>NC_053392.1:257009341-257332199 GCF_905171765.1 Bufo bufo | reverse complement strand
TTATTCTATCCCACATGAGAACTAGAAAAAGAAAAAAAGTGTATGTAAAGAATGACAGCTACACACCACCAGCCACAAAGGCATACCACAAGATTCTGCAACCTTTCAAGCCAACCCATGGCAGCTCTACTTTCAAGTCATTAATAATCTTCATTTACTTTTATTGAGTATTTTCCAGGCTAGACAATTGCATAGTGTGTGTATATTAGCAATTACTTTAGAAAGTTCCTGTTGGGGTAATGTTAAAGTAACACTCCAGACACTCTCTGATGACACATTCCCAGAACTTTGTTAGCACAAGAACAACATACATAACAACTTTAAGAGATTTCTTTCACAGCCCTTGGACAATTTCCCCTCTACCCACCCATCTAGCTTCTAGCACATAACGGATGTTTCTTCAAACCCTCTCGAGTTTACCTAACATTATGTTTGATCTCATCTAAGATGTCCCCAAATACCCATAGCTCTAGTTAGACTTTCCTTAACCAGGGCAAACGTTGTTGTCCTATCTATGAATGTAAATACTTTGGCAAGGACAGATTGGTGGCATCATCTATGGCACCCAGAACCAGACTCTCTCTGCTACTATTACAAGACAACTACTGCTCTAAACACAAAGGGGGGTGGGGGTCTTTTATCATGCCTCTTACTCCAGGAACTGGCGAATAAACCTTCATTTTGCAACTTTTTAAATGCCATTGCAACTAAATTTAGTTGGTGTTTCTACACCGCCCTCACCACTTTCCGAAAAGAGGGCGTGGTGTGATCGTGGTGTGGGCAGGCCATCGGCCCTGATACATTTACCATCCCTTATGCCAGTTTTCTGGCATGAATGATGACTGATTTGTTGTAGATTTCAATCTAGGTGCATGGACTGTGAACAGATGCAACTCATCATAAATGACACACATCCTCTGGCAGTGCAGGGGATATCAAGAGAAAATGTCAATCTTGATAACTCTCCCCCAAAATAATTACCCTATTTTTCTTATAAAGTGAATACTAGTGAGTGCTTCCATTATGGAAGTGCTCACTAGTATGCATTAGGTGCCGGGAGCCGGAAAGAGCTTCCGATACTCCCCAGGTGTTGTGTGCAAGTGCTTCCGATACTGGTCTTTTTTGCTGGGGCCGGTGCTGCACTTTCCTGACCCCGTACAGCGTCAGGACGTTGTGCGCGCACTATGACCTGACGCTGCACGCTGTCAGGTGACAGTGCAGCACCGGCCAGAGAAGGGCAGAGTGACTTCTGCTGGAGATATAGAGGAGCCGTGGCGCAGGAGAGGTAAGAGTTTTTATTTTATTTTGATCTGAGGTCTGATGGGGGTATCATCTTAAGGGCTGATCTGAGGTCTGATGGGGGTATTACCTTAAGGGCTGATCAGAGGTCTGATGGGGGTATTACCTTAAGGACTGATCAGAGGTCTGATGGGGGTATTACCTTAAGGGCTGATCTGAGGTCTGATGGGGGTACTACCTTAAGGGCTGATCTGAGGTCTGATGGGGGTATTACCTTAAGGGCTGATCTGAGGTCTGATGGGGGTACTACCTTAAGGGCTGATCAGAGGTCTGATGGGGGTATTACCTTAAGGGCTGATCTGAGGTCTGATGGGGGTATTACCTTAAGGGCTGATCTGAGGTCTGATGGCGGTATTACCTTAAGGGCTGATCTGAGATCTGATGGGGGTACTACCTTAAGGGCTGATCAGAGGTCTGATGGGGGTATTACCTTAAGGGCTGATCTGAGGTCTGATGGGGGTATTACCTTAAGGGCTGATCTGAGGTCTGATGGCGGTATTACCTTAAGGGCTGATCTGAGGTCTGATGGGGGTATTACCTTAAGGGCTGATCAGAGGTCTGATGGGGGTATTACCTTAAGGGCTGATCTGAGGTCTGATGGCGGTATTACCTTAAGGGCTGATCTGAGATCTGATGGGGGTACTACCTTAAGGGCTGATCAGAGGTCTGATGGGGGTATTACCTTAAGGGCTGATCTGAGGTCTGATGGGGGTATTACCTTAAGGGCTGATCTGAGGTCTGATGGCGGTATTACCTTAAGGGCTGATCTGAGGTCTGATGGGGTCTGACATAGAGGGCTGATGGGATTCTGACATGGAGGGCTGATAAGGGGGTCTGATATGATGCCCTGATATTTATGGGGGTCTGATCTGAGGATCTGATATGAAGTCTGATAAAAAATATTTTTTTATTTTTTTCCTCCTGGGGTGCGTCTTATCATCGGGTGCATCTTATAAAGCGAAAAATACAGTAAATAATTGTTGAAAGTTTACTCCATAATTAAGTTCTGCCATTAAAACGAATAAAGAAACAACACATCTTACCGCTGACTTTGCTCATTCCCAGGACAATATCTTCATAAACTGGTAATAAAAGAAAACATTAAATCACATACAACTGAGTACAGATATATTACACTTTACCATGAGATATAGAATTGGCTACAGATGAAAATAACCATAAACCATTAGTTAAAAAGTGTTGTATATCTACTGTTTTAGTCAAGCATGAGATGAGTGTGACACACAAAAAAGCCATGCATTAATCTTCCTCATTGCACAAAACGTGCCAGGTTTGTTATTGGACTTTGTTTATACAGCAAAACCCTAATTGCTGTTTCAAGAAAAATGTTTAGTCAGGTAAATGTCAACCAAAAGCTGGATGGTTATTACAGTGATACAAAAACAGTTAAGATGAAAATTTTACACTAAGACAGAGATACATAAATGAATATTTTTATGGGAAGTGACATGATGTGAAATAGAGTTTTTTTTTTAACCACAGCATCAATGAAATATTAAAGGGCATTTCTGAGATTTCAATATTGATGACCTATCCTAAAGTCAACCCTTGGCCAAGCATTGCAGCTCCTTCAAATAGCTGATCGGCGGAGGTGCCAGGAGCTGGATCCCTACTGATCAGAAAGTGATGACCTATCCTGAGGACAGGTAACCAATTTGTAATTTCTGGAAAATCCCTACTGTGTTCCAATCAATAGATATGTGCTATGCGCACTTCTACAAGCATTTTTTTAATTTATTTTTTAGTCTTTTTTTATTGCTGCCATTGCCCTACAGAGCAAGCAATAGAAAGTACTGGTGGCATGGCCAAGTAAAAGAAGAAATCATAGGCTTGAAAATATAAAGCATGAGGTCATCATTGAAGGGATTCACAGCTCATAACCCCTGTGTTAGTAATAAACTGCTGTTCTGGAGGACTTTGCATGACTATGCATTACATGATTTGATTGGGAAACATGTTATACTACATGTGCGGGCACCTACATCCTTCCATGCTGCTCTCAGCTGATCCTCAGGAAAAGCAGGAGCCAGACCCACTACAATAAGCTAATACCAGTGAGGTCCTCAATTCAGGACAAACTATTGAAGCTCAAAATGAAGCACTTCACCATCCTACATTTAGAGTGCTGCAATCAGTAACATACAGATATGCAGATCAAGAAAGACAGAGGAATACTTTGCTGAGCTATGTATTGAAAATAAATTACATTTAATCGCATATTAACCCTTCCTAACCCATGCTTTACATGTACGGCGCTGGACAGGTCTTCAGAGGCAGTGCCTATGGGCCAATAGTTGATGGCTTTCTGCTGTTTCCAACAGTAGAAACCCTGGGCTAATGTCTGTGATCTGCGATAACACCAATCACAGACAGTTAAACCTTTAGATGCCATGGTCAATTATGACCATGGCATCTGAGGCGGCTTTCCCCAGAAAGAACTGCACTCCTGGGGTGCGAATGGCTAGCCAGTAAATAAAATGTGATCAAGGAGTCATACACACTCTGTTATGTTATCAATAAAAACAACATAATCACCCCTCACACAGCTCCATAGACTTAACTATAAAAAGTTATGGAGGTTAGAATATGGTGATGCAAAGAAAAAAATGTTTTCCAAAGTCTTACTTTTTTTTTTAAGTATCAAAACACAAGAAAAACTATATAAATGTAATATTGCTCTAATCTTACTGATCAGAAGAATGAAGATAATAGGACAGTTTTAATGTCACATCGTAAAAATAAAACCCATAAAACTATGGCAGAATCTCAATTCTTTTCCAATTTCACCTCATTTTAAATTTTTTTCCAGTTTCCCACTACATCGTATACAAAAAATGGTACCATTAGAAAGTATAACTTGCCCCTCAAAAAGAAGCCCTCATACAGCTACATTAAAGGAAGAAAAATAAAATAAAAATTATGGCTCCGGGAAGGCAGGGGGTGAAAAATAAAAACGAAAAAATCACCTGGGGATGAAAGGGTTAAACTCTTAATAGGCCTCTCTAGCTAACAACATTAGGGATTGCAGTACTCGTCAATTTGCTGTCCTCTTTTTTACAGCAAGCAAAATTGCTCTGCCCTGAATGGAGGCACAATACATCTTATTTCTAAGCTTGGATAACAGAGCGGGCACGGCCATATTTTTTATTTCTATGTCAGTGTGTATAATGATTAAGTGACTAAATGGTGTCCTTGCAGTAAGTTGTGTCCCTATGTGTTTGGGCATTTGGCCATAATCAATGTACAGTCTACAGACCAAGGTGAGTATTATACATGGTAGAATTAAGCAGTGCATCTCTGTCCTTTACCGTCAGGATAATTTAACATCACTGCGCTCTATTCTTCTTCCGAGATATCTCATGCAGTAAAGAGAAATATGTGTTTACCTTTTCCAGAGAGTTCAAGAATAGATATATCTTGGCCTCTATCATCTTTCAATGTAGCCTTATATTCACCTTGATCTTTTTTAGTCAGCTGGAAATGTAATAGGAAAGAGATAAAGTTTTACATTGGAATACAAAGTTATAGCAATTAATATTAGAGCAAGATGCTAAAGGAAAGCATGCAATTATTTATGTCAGTGGATATTACAGTGGTATGTTGCAAAGCAAAACCAGTATCTTCTGACCACTGGTGGCACACACTGCAGGTTCTTTTAATTTGGGTTTAATTTCTTTCAAAGACTACCCCCCCCCCTGCCTCCCCTTCATACACAGACACACACACACACTTCATCATCATCTTTCATACAGTAGATACCATTTTTATTTTCACATTATCATCTCGTTTCCCTTCTTGTTGCACATATTGCATTTTCTTATTTTCTTGTTTTTACATACATGTCATATGTGATTTTCTTTCAGATGTAACCGTTTTTTCACTCATCACTTTTTTTTTTTACATTTTCATTTTTAACCATTTCACAGTATTTTATTTTTTTATTGCATCATATACACTAATATGTGTGTATATATATATATATATATATATATACACCTTTTTATTGGAATAAGAATTTTGCTCATGCATTCAATTAGTTATTCAATCACTTATTTACTCGCATGATAATAATCTATTGATTATCATGTATTTTCACTATGGATACATTTTTAAACATTTATATGAATTTTAATATTTTTGCATATTTTTGGGGCATTATATTATTTATTATGTATTATTATCATTATTATGTCATTTATTTTATTGCACTGTTATAATTGAATGTAGCGGTCGGTATATATCATGTATATGTATGTATGTATATATCATGCATTTATACATATTACTATTATTATAATTTTTTGATGAATAAATAATATGTTTTTTCATAATTTTTATATTTCTGCCTATTTTTGTATACAAATGAATGTAGGTCCCAGTAATGGCTAACCTCCAGCGCTCCAGCTGTGGTAAAACTATGACTCCCAGCATGCTCTACTCATTTCTATAAAGTTCTAAGAACAGCCAAGCAAGTGCACATCTTGGTAGTTGTGGATTTACCACAGCTGGAGTGCCGGAGGTTAGCCATCACTCTACACAGATAATTTATGTGATGTATACTCTGTTTTGATCAACAGATGGCACTGTTGCTCCCCCTGGGCTGTGCGCTGCTGTCTGGTTACAAGTCCTTCTGGCCCTGTGTCTTGAGTCATGGCGCTCCCATGTGAGTGGTTTTATCACATTGAGAGGGTTAGAAATGTTATAGTCTGTGGTTATGGGATCGCCACCAACATCAAGGCCATATATTATTTTTTCATTGGTGATGGTCTGTGTAAATATCTTGTCAGCAGTGGTGATGCCACCCCTTGATGAAGACACGCTAAAACACATGTCGAGGTTGGCACCACCTTGGACTGTGAGACACATTATGAGTATTATATGATTTCATCTGCATTTTCATTCTTACACACTTTGTTGTGCAGTTGGTTTTTGGGTTGATCATCACACATGTACTATATAATTTATTTTTCATTGCTCTATATATTTAACCGTTCATTATTTATTTGCACTTGCACGTCTCTCCACTCCAGTGATGCTGCTTTTAATCCTCCATTTTTTTTAAAGGGGTATTCCGGTTAACTAACTTCATTTTTTAAAAACTGCGTTAAGGCTGCAAGCTGTTACCCAACTAGAGCCCATACCTATACATATAACCAGAGCTTCAATTTACCTTGAAATCCATTTGTCTATCTCCTGTGTGAGCCTGCAACACACTGAGAGTATAATGACGTCTGATCTTTCCTCACAAAACTACAATCCCCACAATCCCTAGCTTCCCTGCTGTGAGTTTGTGCTTGTTCATGAGTGTTGATGTTTACTGATTGGCTGCCTGATATACAGTCCGGTCATGCCCCCTCTTTGTTTCACAAGACATTTAGCTAGAGAATTGGTAGCAACACACTGAGCATGCTCGACCTAACAAAAGCTCAGAACTACAGGTCGATGCCATGGTAATGTATGAGGAAACACAGTAGGTAGCAGAGGAAGAAAACTACTTTTATAACTACTGAACGGTAAATATGTGAAATTTACATTATATTAGGTAATAATTGATGATGAGTTATATTTATGGTAACCGGAATACCTCTTTAATTTCTGTGTTTTTATGGTGTTTTTGGCGTTGACTGGTTTCCTGATAGGTAATTGTCTGTATTTTGCAGCTATAGACAAGTCCTTTATTTGTTCAAATACATTTTTGGCCCATCTATAATTTACTATTCACAATTTGTGATACCACGATCTACATATAGAATTCACATCACATTTTTTTTTACCTATTACTAAACAAAAAAAAAGCAGACTCTATTTTATTAATCCTATGCAACTCCTTCAACTTGGTCCACATATTGGATATTTATTTTGTAACCTAATCTGGAACAAATCATATAAGACCATACCCTAGGAATACGGAAGATGCAAACTCCTTGCTGCAGATTTGGAACATCCAGGGCTTCAGTTGGTATCTCCTCTTTATACCACTTAAATACTGTTTCCTTCTTTGTGTTTGCTACCTGTAAAAGCAAGGTTATTAATAATGAATCTTCTCAATTAGAATTACATTAAATTACAGCAGTCATTCATTAATTTGTTGATATTCCTTATTGTTAAAGGGATTTTCCAATAGTGGAATATTGATGACATATCCTTAGGACATACTCGAGCATCAATCCTGCCAGACTGGTTGTTTATGGGCCCATCAGAGGAAATTTCGGGGCCAACCCCTATATCACCAATAATGTCTAATTTGTTTTGAAAGAAACAAATAGACCCTACTGGCAAGTCAAGTAATTATCTCCAAAGGCAGCTCCAAATAGTTCTCTTCTCACGGAGCTTTGGGGCTCACAATTGCATCAGTGGGATTCTCTGGTATTCTAGTGGGCTAGGCCAACCCTGGGCATCAATATCTGATCAGTGCTGACTCCAGCGCCTACGCTAATAAGCTGATTTAGGAGGTGACAGCACTCCAGTGAGAGCCATGGCCTCTTCCTAAACCTGTGATGTTACTTTTTTTTAAATCAAATGGCCCATTTACAGCTTAGTCTTATTCAAGTGAATGAGCCTTGGCTGCAATACCAATCACAGCCACTACACAATATGCACTGTAATTGGGATGCTGTGGAGGCTGCAACCCTCACCGGAGTGCTGCAGCCTCTTCAAACAGCAGATCAGTGAGGTTGCTGGGAGTTGAACCCCCACCGGGCAGTTATTGATAACCTCTCTTGAGGATAGTTCATCAATATTAAACTCCAAGAACACCCCGTTAAAGGAACATTGATCTAGAACGTAAAATGTAGTCAGATGGATAATATTTTCATGTAGATCATACTGAGCCTATTGCAGTAAACCTTTGCAAGAGAATGTATTCAAACCCATGTAGGGGTCTCAATGTGGCAATAATTGAAAATAACAAGGGTTGTCCAGCAGTATAATTTTTTGGGGGCTTACAGTGTCCTAAAAATATAAAGAAACCATACTTACCTATTAGCTGTTGCTGTTGTTCTGAAGCTGCTTCAGTCCCTGCTGCTCTCCACTTCCTGGACCCAGAAGGTTACTCAGGAAATGCCAGACAAAGCCCACATGGTCAATTACTGGCCATAGCAGTTAAAGTGATTGACTGCATGAGCCTTTCCTGACATTTTTTAACATGTCCTGCTAGGACCAGAAGAGCAGCAGAGACAAGAGCAGTGCTGGAACAGCAGTGGCAGGGGATCGCTGAAGGCCAGTATGGCTTAGGCCTCTTTCACTCGGCTGTTTTTTTTTTCCGTTTTGCGGGCCGTTTTTTGCGGTCCGTATACGGAACCATTGATTTCAATGGTTCCGCAAAAAAAACGGAATGTACTCCATATGCATTCCCTTTCCGTATTTCCGTTTTTCCGTTCCGTTTTAACATAGAACATGTCCTATATTTGGCCGCAAATCACGTTCCGTGACTCCATTAAAGTCTATGGGTCCGCAAAAAAATGGAATGCATACGGAAGTGCATCCGTATGTCTTCCGTATCCATTCCGTTTTTTGCGGATCCATCTATTGAAAATGTTATGCCCAGCCCAATTTTTTCTATGAAATTACTGTATACTGTATTTGCCATACGGAATAACGGAACGGAAAAACAGAACGGAAACGGAAACACAACGGAAACAAAAAACGGAACAACAGATCCGTTTAAAACGGACCGCAAAACACTGAAAAAGACATACTGTCGTGTGAAAGAGGCCTTACTGTCTATTTTCAACACACTGTGAGCCATATATAAAAAATAATAAGTGGAGGTTTTCCATGAGAGACTGGATAAAAAAAATTTAGAATTTGCTGTAGAAAAGGTAAGACTTGTGTATATTAGTTATATCTACCTTGAAGGCTTCTGTATGTGTAGAGTGTAGAAGAATGTAAAATATAAAATTAACAAGAATGTAAAATATTAAATGGTATAAAAGAGAATAGGTGTGCATAGAATGAAAAGCCTCTTCCACACCGTCAGTAGTTGGTCAGTATTTGTGCATCAGTATTTGTAAGCTAAAACTATGAGTGGGTCCAAAACACAGAAGAGGCACAAATATTTCTATTATACCTATTCTCTCTAGGTTCCACTGACCAAATACTGATGCAAAATACTGACCAAATACTGACAGTGTGAAACAGGCCCAAGGGATACTGGAATGAATAGCAAGACGTAAGTTAATTGGACAAGTGATGTATTGTGATGGTTGAATAAGGCAAATTGAAAAAGATTTAACTAGTAATAAAATCTACTAGATGATGTAAGGAAAATAATAAAATATGTTTCAATAAGTGTGCCAATATGGAGGGGAATTGTGAGAGTACATCAAACATTTTTTCCAACATTTTAATACTAATGACCTATTCCTAGGATAGGTCATCAGTATCTGATCGGTGGGGGTCTGATACCTAAGACCCTCGCCGATCAGCTGTTTGAGAAGGCACTGACACTCCTGTGAGCACTGTGGCCTTCTCGCAGCTTACCAAGCACAGCACCGTACATTGTATAGTGGCTGTGCTTGGTATTGCAGCTCAGACCCATACACTTCTATGGGGCTGAGCTGCTCCTAGGCCACGTGACCGATGAATGTGTCGTCACTCGGCCTAGGAAAACCAGAGAGAAGTCCTCTGTGCCGCTGCCTTCTCAAACATCTGATTGTCGGGGTGTCGGATCCCAACAATAGCCCCACGAGGAAAACCCCTTTAAATATTAACTATAATAGAAGAACTGTATTGTTTGCATAATTTCAAAAGTAGCTATGATTAACATTACTGTGTGCTCGTTGAAGAAGCTTAGAGATACAATTTCCCTGGTAGAAAATAAGTTAATGGATACACACCTTGCAAACAAGCAATACTTCACATTCCTCTGTGACCTCCCAATACAAATATTCCAGAAAATGAGGACCTGTGGATTATACAAATACATCTAATGAAGACACATTTACATATATCCTAAGGATACATTGCATCAATTGTATTCTACAATTAGTGATAAGGGCTGAGGGAATAATCTTGAGAAATAATTCATTACAGTGTAGATAGCAATAGTGACCGCTGAGTACTGCAAATAAAGACTTGCTGTATGCTGAATGTGAGAATAAAGAAGTCATGCATGATGAAAGAACTCCTTATAATGAGAAGAGATTTAATTTTAAATGAAAGATAAAACTTTTCTCTAAGGACATTAGCATAATATGAAATAGAAATAATCATTCTCTAGTAAATAAAAGTATGTTATGTACCTTTTTTCAGAAATGTCTGTTTCTTATGTAAATGAATGCACAATAGTTATTGTTTGCTTTATGTTTTTCTCAGTGTGCATATAGTTTACATAGTATTACACATACTAAGGTAAATTAAGGTAAAGTATCCTATCACTGAGCTGTAAAGTATCCTATCACATGGGGCACTGATTTAGCATGCCCTTCTCTCTGTAACTTATCTCTCACACACACATATCACTATATACATAACTCAACATTGAAATTGCAACACCAAGAAGGAAAAGTCATAGAATTATGGAAGTCACAGGATCGATAGACATGTTAATGATGTGCACAAGATCAAAAAATGGAAACAACATTTTCAAAACATCCCAATTTATTCAGTACTGAGTAAGAACGTCATGTACAGAATTACATGCACTTACACGCCTTGGTATGCTACCAATAAGGTTATTAACAGTTGTCTGAGGAATGTTCTGCCATGCTAAATGCACTTGAGCACGCAAATCATCAAGATGCGCAACTGCCAGCTCCCTTTGCAATTGTCAACCAATGACATCCCAGATGTACTCGATGGAGACAAGTCCTGAAATGTTGCAGACCATGGTAGCACATTTTGGCCATGCAAGCTGCTCAGAGTAGCACAAGCAACATGTGACCTGGTGTTGTCCTGTTGAAAAATAGCTCTTAGGACACTTCGGAAAAACGGCCATACCACTGGCTCCAAATCAGTGTAACACCTGAGCTGTTAGTGTACCTAAAATGAAGACTAGAGAGATCTGACTACCATCATTTTGCCACCCCACACCATAATCCTGAGAATAGGACCTGAGTGAGGTTTTCTTTTGAAAGCATCTTCATGGCTTTGCCTAGTTCATCTCCAGACCAATTTCTGGCTATGACTGCATCTGACAAAAGTGGGATTCATCACTGAAGAGGATAGACCTCCATTCCAAGTCTCCATTGCCATCTTGCTGCGTATCATGATAGTCTTTGAGAGCAGGGGCATGAAGATAATGGGATACTGGATGTCTGGCTCGTAGCCCTATGTTGTGCAAATGCCTTCTGAGGTATGGTGTAGAGGTATGGTGTAGACACTGTTTGCCGCCCTAGGCTTGGGATGCGATCTGCAATTTTACTTGCAGTACACTATGCCCCAGTCATGTTATCAGGCAATCCATCTGTGCAGAGATTCTCCTCTGTGAATCTCTTAATGTTATTCCAATTTTTTGTTGTTCTCCCAACCAATGAGACACACAACATTGAACAGTGCTGACATCTTGGTCTAGGCATGTAGTAGTCTTCCAGAGTGATAAACCAAGGATTCTGTTCCCCTCAGTTTTTAACAAGTGGGGAAACCTGGCAGGCTGATGAATTGTAAACATCCCACGATCATCCCACAGAACTTGATCCGATTTTTTAGGTTTCAAACAGCAAAAACCAACTTGATTTGCAAAACTTTATTGTTTGTCCTTTTTTGTGTTGCAATTGCAATGTTGAGGAGTGTGTGTGTGTGTATGTATATATACTCATTTATATTATAATAGAAAATTCCACGGCACTCCCAAGGTTGTGAATCAAGAGTATTGTTCTTTAATCACCAATGCGGCGTTTCAGTCCGCAAGCAGTACCAATAAGAGGACTGAAATGTAACATTGGTGATTAAAGAACAATACTCTTGATTAACAACCTTGGGAGTGCCATGGAATCTTTTATTATTATTTGCATTGGAATATTAAATTTATGGTTATGCCTATATAGGTCTATAAGTAAGTAGCGGAATAGTGTAATGTAGAGATATTATATCCATGGTATGGTACATGCTGAACTGAAAACTCCTCCTGGTAATGTATACTCTGAGGTTGTGCATGACACTGAGTCTTACTAAATTTCTCCCGATATGTGGTGGAGGAGGGCCTCATCTTAGTGGGAGCCCCCCAGTAGATGGACTATTCTGACTCTTGTAACCCTTATTATAGCCCTACATATAGTGGTAGTGATCTTTGTGTCCAATAAAAATGGACCCATGCATAGCTCACTATTTGAGGTTAGTTTTTTTTGCATGAGAGCAGACAAAGGGGTCAGTTGTTTTTCCTGTGTGTAGTCTGTGTCAGGTATAGCAGTTGATTCCCATTAGGCCTCTTTCACACTACCAGTTTTTTTTCCGTTTTGCGGGCCGTTTTTTGCGTTCCGTATACGGTCCGTATATGGAACTATTCATTTCAATGGGTCCGCAAAAAAAAAACGGAATGTACTCCATATGCATTCCGTTTCCGTGTTTCCGTATCTCCATTCCGTGCAAAGATAGAACATGTCCTATATTTGGCTGCAAATCACGTTCCGTGGCTCCATTAAAGTCAATGGGTCCGCAAAAAAAACGGAATGCATACGGAAATGCATCCGTATGTCTTCCGTATCCGTTCCGTTTTTTGTGGAACCATCTATTGAAAATGTTATGCCCAGCCCAATTTGTTCTATGTAATTACTGTATACTGTATATGCCGAATGGAAAAACGGAACGGAAAAACGGAACCAAAATGGAAACACAACGGAAACAAAAAACGGAACAACGGATCCGTGAAAAACGGACCGCAAAACACTGAAATAGCCATACGGTAGTGTGAAAGAGGCCTTAAACTGAATGTATCTGAACTGCAATACTAGGCACATTCCATGGGCTGACACATTACCGCTACTGGAAAAGCTGTAGATTTTTTTTTCGACTCCTTGACAACCCACTTATGCCAAAAGATTTTCATTGATAATGTTTTACAGCCACTAGCAAGGTAACATTTTGCACGGTAACTGCATCACATTAAAATGATCAACTATGTTATATTAAATATACGAAATGTGTGAATAATTATATCCTATAAAACGGCAAGCAAATAATTTTAAAAGGCTTGATATGATGAGATTGTAGAAAATACTTTCATCTGAGCTATTTGCAAAAAGAAATGAATAGACACTACTTTTCCACTTTACGTTAAGTCTAATGGTGTGTGTTCAAATTCCATTTTAAATGATGAA
Organism: Bufo bufo; assembly: GCF_905171765.1. Lineage (NCBI taxonomy): Eukaryota > Metazoa > Chordata > Amphibia > Anura > Bufonidae > Bufo > Bufo bufo. Next base: position 257,318,625 of record NC_053392.1, on the reverse strand, counting down.
TTTCTGCAATTATTGAATACAAAATTTATAGGATAATTTTTTGCAATTTACTGCCAGCTGTACCATGGTAATGAACCTGCTTCTTTAAAGCAGGTATAATATGGATAACAATTTAACCCTCACAACTCTTAAATGGAAGATTATTTGCTGCTCAGAATCCATTCATATTTTATTAAGATTTATAATACCGTGTGAATTTATTTGAAAACTAATTTTATAAATACAAACAGACAGATGTATCCAGATTTTAGGTTTAGGTGTGAATAGATTGAAAATTACAGCACTTGGTCTGAAATATGTATGTGTCGGGAAAAGTGGGTGAAGCTTTAAAGTTGCGCAGAGCATTAATTATTTATGAAGAACACTAGTCCCAAGCTTGTGTTGATTTTACCTAATGTCGGGTTGAGCAAAATGGTATGCGACCTGTTGGCAAACTTGGCAGACGCTATATGAGGGGAAAATGCTGGTACGCTGCTTACATGTTGCATTAACATTATGTTTGGGAGTGGTTTATCTTAAATATTAGTCCTTTGTGTCTTACTACACCGTACCTTGTTTCCTGATATATTCCTTTCTCTGAAATTCAGCTTCAGCCAGTAGTGCCTTGAATGCTGCAAAAACATGTCAGGTCATCACTGTTATTAAACAAGTAGTGACACAGTGTATCATGAAGACTGATTTCAGATTAATACATACTGTAGAAATTTGTAATATTTTTAGGAAAATAAATAAAATGAATAACCAATCGGAAATAGTTAAAGGTTATGCATACAAGACCATCAATAGAGACGCAGAGATTTGAATTTGCTACACAATTGTATACAGTAAAAAATATATAGGGGGTCAGTTACTATACTGAAATCCGCCTAAATTAGGCGTAATTTAGGTGCAGATATGACTTTGCCAGGTTCCCTTGAGGTCTAAAATTGTGTGGTCGGGGAAGGGGACGGCCTGGCAGGCCTGTCTTATTTATAATTTTCTACAACTGTTTTAGGCGTAGAAAATTGTCTAAATGTAAAACAGCTTGGAAGCTGTCTTTTACATTTAGAACTGGTGCTGGATACACCGAAGTTATGTATAGACCGGCACCTCTTCATAACTTCTGCTGAACAACCGCCAGCTATGGGCCTTTATTAAGACCGACGTCTAAAATGCCGGTCTTGATAAATGTGCCCCATAATATGAAATCTACAAGTTACTGTTCATTTGAGCATATTAAGCTTATAAGAAAACAGTGTGCTACTTTCATGCACTGCTCATTGTGGCATGAACACTTCAACTCAAAGACAATGTAGGGCAGAGTAGCTTCACACAGAGTGTTTTGGAGTAAGTTTTGAGGCAGATTTTCCTGCTGTTTTTTCAGCCAAAGACAGAAGTAGATCCAGCAGGACAGAGAAGTCGAAATGCTTCCTTTATATTTTAAATTCCTACCCATAGAATCCATAAATTGATAACATGTCAGAAAGTGTCAGATTTAGATAATAGCTAGGGACAACTTCATGTAAGTGCAAATCACTTACCATCTCCAATGAGAACTAATGAAGACTGGTTCTTGGCTTTGCCATCCTGGAGTTGTACTGTATAGGTACCCTCATTTTCTACTGTAAATCTGTCCATTACCATCTCAATAATGCCAGTAGATCTATCTAACTTTATACGATGGTTCTGCAAAAGGTGAAACATTAGAATTTATCTTCCAACCATATAGCGCAAAAAATATATTGCCAGGTAACTATCGTCATTCAATTTCCCTTAGAATCTATCAATTGAGTTTACATGGTTGTACAGGATTCCAGAAAAAACACCATACATGTCCTTGGGTTGTGTCTGGTATTACAGCTCAGCTCCATTGAAGTGAATGGGGCCTTGGGTTTGGCACAATTTTTGGAAGAAAAAAGCCACATTTTAGTAATACTGTACAATGCCTTAAAACAATGGGTATATATGAATAAAGAGATGATACCTTTGAAAAAGGTGACAAGCATGCCCTCTGTATCAAGTTATGTGAAAAAAGGCAGGCACATTAGAGGGAATCTGTCACCAGGGAATTCACTAAGAAACCAGGCCTAATGCATTGTAAGGTTACTGAGATAAATGTAATGACTCATTTGACTTTATTCACATATGATAGTGAAAAAGAACGTTAAATCCATATGAAAATGAACAGTTAAGTGCACAGAGGGCAGATCCAATTCATTCTGTGCACTCTTGTTCCTTCTCCTTTCTCTGCCAGCTCCTCCCTCTCCTTCTTGATTGACAGGGCCAGGTGACAAGATGACTATGCAAGAACCTGGCCCTGTCAATCATGAAGGAGAGGGATGGGCTGGCAGAGAAAACAAGAGTGGTTTCAGTCTGCCCTCTTAACTGTTCATTTGTATATGGATTAGATGTATTTTTTCTCCAAAATGAGACAATATATAATAAAGTGGATGCCGATATGCAGTATCATTTCAACAGATTTTGCTTAGGGCTACTGCTAAATGCATTATTTATGTAGCTCCCATAGTTTTCAGCCATTAACCCTTGTGCTGTGATCTGGACTCTTCTTCTGGGTAACTACAAAGCCTCTACCTCTAGGCTCTTTTCAAGGGAATGCTGACCCATGGGGGTCAAGAGACACACCAAGTGGTCAAGAAAAAATGTAGTCAGGGACATACCAAGGTCAGAGTAGGCAGACTTTGTGTAATCCAATAAGCAGTTTGATGTCAGTGTGGGCAGTTCAGGGTCAGTATAGAGATCTTGATAAAAATTGATTGATTATATTAATAATATAGTAAAGTTCATCAGTATAGTGTCCTATTTACTTTTCTTATCGTCTTTCCACAACTCTTTACAGCAGGCTCCGATATAGAATCCCCAGCCACCCCTCATATCTGTCCATCAGTCATATAAAGCATAACTGTAGGCATTTCTCACACGTAGGGGCTTCTGTCTCTTCAGTATATTCTTGACTTACCTATACAGAACTTCCATCTTACTTGAGTATTAATATAGATGATGTCAATAAAGTGTGTAATGAATCCTTTACATTAAATACCAGTTATCTTTATAGCACATCATATTTAACAAGACAGAAGTCAGGTCAGGCAGCAAAGGGTCAAATCCAGAAGTCAGGCAGAAGTTGATACACAGACAGGAAAACAAGCTAATAACACACCTTAGAACCTATTGCTAAGGCACCCTCCCATGGAAGAAAGTGCCTTAAATACCACAGGATGGCCAGTCAGTTGCTTGGGTCCACACACAGACTCTTTAAGAGCTATGGGAAGAGTGTGCTCACTCCCTACCCTATGGGCACAAACAAGAGGCATGCCTTGGCCTGCGTGGAGTAAACAGAGTGTAATGGGGAGCTGGCGATGCGCTTGCTCCCTGCAGCACCGCCAGCATCCTATCCCTGAGGAGGAGCGGGAACATGGCCGGCATCCTCATCTCCATAGTAACAAGGGGGCTGGGAAGACCCGGCCGTGCATGCCTCCTCAGCATGGCCGGCGTCCTTCATCCCCTAGACAACGAGCAAGGGGAGAACTGAGCTTCGATGGCAATGAGTCGGCGCTCAGGTGCTTAGGTCCGATGGACATGGGTCACGTGACGCTGGCCACATCACGTGACCCATCAATTAGACCTATTTAAACAGGTAACCTGCTGGCCATAGGTTGCCTGTGATTGGTCTTATTACCTCACTAGTGTTCTCTGCATGTGTGACTTTGTTTGTTTGACTTCGGCTTGATTTGACCTTGACCTGGTGTTATCCCTTGTACTGACGCAATCTCTTGGATCCTGACCTCGGCTTGTATTGACATTGATTTTGTATTAACCCTTTGTGCCTGTGTTACCTCCTGGCTCTTGACCTTGACTTCTAGTTGTTCTTGTTGTGGTACTTTCCCAGCCTGGGAAACTTTGCTCTTCTAGGCGTCTTATTCATAATTTGTCAGGTCCGGAATGGAAGTCTATGAGGGATTACTTGAAAGAGAGTTTACAAAAAGATGTCTCCTATGGGGGCGGAGTTTTTCTTTGTTGGAAAAAAGCATGGTGGACTAAGACCATGTATTGATTATAGAGAGCTAAATAAGATTACTGTTAAGAACCAGTACTCTTTGCCTCTAATCCCAGACCTGTTTAATCACGTTCTTGGAGCTCACTGGTTCACTAAACTTGATCTCAGGTGGGCCTTTAATCTTATTCTAATCAATATCCCTGAGAGTCATTATGAATATTTGGTGATGCCGTTTGGTTTAAGTCAGGGATGCTCAACCTGCGGCCCTCCAGCTGTTGTAAAACTACAACTCCCACAATGCCCTGCTGTAGGTTGATAGCTGTAGGCTGGAAATGCTGGGAGTTGTAGTTTTGCAACAGCTAGAGGGCCGCAGGCTGAGCATGCCTGGTTTAAGTAATGCTCCGACGGTTTTCCAAAATCTTGTCAATTATATTTTTAGGCAATTTATTGGAAAATTTATGATTTTTTGTTTAGATGATATTCTGATTTATTCATCACTAGACAGGTACTGGAGGTTCTTCGAGAGAACCGATTATTCGCAAAAGGTGAGAAGTGTATATTTGGAGCGCAGGAAATTTCATTTTTGGGATATATTCTCACACCCCAATATTTTAAGATGGATCTGGGGAGGGTACAGGCTATTTTGGAATGGGTGAGACCCTCCTCTCTTTAAGTGTTACAACGCTTTCTGGGTCTTTCTAATTATTACCAGAAGTTTATTAAAAATGTTTCTATTATTGCAAAGCCTCTCACTGACTTAACTAAGAAGGGATGAAGATATTGGTAATCGAGAGTTACTTGCTATTAAATGGGCATTTGAGGAATGGCGTGATTTTTTGGAGGGGGCTCAACATTGTGTGACGGTGCTTACTGATCATAAGAATTTAATGTTTTTGGAACCTGCTAAACGTTTGAATCCCAGACAGGCTAGGTGGGCATTGTTCTTAACACGCTTTAACTTTTGCATTACTTTCAGGCCAGGAAGTAAAAATGTCAAAGTTGATGCCCTATACCAGAGTTTTTGTGCCTTTCAGTCTCCTGATACTCCGCCAGAACCTATTTTTCCGGCAGGTATCATTGTGGCTGCGGTCTCTTCCAATTTGACGACAGAGATTACTGCGGGACAACACTTGGCTCCGTTACAATCCCCTAAAGATAATTTGTTTGTCCCTGGTCATTTGCGTCTCCAACTATTAGGTGAGTGCCACAATTCAGTTTTTGGTGGGCATCCTTGCATTAATGCCACCAAGGAACTAGTTTCGAGGTTTTACTGGTGGCCCACCTTGTCTAGAGATATCCAGTCATATGTGTCCTCTTGTGAGGTTTGTGCCAGGTCAAAGACTCCTAGGTTCCGTCCGGTCGGTGAGTTGCGACTGCTGCCTATCCCTAGTAGATCTTGGTCCCATATTTCCATGGATTTTATTACCGACTTACCGGTTTCAGAGGGTAAGTTGTTTGTGTGGGTAGTCGTTGACAGGTTTAGCAAAATGGTTCATTTCATTCCTCTGTCAAAATTGCCCAATGCTAAAACTTTAGCTTCCCTTTTCATGGACCAGGTAATGCGTCTACACGGAATTCCGGAGAATGTGGTTTTGGATAGAGGTGTTCAAGTCGTCTCAAAATTTTGGAGGGTCTTTTGTCATAAATTTTATATTTCTCTGTCTTTTTCTTCATCCTTTTATCCTGAAACCAACGGTCAAACTGAACATTTAAACCAGTCTCTGGAACAGTATTTGAGGTGTTACGTCTCCGACAACCAGCATCTTTGGGTGAAACGTTTGTCCTTGGCTGAATTCGCCATTAATAATCAAGTGAACTCATCTACTGGTATGTCTCCCTTCTTTTGTAATCTTGGATATCATCAGCGATTTAGATCATTCTCACCGTCTTCCTCTCAGATTCCTGAAGCTGATTTGGTAGTTAAAGAACTGTGCACAGTCTGGGCCTAGGTTCAGACGAACCTGAAAAAAGCCCAGGAGGTTCAAAAGATTAATACTGAAAAAAGGCTCTCTAGAGGGGTGTAGTTTGGGTTGGGAGACAAGGTGTTTTTATCCACCAAGAATTTGGATCTTAAGATACCTTTGGGTAAATTTGCACCTCGATTTATTGGCCCTTATGAGATTATTGACATCATTAACCCTGTGTCTTTTAAGTTACTGTTACCTGACTCCTTTCGCATTCATAATGTTTTTCACAAAGCTCTACTCAAAAAGTGTGTGTCGCCTGTGTCTCCTGCGCAGAAATCTGCACCGTCAGTGGAGGTTGCCAGTCAACTAGAATATGAGGTTTCTAGAATCCTTGATGTGAGGAAAGTTCGTAATTCTTTGCAATATCTAGTTCACTGGAAGGGTTTTGTCCTGAAGAGAGGTCTTGGGTGCCAGCGAGTAAAATGCATGCTACGAGGTTGGTGAGGAGATTCCATTTTTCTCACCCAGAAAAACCGACACCAGTGATTATGGGTCCGGTGGACCCTCATGGAAGGGGGGTACTGCAACGGGGAGCTGGGAACGCGCCCTAAAATTATGGAGGAGCAAGGATGCGGCTAGCGTCCTCGTCTCCATAGTAACAAGGGGGCAGTGAGGACCCGGCCGTGCACGCCTCCTCAGCGTGGCCGGCGTCCTTCATACCCTAGACAACGAGCAGGGGGGAACTGAGCGCCAATGGCAATGAGTCGGCGCTCAGATCTGATGGACATGGGTCAAGTGACGCTGGCCACGTAACATGACCCATCAATTAGACCTATTTAAACAGGTAACCTGCTGGCCTGTGATTGGTCTTATTACCTCACTAGTTATCTCTCCATGTATGACTTCATTTGTTTGACTTCAGCTTGTATTTGACCTTGACCTGTTGTATCCCTTGTACTGATGCGATCTCTTGGCTCCTGACCTCGGCTTGTATTGACTTCGATTTTGTATTAACCCTTTGTGCCTATGTTACCTCCTGGCTCTTGACCTCGACTTACAGTTGTTCCTGTTGTGGTAATTTCCCAGCCTGGGAAACTGTGTGCCTTTGTTTGTTTTGTCTTTGTCGTTTGTTTTCTTCCCTCGTTATTTCCTTCCTTTAGGCCCCTGCACTTACTTAAGCTATGGACTGCTTCCCAGTTGTACCCCATCAATTAGGATGAACCATGCAAGTAGGTAGGGATAGAGGAGTGGGTGGAGTTTAGGGCCGCACTTATCCCTACATTTTCGTGACACAGAGAAGTGCTATCCTGGATGCCTGTCCAAATGAGTATGAGGGAAAAGATGCTTGCGGCTTCTACCTTCCAGAGAGCAGGAGTGGTGGAGCAGATAAGGAATGTGGCAGCCATGTCCACTGAGAGGAGTGAAGCAGAGGTGGCCATGGACACCGGTCATAACACAACAAATCTCAAAGTATAATTGCATTCAGCTGGGCAAGTACTGCAAAACATTTTTCCTGGTTTCAGTGAATTCTATGTAGACAGGCTACTTTTAACAAAATAGCGGTGGAGATGATTTTAGACATAAATATAATTTAAATTTCTATGTGCAATGACAAGACCAACTACAATTATATCCCCTATCCACAAGATAGGGGATATGCATCTGATTGGTGCGGTTCGATCACTGGAACCAATCACAATACTTACTATCCTTGGTTAACAATCACACAAAGAATAAATGTAGTGGAACAACCTATTTGATATCAGTAAATATAATCTGTCATCTCTTTAACTGACAGTGTCCACAAAAAGATTTAAATTTATTTCTGTTTACAGTGATGCTGCCCAGGTTTCATAGTTGTCCAAGTGTATATATTTTATGGTAATTTTCTGCTACTGTCATTTGTATTAAAGGTGCTACCAGACATCACAGTGGTGCTGCATTTTCAATGTAATAAAATAATGCATGAATGCATGAAAACAGAAATACTCAATTATTGTTCTGCTGTTAGGACTAAGGGAAAACAGATTAATGTTAGAAAGCAATGCTTGTGTGGGTGTTTTTTTATTTTTTCTTGCACACTTTTTTTCCCCATACAAAATGCAGCACCACCACATGTGTTGCAGAACTTTAATATTGTGCAATACAGCAGAAAAAAATTAAATGCAATAAGTCATTAAAGGGGTAGATTGCATTAGACAATACTTGTCTCTTAGCACGACCATGCTGAGTCCGGAAACCACTCTCTGTGTGAAGTCCTATGCCCCGGACCGACCATGGCTCCCCTGACCTGAACTGGCGGCATTATAGTGTTTTATGAAATAGTCAGTTTCTATCAGTTAACAGATCTGTTGTATTGTACTCATATCATTATGTGAGCACAGTACATTAGACCTGTAATCTGGCATTAACTACATCATACAACTATAGTTAGTTTGGGTCAGGGAGCAACGATCAGTCTTGGAGATGCAGCCAACACATGGACCATGTTTCCTGGACCAAGCAATGTCTTGTGAATCAGCTCTTAGAAAGGTCCCCCCAAAATAAAACAAAAAGAACAGTAGATAATTAATAATGTCTTCACCACGGGTTACAGAAACTGAAAGGAGAGAATGGTGATACTTATTAAAATGTAACTTTTAATCAGTCAGGTTAATAATAGTCCCTTAAGGTGTGTGTCAAAATAAACAATATTCGGCTGCTCAGAGTACTCGATAAAACTCTAGCATAAAGATGCACGGTGTCACCAAAAGAATAATAACCGATAGTCCTACATGTCCGGATGAACCGTATTATCTGGTAGGACTATCGGTTATTATTCTTTTGGTGACACCGTGCACCTTTATGCTAGAGTTTTATCGAGTGCTTTGAGCAGCCAAATATTGTTTTTGTTTTGACACACACCTTAAGGGACTATTATTAACCTGACTGATTAAAAGTTATGTTTTGATAAGTATCACCATTTACTCCTTTCAGTTTCTGCCCCCCAAAATAAACCAATCACAGCATGTCCCACTGCTGAGGCCCTCCAAAAATTAATTGTATCCTGTGATGTAACCTGTCAGCAAATAGTCACAGTTCCTGTAGCTCCACCACAGGAGAAACTAATTATTTTACACATCTGTGATTAAATTCAATAGGCTGTCTATGTAATGCACGTAAGGTTCCACACTGCACGGGAAGTTCTCTGCACATTTTGGATAATATTGATTGTCCTGAATGGAGGACCCCTGTCTATAAAGGACCTACTGATATATTAGATCACAGGTTTTGTAAACTAGCCAACTCGTTTAAACAAGTGTTTGCCAGACTGGACTTTTCCCTTTTGGAACAAATATTCAACTTTTAATCCAGTTTTACAGAACCCAGTTTTTAGTAAAACTGTGCAAATCCTTATTGCAGCAATCTATATGCTATTGATGGCTATATCTACATAAGCATTGATTCTTTGCCCTAATAATGGCTTAATAACAAATGTAGTACATGCATCCCTGACTCATTTATTATTATTAGGTTATGGGAGCTTATAAAATGTTTATACCATTAGTTCTGTCGCTCTTACTGACAATAATCAGCAATAATTGGAAAGTCTTTTATCTATTATGGAACACAATAAGACTTTCAGCCAACCATCAAAAAGCTCATGCCGTCATGTTACAGAAACATTGTTCTAGTGAAGGAGAAAACAATTTTATCTCCTCCTTAAGGGAAAACAGAAATATATTTAGAGATTATGTAACAGATCAATATTAGCTGTGGATTATTAGACAGATCAATATCCAAATGCCTACACACTTCCTTTCGGCAATAGGAAATAGCAAAATCTTTTGTTGATATTGTTGTATATTAACGGTTTATTTTGTGAAGCAAGACATTGGATTTTGGAAGACCAGATTCATTTTCTGCTAGTGCTATGCAGCTGTGGTTTGAATTGTCTTATTATATCGAACAGCAATTGGTATAAGTCTTCTTGAGGGACCTATATTCCATTCCATTGCAATAAGATATATTAAGAAGTACCAGGGTAACATATCCTTTTTTTTTTTTTATAACACTACATTGAAACGCTTAAGGAAAATATCCAGCATACAAACCTCACTATCTTTGATCTCCAAATCGTTCACAACAAACCTAAAGGTTGCATCTGCAGATAAGTTGTGGGCTTCCAACCAGAAGCGTACTTTGCCTTTATCCAAAATCTCATAGGCCAGTTCTGACTTCAGAGGAATAGCTAGAAGTAAAATGCATACACAATGTAAGTCAAGGAAGCAATAAGAACAAAATTATAAGAGTTACAAACATTGAAACTTGGATTATGCCTGATCTGGGCCAAATGAAATCCACTTAAATGACTGGTATGAATAAGAAAACCTGCTTTTTTCCATAAACCATGCTACTTTCCCTTGGGCTGTTTCTGCTGTTCCAGCCCTCTTCACTTAAATGGTGCTAAACATAAAGTATTAACCAAGTGAAGTTATTTCTGGTGAACAAATTCCACATTTGAAGGATAACATTCTGACAGATAGCCCTCAGCATCTGCCACTTTCTCAGTATGTCTTGTAAAAACCAAACTTGTATGTTTTTTTATTAGAGTTTGTGCTCTGAATGCCAAAATTAGAAAGTAGACTTAAAAGAGTGGCACAGTATTAAAAAATAAAAAGGTCTACTACCTTTCCAGAAGCAGGGCCACTGCATGGGCTATGTCTGGTTCACCTTAACATAATCTGATAATACATGGTGTCATACTTTTGTTAGATTGTATTTTCTAAAGTCTTTGCTTGAACTCTCCTTTAGCTATAATGAGCAATTCCATGTATCTAGGATATGTTATCTCTTACTAATTACTGGGGGTCGGACTGCTGGGAAGCACCACCATTTGTATAATGAAGGCGCCAAAATTGTGACTCTTTCAGACTTTTCCACCACACAGTGCCGCAACTGTCCATGCTCTATGCTGAAACCGCACCTCAGCACCATTAATATTAGTCAAATTAACTAGAGACAAGTTCTTTCTAAGGCTTATGTACTTAATAGTTTTTGTATCCAGGTCCAATCTGCATTTTTGGCAGATAGCACATGGACCTATTGATTTCACGTGCAGTCCGCATCCGTATGTTGGTCCCACAAATTTATAAAATTCTATTCATGTCCATACTGCGGACAAGTCCATGTATAAACACCACTGTGTTCTCTTTAAAAGGGCTCTATAGCCTCTCAATGACAGGACACACATTCCAACAGCCATAACGTTCTTAATTGTCAATTGATGTTTCTACATAAAACCATTTTTTTAGCAATACATGGTATTTTCTGTGAAATTGTATATTGATTTTTAACTGATTATGCTATTAGGGCATATCTAAGTGATTACAAATCCCTAAAATATTCTGGTGCATTTTGAGGGTGAGTTTAAAACATAAAATTGTTTTGTGTTGCTTTACCTAATTTTTACCTTGTTTGTTAATAATTGAGATGACTGATAGTTGTCAAAAATTGGATGTCAATCACATCCATATCAGGTCTACATTGCATCACATAAGCTAGAAGTGAACTTCACTTGTATGTCCCTGAAATTGCTGTAATGCAAATATCTTTCACAAAATGACGTTTGACATTCTTCTAAATAACACTTTAGCTAATGGGGATTAGACCCTCTAAACTTAGATAACTTTTTCAATAACACTGATGCTAATAAAGACTTGACCTACAATGCATAAGGAATGTCCTGAGACCCTTTTACTTTTGTTATGTTGTGGCCTTGTGCTAAAATAAAAAAACATGTTTTCCCCCATCAATCTGCACTCTGTTACCCATAATGGAAAATTGAAAAAATAATTTTTTTTTTTTTTTTTTTTATGTATTAAAAATCAAAAACTAAAATTTGGCATGGACATAATTTAGACCCCTTGACATGACACTTGAAATTTATCTCTGGGGACCTTGATTGGAGTTCACCTATGGTAAATTCAGATGATTAGGAAAGAAACACTGTCTATATAAAGTTCCACAGCTAACAATGCATGTCCGAGCAAAAACCAAGCCATGAAAGAATTGCCTGTAGAGCTCCTATACTGGACTGTGTAGAGTCACTGATCTGGAGAAGGGTACAAAAAATTCTGATCCACTGAAAGCTTTAGGACTCCATAGTTCCTAAATGGAAGATGTTTGGAACAACCAGGGCTTTTCCTTTAGCTGGCCACCCCACAAAACTAAGTAATCGGGGGAGAAGAGCTTTAGTAAGAGAGGTGACCAAGAACCCAATGGTAAATCTGGCTGAGCTCCAAAGATCCTGCGTGTAGATGGGAGAAACTTCAGGTCAGCCGTCACTGCAGTACTCCACCAATATAGGTTTTATGGCAGAGTTGCCAGAAATAAGTCTTTTCCCAGTAAAAAAAAACTCATCAAAGCCCATCTACAGTTTGCAAAAAAAGGCACCTCTCAGACTGTGAGAAACAATATTCTCTGATGAAAACAAGATTTTACTTTTTGTCATCAATGGTAAGTGTCATGTCTGGAGGAAACAGGCATTTTTAATCACCTGCCCAATACAATCCATGCAGTGAAGCATGGTGGTGGCAACATCTTGCTGTGGGAGTATTTTTCAGTGACTGAACAGGGAGACTGGCCAGGTTTGAGGGAAATCTGAATGGAGCAAAGTACACAGATATTCTTAATGAAAACCTGATCCATTGTGCTCTGGACCGCAGACTGTGCCAAATGTTTAACTTCCAACAAGACAATGACCCTAACCCTACAGCTAAGAAAACACGGGGGTGGCTTAGGAGCAACTCTGTGAATGTATCTGAGAGGCCCAGCCAGAGCCCTGACTTGAAACAAACAAAACATCTCTGGGGAGACCTGAAAATGGCTGCCGACTGACGAACCCCATTCAACCTGACAGAATTTGAGAGGATCTGCAGAGAATAATGGCAGAAAATCCCCAAAACCAGGTGTGCAAACCTTGTGGCATCATACCCAAGAAGACTATAGGCTGTAACCACTGCCAAAGGTGCTTAATCTAAGTACTGAATACTTATATTAATGCAAGATTTTTTTTTTTCCTTTTCAATAAATAAAGCAAAGATTTTGATTATTCTGATATCACATTCTCATTTTTGAGTATTGAGTGCAGACTGGTGGGGGAAAACTTTATTTTATTTTAGTACAAAATGCAACAAAAGGTCTGAAGAATTTCCGCACTGTATATCATGTATATCACTGTATACCATAAAATCAGATGGAATGCAGATATTAATGCAGAAGTAATTTTGGGGAAAAAATCTATATTAAGTTCAGGCATCAGGCTGCTTCTATGTCAGGTCCCTGCCATTTTATGAGGGAAATATCATGACCTCTGACATAAAGAGTCATATGTTGTTATATGCTTTCTCTTATGGAGAACCCTGACATATATCACTTTATCACAACAATTTATTAAAAGCAGTGGCAAGGGCAGAAGGGCATGTATGATCATTCTCTTCAATGTAGTCAAACAATGTAATGTATTGTGCATTTTGTGTACAGTAGCTTTGCATTTGTTCCATAGATAGAGACTGAAACAGAACAAGGAAACAACTGAACAGGGGGGGTCATTTATTAAGCTGAAATAAGCCTATATAAGGTGTATTTCAGGCACAGATTATGGTGGAACAACTAGTTCTGCCACAATCTTCTCCCCACTCACGTTAGATCTAAAAAAGTGGGCATGGTATGGGTGAGAAAGAGGGCGGGTGAGCAGGCCCATCTCAGTCATCATTTTATACTCCTGTTCTAGGCATATAAAATTTTCTAAATGTAAGACAGCTCGGAAGCTGTCTTACATTTACAAGTGATGGAGGATCTGCTGAAGGTACAGTATGTAGAGGCTGGAACCTCTTTATAACCAATTGTCTAAAAACTCCGGTCTTACTCCGGTACACTTACTTGGATTCCTGATTTCATGGCTTAGAGTCATAAGATGTTCAAGTTCTAAAAATAAAAAATGCAAATGAAGGTTAAATAACTATATTACAATGTATATAACACAGATTTGGAGTACTGCCTGGTTCTACTTATAGAATGATAGATAGATAGATAGATAGATAGATAGATAGATAGATAGATAGATAGATAGATAGATAATGAAATAGATCTATAAATAATTTCTCTTTTAAAGGAGAATCATGCACAGATGTCCTGGTAAAATTAATGCTTTACACAGCAAATTGGCAGGAAGGAGTTTGATGAAGAGGAGACAAGCCTGTGATTTATTGAACTAAGTCGCTAATCACATGTATCCTTCTTCAGTTCCAAGCCAATTATTTTTTGGCATTGCATTCAGTGTGCAGTCATCATCAGTTCAATTCTTTTCAAACTTTTCCTGTGCCCTGCTGTCAAAGGCAACAATCAGATGCCAACAAAACCAGATCATACATCTTCATGAATGTTAGATTTAGTTCTGAAATATTTTGATAAAAATAAATATTTTCACCCTCTTACCATCTGCATCTAGCACATAGCTGGATGAAATGCCATCAGTATCACTAACTGCCACTGAGTATGTGCCTAAGTCATCCTTGTCTGGGTTCTTAAAGTATATTTTGGAGCTAGAAGAAAGAAACAGTAAACACAGTTATACATACATGGATACAGATGTGTCCTGCCTTACCTCTCCTCTTGGTTTAAGATATCCCGAGATAGGTAGCACACAGAGGAGTACACAGATCTCATAGGGCACTAAAGCAAAAATTAGTATGCATCCCATATGAGATTTATGACAAATGTACCTTTATTTTAGATGAAGGAAAATGCTTAATAAAAAAATGCACACTTTGCCTTATCCACCTTACTGGAATTTGTCACGAAGCAGCGGGTGTGAACCCACTGTGCCACGTGTCCTACCTCCCAGTATTTTCCCAGTACCCCTGATGGTGGGGATAGACTTTTCCGAGGGAAACCCCAGGTCGCTACCTCTTGAGGAGGATAGGCACATGAGGCAGCTGGTCCAGGCGGACCAGGAGGTAACTGAGAAAGGTACCAGAGGTGCAGGATCAAAGGATGAGGCAGAAGAGTAGTCAGACAGACAAAAGGTCAGGGCAGGTGGCACAGGTACAAATCAGGAAATCTAGGTCGCCAACAAGAGAGTCAAGGCAATCAGATAGGGATCTAACAGGTAGCAGAGTCCAGGAATACAGATACGAGTCACGAACACAGGAACACTAGCAGAATCCAGGAACCTTAGCAGGACACAAGGACCTTGACACTGAGGCATCTGGGAAGGGGCTGAGCTACTTATATATGTGCAGGAGGGCTAGGATAGGTCAGCAAAGTCACATGACCTAACCCATAAAGCCCAGGAAATGACGCGCGCCGGCCCTTAAGAAAATGCTGGCCAGGGCTGAGAGCAAACTGTGGAGCGGATCCTAGAACAACAGTACCCACACAGACAGAGCCCAGGACTGCAGCGATAAATAGCAAGCACCGGCCGCAGATCACTGCTGAACACGGTGCCCGGGACCACGGCGGTAAGCAGGGAAACAGCGTCGCACAGCAGCTGCTGTTACAGACTTCTACGTTGAGAAAGCTGTATAGTGAAACGTACGTCGTGATTGGAGGCACTTTGGTCTGTATGCTTTTGATTATTACGGGTTATATTCTGGCTTGTTAGTGTGTGATCTAATTCGATGTGCTTGTTTAGCTGTCCTTTTGTTCTATTCTCTTTTTGGGACATGTATTGTTTTTACTAAGTATGTCAACTTGCACTATGCACTGTATACATATTTTTGTATAAATTTGGTGATCCTGAGATAGAGTGGGACGCTATATTGAGATGGATGTAGCTCATTGAATATATATAACCATTTACTGCAGTACCAATGTATCCACTTTGCTTGCACATGTATGACGCTGTTGTGACTGTTTTTATATGTTCACTATTTGCATAATTTTATAAATATATAGATTTTGGGTATTTGATTGTTCTTTACTAGTGGGGGGACATTCATTCTTTTTGGTGCATAGACTTGTACGTTACAAAAACTGGAATTTCATTAATATGATAGTTATTCTCAATGCATATACAGCAGATTATTGATAAATCTCCTTCATAACGTTCTATGTTGACTGCTTTCTTTCATATAGTACATAATAAAACTGGCTTCCTACAGCCTCTTAAGGGGAGCTAATTGCATTGGAATTACCAATTAAGTTACCAATTAAATCAATAGCGTTTGTAAACATCTCTATGTACGGCGCTCCCTCTAGTGGTGGCAACTAGAAAAGGCTGTGGATTTATGTCAGAACAGGAGGAGTTCAGTACAAGGCTATCACAGCATTCAGATGCTCTTCCTCCATACTACATTGCTAGCACAAGATGACAAACTTTGTTGGGCACTGTGTGTAATTCCAGAGCTTTTTTTCTTATTATCAAAGCTGGTCACCTCACACCACTCCTCTCGGGAAGTCTTCAGTCAAGTGGAAATGCAAGGACATATCAGTGCATCAAGATGTTTATCCATGAAATCATGTACATGGCACTAAACACATACTTTTCTCCAATAGTTTCGGTCTTGAATTTTTGGTCATCAGTGATTTCTTCATAGGCTTTGCCCCATGTAAACTGAGAAGCTTCAGAAATCTCAGTACAGTTGTAAGCAAGGTAAATGTTCCCTTCTTCATCCACTCCTGTAGTAATCTCCTGAACACCTATAATTTTCCAAACGGTAGTTACAATCATCAAAAACACAAACTGTAACAATAGCAAAAATGACATTAGTAGGACAAAACCTCTATTTAGTAATTTCAAGGTAAATTATAACTTTATCTTTAAGATAGCATGATTTCTTGAGATTTCACTAAAGGTTACTCTATTAAGTAGTTATTACATTTTTAATTGTAGATAAATATCTGAAAATTAATGTACTATAATGCCAATATTCTGAAGGTGCACTTATATTGGTTGGTGTCATCTGCTGTGCTACAGTACTGTTAAACAAATAGAAGTGTCCGAAGAGGACTTCGATCCGAATTTAAGGGAAATTTTGATTTGTCATGCCTCGTGGTAACGAATAGATTTTTCCTGAAATGGTGTAAAAAAAAAATCATACTTACCTCATCCGTTTGAGCCGGCCGCCACCATCTTTATTGAAGATCCTGCGCAAAATCTCGTTCGTGGTGAGGCATGACATCACCACGCTGGCCGACATAATGATGTCATCACGAACTGTGAGATTATGAGGTGGATCTTCAATCAAGATGGCGGCGTTGGGTACTTCGCTATTAAATGGTAAGTATATATTTTTTTATTATAGTCGTTAATATTAATGTCAGATGCCGCAATCAGCTATGAACGTATCATCTGAGGGGTACAATGATGGAGGGCAGCGCAATCGTCGTTTCCTGTAATTGCACCCACTACTTACAAAGAAATGCGCTTCATGACAAAGTAATTCATCACAAAGCAAATTTTTTTGTAAAATTCAGCGAGGCAGCCGAATATCAGGCACTAAATATCAGTGTTCATTTATTGTCATTCCATAAGCATTACTATGCTCCTCGACTATACACCCCTCTCAAGATGATAATTAGATCTGAAATACAACTTGAGATAAGTTAAAGGATTTTCTTCCAGGACTTAAACATTTTAGACTTAAAGGGGTTATCCAAGACTAACAAATGTCCCCCATATTCCTGGCCCTCTCACACTGAATCTACTTACTTGGCTTCCCGTCCCTTGTGCTTCTCCCCATGCGGGGATGAAAACATCAGTGGTCGGGGGAGAGCAGCCAATGACAGACGGGGGCATATGGGGGGCATTTTTTAGTCTCAAATAACCCCTTTAACCCACTACTTACAAAGAAATGCGCTTCATGACAAAGTAATTCATCACAAAGCAAATTTTTTTGTAAAATTCAGCGAGGCAGCCGAATCAAATTTTCATTAACTTCGCTGAACACTAAATATCAGTGTTCATTTATTGTCATTCCATAAGCATTACTATGCTCCTCGACTATACACCCCTCTCAAGATGATAATTAGATCTGAATTACAACTTGAGATAAGTTAAAGGATTTTCTTCCAGGACTTAAACATTTTAGACTTAAAGGGGTTATCCAAGACTAACAAATGTCCCCCATATTCCTGGCCCTCTCACACTGAATCTACTTACTTGGCTTCCCGTCCCTTGTGCTTCTCCCCATGCGGGGATGAAAACATCAGTGGTCGGGGGAGAGCAGCCAATGACAGACGGGGGCATATGGGGGGCATTTTTTAGTCTCAAATAACCCCTTTAAGCTTCATTCACACATCAGTATTTGGTCAATGATTTTCATCAGTGATTGTGAGCCAAAACCAGGATTGGAGCCTCCACAGACATAAGGTATAAGGGATAGAGCTACATTGTTCTGTGTTTAGACCTACACCTGGTTTTGGCTCACAGTCAGTGCTCATTCAGACGGCCGTATGCTGTCAGCAAAAATGCAGATCCTTTTTTTTGCGGATTAGATGCTGTCCCATTCACTTCTATGGGGCCCTTTTCTTCCATTGCACGGCTCAGCAACAAGAATAAACATGTCCTATACTTGTCAGTGAAAATCAGGACATGGCCCTATTAAAGTCTATGGATCAGCCAAAAAAAAGGATCCGCTGGACTGTCCGCAAAAAAACGGATCAGCATTTTTGCGGACAGCATACTGCCGTCTGAATGGGCCCTAACTGATGGAAATCACTGACAGAACACTGATGTGTGAATGAGGCATTATTCTGAGAAAAGGTCATCAATATCTGATTGGTGAAGGTTCGTCTCTCGATAATCCCGCTGATCATCTTTTGGGCAGTGGCTCTCGGATGAGTGCTGTGGCCTCTTCACCATGCCATGCAGCTGAGTCCCTTTCAGTTGTGACTGATGGAATTGACATTAAAGGCTGAGGAAGAGACCACACCGCTAATCTGAGCACCATGGTCACTTTTCTCTTCCAATAGCTAAGGTTACACAAGTCGGATATGATACCCATCCTGAGGTTACATCACCAACATTTTAAGTCCCAATAAACTGCTTCAAGATTTATATGGTTACTTTACTAAAATAGTCTGATTGTACAATTCCTTCTAATAATGATCTTACCCTAGCAACTGGCCTGCTGGAGTTCTCTGGATCCGGCACTGCCAGATGCAATCGGAAACCCTCCAGCCCACAATCCAACAATAATACTGTGGATTGGCTGGACAGAAGTGCACGTAGTGGCCTTTGTCTGGCCAATTCCCTGCATTCAATGCCGGAACAGCCTGGCAGAAGGCAGTAGTGGACATGTGAAAGTAGCCTAAATCCCTGAACTGCAATTAGTGGAGTGGGGGCTCCATGCACCCACTAAAGGGGAATATGGTATTACTTGATATTTCAAAAAAGGGCTGGGCACTATCTATACCTTGAGTAGATGGTACTTTATTGAATAAAATGTTATAATAAAATACTAACAATACTAATAAAATAATCGATAAACAGGTCTGGCCAGACTAAAATAGTACCTACAGACAATAAAAACAATTGAGAATAGATAAAACTACAGAGGTACAATAAACACAATGGTTAACTTTGGATCCAATGTTCAAAATTTCGCATAAATAATCACAAGTTCAAAATTTCGTATAAATAATCAGAAGGAAAGGAATGATATTGAATTTGAAATAGTTTCTAAATACTCAATCCAATGTCCAAAATCTTACATATAGTCGTGGGTTATCCAATTTTTACTATAGGCTTGATTAGTCTATTTAATATGCAAGTTGTAACATCAATGAATATCTTCGAATGGGACTAAATTTAGTCCCATTCGAAGATATTCATTGATGTTACAACTTGCATATTAAATAGACTAATCAAGCCTATAGTAAAAATTGGATAACCCACGACTATATGTAAGATTTTGGACATTGGATTGAGTATTTAGAAACTATTTCGAATTCAATATCATTCCTTTCCTTCTGATTATTTATGCGAAATTTTGAACATTGGATCCAAAGTTAACCATTGTGTTTATTGTACCTCTGTAGTTTTATCTATTCTCAATTGTTTTTATTGTCTGTAGGTACTATTTTAGTCTGGCCAGACCTGTTTATCGATTATTTTATTAGTATTGTTAGTATTTTATTATAACATTTTATTCAATAAAGTACCATCTACTCCAGGTATAGAGAGTGCCCAGCCCTTTTTTGAAATATTGTTGTAGCTTATAAATTGGGTGAATCTGTGGGCTGAGAGCACCCATCCGGGCTACCTCACACAGTAGTGCGGTCTAACTCTTGTTATTTCCAAATCTCACTATGGTATTACTTGATGTCTATTCAAATGAATATTGGCTATGTAATCCATGTTCTTAACCTGGAGAAGTTTAACAGAGCTAAATGTAAATATTTAGTTTGAGATAAATGGCTGTATAATCTTAGGAGATATACAATATGTGCTTTACAACCCAGTGCTACGTGTATGATCAAGGGTGGATTCATATTAAGTTTTTCCATTCCATTTGAAATATACGTTGGGGGAAAAAAAGATACAAAAGTGCAGCACACCACGTTATTGTATCGTGCACAGTCCAGTAAAAAAAATGTATACGTTAACGTATATGTGATTTTTTTACAATGGAACTCCACTGCCACTGTATGCCATCAGTCTGAGGCCCCTGTTTAGCGTATATGTTTTTTGTATACATTTAACGGATGGCAAAAACGTGATATGAACCCAGCCTAAAATAAAAATGGTAGATAAAATATTTTTACATTGGTTTACCCACTATCCTAAAATGAGTAATACTTTAAAAACTATTCTTCACAATTCTTAGCTTTAAAGTTGTTTGCATGCTTGCATATTTACCTGGTCTTGCCTGGACAAGTACCGGCTCTGAAATGTCAGATGGTTTACCAATGCCTGATGCATTCACAGCACGAATTTGGAAAACATATGTTTTGCCTTCTTCCAGTTCCTTGACCTTCACATCAAAATAAAAACATGACATTTAAATCAATATGATAGGAAAGATTTACAGAACTAACTTCAAAATGTTATTAACAATTACAGCCAGGCCTCATCTGTTTTCTAAAGCAAAGTGTCCTTGTGCTTGACTGGTGTAAAATCCAAGTATAAATGAAGATATACACAGATGAAAATACAGTACTATGGATGTGTATTTTATTACTGTTTGGTGTGCAGTTATCTCTTATGCATTACAGCTAATAATGCAGAAATAATGGAGCAGATTTATCAATACTCTCTTAAAGGGAGACTGTCACCTCCAAAATCAGTTTCAAAGTATACTTCCATGTAGGGTAGGTGCTCCAAAATAAAACCATACTTTTCTTGTGAAAATCTGGTTCTCTATTCCTGAGAAATGTTTCTTTTAATTTTTATGCAAATAAGGTTTTCTGTGTACCATGGGTGGGGCCGATTTACTTGGCTTCCCCTGCATCATCACTACCAGCTCTGAATTCTCAGAGTCCGTCAAATAATCAAGAGAAGGATCACTAGAAGATGTCACTGCCACTGTTGCTGGTTTGAAACACCCATGGACATAACATTACAGGAAATAAGAAAGAGCTCCATGGACATGGTCATGTGACCACAGCCCAGAACGAAAGATGGAAGCAATAAAGGTAAATGAAATGAAACTAAACTAAATTCCAGCTACTTTTAACCACCTCCGGACCGCTGTACGCAGATTCGCGTTCCGGAGGTGGCAGCGCTGCGCACAGTCACGCATATACGCGTCATCTCGCGAGACGCGAGATTTCGCTCCAAGCCGGCCCGCGCATGCGCATCGCGGGCCGGCAAAAGTTAAAGAACAAGTTCGTCACCAGCCTGCCAGCAATGATCATTGGCTGGCAGGCTGGCGATTTTTAAAAAATCCAATCACAAGCCATATAACAGATCATATTAGTAAATATGATCTGTTATATGGCTTCTCTGCTCCTCTGCTGGTCCTTTTCGTCGGTTGGATCCAGCAGAGAAGCAGACATCACTGTGAGTACACCAAACACTTCACCGTAGCCCCTGATCACCCCCCTGCACCCCAATTAACCCTTTGATCACCCCTTTGATCGCCCCTGTCAATCACCAGTGAAAGGAAAAAAAGTGATCAGTGTAAACTGTCACTTTTTTTTTTTCACTAGTATTGGCTGTTAGGTTTTAGGGATAGTTTAGGCCCCTTGGTTAGGTAGTTAGCGTCAGTTAGCGCCCACCCCACCGCACCGCAGTCACTTTTATTCGCTGAATAGCGTATCGCTAATCAGCATTTGTACTTTTATAGTATCTGTAAGTGATCAAAACTGATCACGGTCAGATCTATAATAGTATTAGTGTCACTTTAGTTCGCCCTCCACCCAAAACGCAGTGTTTGCCCGATCAGGCCTGATCGGTCGCCCACACGTGCGTTCACCCACGCCCGCCCCACCGCAGTGACAAAAAATATATATTTTTTGATCACTGCACATTTATTTTACACGCACTGCGGCGATAAAAAAATCAGTTTTGATATTTTTTATCAACCGCAGCGGCCTCCGGTACTTCGCTAGCCTCCCCTTTGTAAGACAGGTTTGCTTTTTTTCTTGGGTAGTCTCAGGGAATACCCCTAAATTTAGTAGTCCAAAATGTCAAACAGGGGGTATTCTTCTGAAGAGGCCTACAGGATTCTGACCCAGTCGGATGAGGAGTGGGAACCCTCATCTGACGAATCTAGCGGGTCAGAATATGAACCTGTGGAAAGCAGTGGCTCTCTGACCCAAAGTTCGGACGAGGAGGTGGAGGTCCCTGGCAGCACCAGGCGTACCCGGCCCCGTGTCGCTAGACCACAGGTTATGCAGGATCCGCTTCAAGAGCAGCAGAGTGGGGCTGTCGCTGCCGGATCACGTGGTGAGGCATACACCAGC
The DNA here is from genome assembly GCF_905171765.1 of Bufo bufo. Classification (NCBI taxonomy): domain Eukaryota; kingdom Metazoa; phylum Chordata; class Amphibia; order Anura; family Bufonidae; genus Bufo; species Bufo bufo. The sequence continues at coordinate 257,295,831 of NC_053392.1, read as the reverse complement.
AGCGCAGCCCTCCCTGGACCTAGTACCAGCACTGCCGTACAACATGGTGACGTGGCGAGCACCAGAAGGGCAGTTGAAGCTGGTACGGTGGCACGTGCAGTAGTTACCCCGTCGCAGCCACCGCACAGACAGGCCCGTAGAGCCCCTAGAATCCCTGAGGTGCTGGCAAACCCTGATTGGCAGTCACCAACTTCAGCCGCACCTGTAGTTCCCCCTTTCACCGCCCAGTCTGGAGTTCGGGTTGAGACGGCTCAAATCGGTTCGGCCCTGGGATTTTTTGAGCTGTTCTTGACTGCGGAGCTCTTGGACTTAGTCGTGGCAGAGACCAACCAGTATGCCACACAATTTATATCCGCCAACCCGGGAAGCTTTTATGCCCAGCCTTTCCGGTGGAAACCAGTCCAAGTTTCCGAAATTAAATTTTTTTTGGGCCTTCTCCTCAACATGGGCCTGACAAAAAAGCATGAATTGCGGTCATATTGGTCAACGCACCCGATTCATCACATGCCCATGTTCTCTGCTGCTATGTCCAGGGCACGATTTGAGGCCATCCTCCGTTTCCTGCATTTTAGCGACAACACCACCTCCCGTCCCAGAGGCCACCCAGCTTTTGACCGGCTCCACAAAATTCGGCCCCTCATAGACCATTTCAACCAGAAATTTGCAGATTTGTATACCCCCGAGCAAAACATCTGCGTAGACGAGTCCCTAATACATTTTACCGGGCGCCTTGGCTTCAAACAATACATCCCAAGCAAGCGTGCCCGGTATGGGGTCAAATTGTATAAGCTCTGTGAAAGGGCCACAGGCTATACCCACAAATTTCGGATCTATGAGGGAAAAGATCAGACCCTGGAGCCGGTCGGTTGCACTGACTACCTGGGGAGCAGTGGGAAGACAGTCTGGGACTTGGTGTCACCCTTATTCGGCAAGGGGTACCATCTTTATGTGGACAATTTTTACACAAGTGTGGCCCTCTTTAGGCATTTGTTTCTAGAACGGATTTGCGCCTGTGGCACCGCGCGAACTAGTCGCGTGGGCTTCCCCCAACGGCTTGTAACCACCCGTCTTGCAAGGGGGGAGAGGGCTGCCTTGTGTAACGAAGAACTGCTCGCGGTGAAATGGAGAGACAAGCGTGACGTTTACATGCTCTCCTCCATTCACGCAGACACGACAATCCAAATTGAGCGAGCAACCCGTGTCATTGAAAAGCCCCTCTGTGTCCACGACTATAATGCGCTCATGGGAGGGGTGGACTTCAATGACCAGATGTTGTCTCCGTATTTAGTTTCCCGCAGAACCAGACGCTGGTATAAGAAGGTGTCTGTATATTTAATTCAATTGGCGCTCTACAATAGTTTTGTTCTCTACAGTAAGGCTGGGAGAACACGATCTTTCCTCAAATTCCAGGAAGAGATCATCGAGAACCTCCTTTACCCAGGAGGTTCCGTGGCCCCATCCCCCAGTGTAGTTAGCCGTCTACACGAGCGACATTTCCCCAGTGTCGTTCCTGGTACCTCAACCCAACCGTCACCCCGAAAAAGATGTCGTGTCTGTAGCAGGAGTGGAATAAGGCGTGACACCCGCTATTTCTGTCCTGACTGTCCGGACCACCCTGCCCTATGCTATGGAGAGTGTTTCCGGAAGTACCACACACAGGTACACTTAGCATAGGGATTGCATCTCACAGGACAGGCACACAGGGCTATTAGGGCCCTTTTACTCTCAGCTGCTGCAAACCTCTCCTTTCACCTGGGATAAAGTGCATAACGTACTTCGCCACATCTTTGGGCGATTTGCGCTTTGCACATTGTCCCATGGGGAAGGAGAGGTTTGTTCTATAAAGGTAAAAAAAACTAAACAAAAAAAAAATTACCGGTAAGTAAAAAAGTTAAAAAAGTTTAAAAAAGTTAATATGTTCTGTTCTAAAGTTAATAAAGTTATTGCTTTGCGGCCTGGTTTTTTCTTTTTTGTTTTGTTTTTTTTACCTTCCAGGTGGACCAACCGATCGACCAGCTGCAGCACTGATGTGCATTCGGACAGAAGCATTGCGCTGCTGTCAGATTACACGCAAGTCGGTGTATGCGGCGCTGCAAGACGAGATTTCTCCTCTGCAGTAAAAGATATGTTTGCCGAGGCATATGAGCTGAGGAGGTGGCGGTGTTCATATACTTTGGCAAACACTTTGTATATATAAAAAAAAAAAAATCCCGGCAATGATTTATTCATCCACATCGATTGATGTGAATGGAGAAATCGGGTTTGCCAGGGCATACGAGCTGAAGTGGGTATGGATGTTGGGCGGAGCTCCTATGTCCTGGCAGACGCCTTTCCCCTCCTTTTTCTTTTTTTGGCAGAGATTTTTTCATCCACATTGATCGATGCGAATGAAGAAATCTGTGCCGTTCATTTTTTTCTTTCAGCCCAGAGGCTGAACGGAAAAAAGAAATCTCATTACCCGTATGCTCAATATAAGGAGAATAGCAGAAACTCCTAATGCTGGGCATACATGTAATGATTGCGGAGACCCTCAAATGCCAGGGCAGTACAAACACCCCACAAATAACACCATTTTGGAAAGAAGACACCCCAAGGTATTCGCTGAGGGGCATATTGAGTCCATGAAAGATTGAAATTTTTGTCCCAAGTTAGCGGAAAGGGAGACTTTGTGAGAACAAAATCCAAAAAATCAATTTCCGCTAACTTGTGCCAAAATTTTTTTTTTTCAATGAACTCGCCATGCCCCTCATTGAATACCTTGGGGTGTCTTCTTTCCAAAATGGGGTCACATGTGGGGTATTTATACTGCCCTGGCATTTTAGGGGCCCCAAAGCGTGAGAAGAAGTCTGGTATCCAAATGTCTAAAAATGCCCTCCTAAAAGGAATTTGGGCACCTTTGCCCACCTAGGCTGCAAAAAAGTGTCACACATGTGGTATCTCCGTATTCAGCAGAAGTTGGGGAATATGTTTTGGGGTGTCATTTTACATATACCCATGCTGGGTGAGATAAATATCTTGGTCAAATGCCAACTTTGTATAAAAAAAATGGGAAAAGTTGTCTTTTGCCAAGATATTTCTCTCACCCAGCATGGGTATATGTAAAATGACACCCCAAAACACATTCCCCACCTTCTCCTGAGTACGGAGATACCAGATGTGTGACACTTTTTTGCAGCCTAGGTGGGCAAAGGGGCCCACATTCCAAAGAGCACCTTTCGGATTTCACAGGTCATTTACCTACTTACCACACATTAGGGCCCCTGGAAAATGCCAGGGCAGTATAACTACCCCACAAGTGACCCCATTTTGGAAAGAAGACACCCCAAGGTATTCCGTGAGGGGCATGGCAAGTTCCTAGAATTTTTTATTTTTTGTCACAAGTTAGTGGAAAATGATGATTTTTTTTTTTTTTTTATACAAAGTCTCCTATTCCACTAACTTGTGACAAAAAAAAAAAAATTTCCATGAACTCACTATGCCCATCAGCGAATACCTTGGGGTCTCTTCTTTCCAAAATGGGGTCACTTGTGGGGTAGTTATACTGCCCTGGCATTCTAGGGGCCCAAATGTGTGGTAAGGAGTTTGAAATCAAATTCTGTAAAAAATGACCTGTGAAATCTGAAAGGTGCTCTTTGGAATATGGGCCCCTTTGCCCACCTAGGCTGCAAAAAAGTGTCACACATCTGGTATCTCCGTACTCAGGAGAAGGTGGGGAATGTGTTTTGGGGTGTCATTTTATATATACCCATGCTGGGTGAGAGAAATATCTTGGCAAAAGACAACTTTTCCCATTTTTTTATACAAAGTTGTCATTTGACCAAGATATTTATCTCACCCAGCATGGGTATATGTAAAAAGACACCCCAAAACACATTCCTCAACTTCTCCTGAGTACAGGGATACCAGATGTGTGACACTTTTTTGCAGCCTAGGTGGGCAAAGGGGCCCATATTCCAAAGAGCACCTTTCGGATTTCACAGGTCATTTTTTACAGAATTTGATTTCAAACTCCTTACCACACATTTGGGCCCCTAGAATGCCAGGGCAGTATAACTACCCCACAAGTGACACCATTTTGGAAAGAAGAGACCCCAAGGTATTCGCTGATGGGCATAGTGAGTTCATGGAAGTTTTTATTTTTTGTCACAAGTTTGTGGAATATGAGACTTTGTATGAAAAAAAAAAAAAATCATCATTTTCCACTAACTTGTGACAAAAAATAAAAAATTCTAGGAACTCGCCATGCCCCTCACGGAATACCTTGGGGTGTCTTCTTTCCAAAATGGGGTCACTTGTGGGGTGGTTATACTGCCCTGGCATTCTAGGGGCCCAAATGTGTGGTAAGGAGTTTGAAATCAAATTCTGTAAAAAATGACCTGTGAAATCCGAAAGGTGCTCTTTGGAATATGGGCCCCTTTGCCCACCTAGGCTGCAAAAAAGTGTCACACATCTGGTATCTCCGTACTCAGGAGAAGGTGGGGAATGTATTTTGGGGTGTCATTTTATATATACCCATGCTGGGTGAGAGAAATATCTTGGCAAAAGACAACTTTTCCCATTTTTTTATACAAAGTTGTCATTTGACCAAGATATTTATCTCACCCAGCATGGGTATATGTAAAAAGACACCCCAAAACACATTCCTCAACTTCTCCTGAGTACGGGGATACCAGATGTGTGACACTTTTTTGCAGCCTAGGTGGGCAAAGGGGCCCATATTCCAAAGAGCACCTTTCGGATTTCACTGGTCATTTTTTACTGAATTTGATTTCAAACTCCTTACCACACATTTGGGCCCCTAGAATACCAGGGCAGTATAACTACCCCACAAGTGACCCCATTTTGGAAAGAAGACACCCCAAGGTATTCCGTGAGGGGCATGGCGAGTTCCTAGAATTTTTTATTTTTTGTCACAAGTTAGTGGAAAATGATGATTTTTTTTTTTTTTTCATACAAAGTCTCATATTCCACAAACTTGTGACAAAAAATAAAAACTTCCATGAACTCACTATGCCCATCAGCGAATACCTTGGGGTCTCTTCTTTCCAAAATGGGGTCACTTGTGGGGTAGTTATACTGCCCTGGCATTCTAGGGGCCCAAATGTGTGGTAAGGAGTTTGAAATCAAATTCTGTAAAAAATGACCTGTGAAATCCGAAAGGTGCTCTTTGGAATATGGGCCCCTTTGCCCACTAAGGCTGCAAAAAAGTGTCACACATCTGGTATCCCCGTACTCAGGAGAAGTTGAGGAATGTGTTTTGGGGTGTCTTTTTACATATACCCATGCTGGGTGAGATAAATATATTGGTCAAATGACAACTTTGTATAAATAAATGGGAAAAGTTGTCTTTTGCCAAGATATTTCTCTCACCCAGCATGGGTATATATAAAATGACACCCCAAAACACATTCCCCACCTTCTCCTGAGTACGGAGATACCAGATGTGTGACACTTTTTTGCAGCCTAGGTGGGCAAAGGGGCCCATATTCCAAAGAGCACCTTTCGGATTTCACAGGTCATTTTTTACAGAATTTGATTTCAAACTCCTTACCACACATTTGGGCCCCTAGAATGCCAGGGCAGTATAACTACCCCACAAGTGACCCCATTTTGGAAAGAAGAGACCCCAAGGTATTCGCTGATGGGCATAGTGAGTTCATAGAACTTTTTATTTTTTGTCACAAGTTAGTGGAATATGAGACTTTGTAAGAAAAAAAATAAAAATAAAAAATCATCATTTTCCGCTAACTTGTGACAAAAAATAAAAAGTTCTATGAACTCACTATGCCCATCGGTGAATACCTTAGGGTGTCTACTTTCAGAAATGGGGTCATTTGTGGGGTGTTTGTACTGTCTGGGCATTGTAGAACCTCAGGAAACATGACAGGTGCTCAGAAAGTCAGAGCTGCTTCAAAAAGCGGAAATTCACATTTTTGTACCATAGTTTGTAAACGCTATAACTTTTACCCAAACCATTTTTTTTTTACCCAAACATTTTTTTTTTATCAAAGACATGTAGAACTATAAATTTAGAGCAAAATTTCTATATGGATCTCGTTTTTTTTGCAAAATTTTACAACTGAAAGTGAAAAATGTCATTTTTTTGCAAAAAAATCGTTAAATTTCGATTAATAACAAAAAAAGTAAAAATGTCAGCAGCAATGAAATACCACCAAATGAAAGCTCTATTAGTGAGAAGAAAAGGAGGTAAAATTCATTTGGGTGGTAAGTTGCATGACCGAGCAATAAACGGTGAAAGTAGTGTAGGTCAGAAGTGTAAAAAGTGGCCTGGTCTTTCAGGGTGTTTAAGCACTGGGGGCTGAGGTGGTTAAAATGGTGGTTTTAAACAGATGTTGATGAAAACTGGAAAGCTCCTTTAATAATACTAGACCAGGCAAGCGGGACATGCGCCAAGTTTATCACAGTGGCTCATGTGGAATGGTACATTTGGTATTGCTAGACATGTTAGACAATTTTCCTTTTGCCACCTTGTGGTTGCCTTTCTGTATGCCAATATTTTGCACAAGAATTTGGGTAGAATTTTGGGGTATGTTGAAACATTTTAAACCACGCCTCTTTCAGTAAGCCACATCCATTTTCTCTAAGACACACTCTTTTGTTAGACATTGTCTCGTGAGATGCAAAAAATGTCTTAGACTCAAAACTAATATGGCCAGCTTTTTGTGCAAATTAAGCAAGGCTTCTACCTTGTATGAATACTCACCTTTAGGTAACGGTTGGATGTTGCAGTTGTATTCACTCTTGTCCATTGCTCTCCTTCAAGTTCTTTATATTCTACAAAATATCCCACAACGGGGCTATTTCCTGAATAAACAGGTTCTTTCCAGAGTATCACCAGGGAGGTATTCCTGACCTCACAGAACGTAAGGTCATATGATGGTCCTAATTAACAAAATAGAAAATATATTATTCTACCAATTATATGATTTAAAAGAACAAATAATGCTTAGTTCTATAACGGAAATAGCTTGTTAAGCTTAACGATATGCATTACATGTGCCCTGTATTTTTGGTCATCTCAACCAACCATCTAATCTATGTCATAGCAGTGGGTGTGGAACCAATGTGCCATCCGACTGGTTTCAGTTTGGACTAGACCTAAGGGCTTCATCCTGGCGGTCTCCTGGTATTCAGCCCTATAAAGGGATGTGGACTTTTCAGCACAGAACCACCAGACCGTTATAGATGTTTTTGGTTCAAAAGAGGAGGAGAGTGGGAAGTGGGTCTGGGCCACTTGGAGACACAGGGTAAGGGCAAGCAAGCAAAGTACAGAAAACGGCTGCTGGGGAGGTTCTTATATAGTAAGGGGTAGGCAGCCTTCCTATTGGTTGCTAGGGATGTTGCTAAGCTCAGACAAAGACATTGCAGCCTTCTCATTGGCCCAAAATCAAGAAGGGAGGGTACTAATTTAAAAAAAATCTAGAATATTTGTAAATACGAATATATACCGCTATATTCAAAATCTTCGCGAATTCTTAAAGTGGCGATATTCGTGATTAAAATTTGCAATTCGAATATTCGCGCCCAACACTAGTGAATAGGAGCAATCCCATTTCCATGCCAAGGACTGCTGACAAGGGAGATAAGGATTAGGCATTTAGATTTTAAGTTTTACACCAGGGGTATCTGGCAGGGGATTTTTTTCACTCTCCCATTTATAACTAATGTATGCTTGACCAAGCCCAGCATGCATTTGAAAATGTTATTAACTTTTACAGTCAGGCCTCATGTGCATCCTACAGTAAAGTGTCCTTGTAGTTGAATGGTTTAAAGTCAACCACAGGCCCAGGATGCATCTGCATCGAGGGATTGGGAGACAAAGCTGCCACACATACAAGCATTAGGCTGGCTGTAGTCAGGGAGAACAGAGAACAACAGGTTAGATCAAGCTGGCAGGTGAATAATGATAATAATCCTCCTTTATATAGAACCAGCATATTCTGCACTTTACAATTAAGAGGATACATGTACTAAATGAATTACAGGGAGTGCAGAATTATTAGGCAAGTTGTATTTTTGAGGATTAATTTTATTATTGAACAACAACCATGTTCTCAATGAACCCAAAAAACTCATTAATATTAAAGCTGAATATTTTTGGAAGTAGTTTTTAGTTTGTTTTTAGTTTTAGCTATTTTAGGTGGATATCTGTGTGTGCAGGTGACTATTACTGTGCATAATTATTAGGCAACTTAACAAAAAACTAATATATACCCATTTCAATTATTTATTTTTACCAGTGAAACCAATATAACATCTCAACATTCACAAATATACATTTCTGACATTCAAAAACAAAACAAAAACAAAATCAGTGACCAATATAGCCACCTTTCTTTGCAAGGACACTCAAAAGCCTGCCATCCATGGATTCTGTCAGTGTTTTGATCTGTTCACCATCAACATTGCGTGCAGCAGCAACCACAGCCTCCCAGACACTGTTCAGAGAGGTGTACTGTTTTCCCTCCTTGTAAATCTCACATTTGATGATGGACCACAGGTTCTCAATGGGGTTCAGATCAGGTGAACAAGGAGGCCATGTCATTAGATTTTCTTCTTTTATACCCTTTCTTGCCAGCCACGCTGTGGAGTACTTGGACGCGTGTGATGGAGCATTGTCCTGCATGAAAATCATGTTTTTCTTGAAGGATGCAGACTTCTTCCTGTACCACTGCTTGAAGAAGGTGTCTTCCAGAAACTGGCAGTAGGACTGGGAGTTGAGCTTGACTCCATCCTCAACCCGAAAAGGCCCCACAAGCTCATCTTTGATGATACCAGCCCAAACCAGTACTCCACCTCCACCTTGCTGGCGTCTGAGTTGGACTGGAGCTCTCTGCCCTTTACCAATCCAGCCACGGGCCCATCCATCTGGCCCATCAAGACTCACTCTCATTTCATCAGTCCATAAAACCTTAGAAAAATCAGTCTTGAGATATTTCTTGGCCCAGTCTTGACGTTTCAGCTTGTGTGTCTTGTTCAGTGGTGGTCGTCTTTCAGCCTTTCTTACCTTGGCCATGTCTCTGAGTATTGCACACCTTGTGCTTTTGGGCACTCCAGTGATGTTGCAGCTCTGAAATATGGCCAAACTGGTGGCAAGTGGCATCTTGGCAGCTGCACGCTTGACTTTTCTCAGTTCATGGGCAGTTATTTTGCGCCTTGGTTTTTCCACACGCTTCTTGCGACCCTGTTGACTATTTTGAATGAAACGCTTGATTGTTCGATGATCACGCTTCAGAAGCTTTGCAATTTTAAGAGTGCTGCATCCCTCTGCAAGATATCTCACTATTTTTGACTTTTCTGAGCCTGTCAAGTCCTTCTTTTGACCCATTTTGCCAAAGGAAAGGAAGTTGCCTAATAATTATGCACACCTAATATAGGGTGTTGATGTCATTAGACCACACCCCTTCTCATTACAGAGATGCACATCACCTAATATGCTTAATTGGTAGTAGGCTTTCGAGCCTATACAGCTTGGAGTAAGACAACATGCATAAAGAGGATGATGTGGTCAAAATACACATTTGCCTAATAATTCTGCACGCAGTGTAGATATAACGGAGTTACACACTGATACGTTATTCAAACGCTAGTAGTGAGGGCCCTGCTCGTAAGAGCTTACAATTAGGGTTGAGCGAACACCTGGAAGTTCGGGTTCGCCAGGTTTGGTCGAACTTTTCTGCAAAGTTCGGGAACTAGGAGGCGGAGGTCAAAGTGGAGTAGGAGGTTCAGGAGGCGGTGGACGTAGCGGTGTGGTGGAGGAGGAGGAGGAGGTAGCCAACACTGTTTTTGTATTTTTTTATTTATTTTTGTATTTTTTTCATTTATTATCAATTTGGGAAGACCCCAAAACATTGGGAAATATAAAAAAGAAAACAAAGAGAAAGTGCGCTGGAGTATAACAATGGCTGGGTGCGGCCGGTATACTTGTCTATTCTGCACAAGGTATGTGAGCTTGTCCACATTGGCTGTGGACAGGCATCTGCGCTTGTCTGTGATCACCCCCCCCTGCCGTGCTGAACACACGTTCGTACAATACACTGGCCGCAAGACAGGTCAGCACCTCCAAAGCATAAAGGGAAAGCTCAGGCCATGTGCCCAATTTGGAGACCAAGAAATTGAATGGGGCAGACCCATCAGTCAGTACGTGTAGGTGTGTGCACACGTACTGTTCAACCATGTTGCTGAAATGCTGCCTCCTGCTAAGACATTCCGTATTAGCTGGTGGAGCTTTTCCACATTTCGGCCATGCTAACCCTCCCTTATGAGGTGCTGGAAGTTCCCCAGCTGCGTTGGCGACTTCTTCCTCCTCCTCTGCCTTCGCCTTGTGCTTCCACTGAGCCCTCGGTGTCAGGTGGGAATGCCATCAGCAGTGTGTCTACCAGCGTGCGCTTGTACTCGCGCATCTTCCGATCACGCTCCAGTGATGGAATTAAGGACGGCAGGGATCCAGCAGGGTGGCTACGCAGTAATCAGCACTGGTTAGAATGTAGGCAACTTGGCGGTCGTTGCGCAGGTACTGCAGCATGTAGTCGCTCATTTGCGCCAGGCTGCCCAGAGGCAGCGACAAGCTCTCCTCTGTGGGAGGTGTATCGTCTGTGTCCTCTGTATCCCCCCAGCCACGCCCCAATGATGCCCATGAGCTGCTTTGGGTGCCACCCTGCTGTGAACACGGTTCCTCCTCCTCATCATCCTCCTCCTCCTCATCCTCATCCTCCAGAACTGTGCTGTGGCTGGACAATTGTGTACCTGGCCTCTGTTGGTGCAGGAATCCACCCTCCGAGCCACTTGTGAATGACTGGCCTGATAACCGTGGAAATGATCCCTCTTCCTCCTCCTCTTCCTCCTGTGCCACATCCTCTTCCATCATCGGCCAAAGTGTTTTTTCAAGGAGACATAGAAGTGGGATAGTAATGCTGCGTCATCAGCACTGGCCATGTTGGTGGAGTACTCGAAACAGCGCAACACGGCACACACGTCCCGCATGGAGGCTCACTCGTTGGTGGTGAAGTGGTGCTGATCCGCAGAGCAGCTCACCCGTGCGTGCTGCAGCTGAAACTCCACTATCGCCTGCTGCTGCTGCTCGCAGTCCCGCCTGCTGCTGCTGTCTCTCCAGCATGTGCAAGGTGGAGTTCCACCTTGTGGGCACATTGCATATGAGGCAGTAAGCTTGAAGGCCAAAGTTACGCTGAAGCGCAGACAGGTGAGCAGCAGAAGGGTGAGAACGCCGAAAGCGCACACAGACGGAACGCACTTTCTGCAGCAGCTCTGACATATTGGGGTAATTTTCAGGAACCTCTGCACCACCAAATTCAGCACATGTGCCAGGCAAGGGATGTGCGTCAAATCGGCTAGGTCCAGAGCTGCTACGAGATTTTGTCCATTATCGCACACCACCAGGTCGGGCTTGAGGCTCAGTGACACCAACCACTCATCGGTCTGTTGTTCCATGCCAGTCCAAAGCTCCTGCGTGGTGTGGGGTTTTTCCCCCAAACAGATGAGTTTCAAAACACCCTGCTGTTGTTTCCCCCTGGCTGTGCTGAAGTTGGTGGTGAAGGTGTTATGCTGACCAGATGAGGAGGTGGTAGAGGAGGAAGTGGAGTAGGAGGAGGAGGCAACAGGAGGCAAAGAGAAACGTCCTGCAATCCTCGGTGGCGGAAGGACATGCGCCAAACTGCTATCCACCTTAGGCCCAGCCGCCACTGCATTTACCCAGTGTGCAGTTAGGGAGATATAATGTCCCTGCCTATGCTTACTGGTCCATGTATCGGTGGTTATGTGGACCTTGACACAGATGGCGTTGCGCAGTGCACACCTAATTTTGTCTGCCACTTGGTTGTGCAGGGCGGGGATGGCTCGCCTGGAAAAGTAGTGGTAGCTGGGAACCACATACTGTAGGACAGCCACCGCCATGAGTTTTTTAAAAGTCTCTGTCTCCACCAGACAGAATAAAAGTATTTCAAAGGCCAGGAATTTTGAAATGCTGGCATGCAGGGCCAGGGATAACAGGTGGGTAGGAGGGTACTTCCTCTTTCTCTCCAGTGTTTGGGAGATGGACAGCTGAACGCTTCCATTGGACATTGTAGAGATGCTTGGTGACGGTGACGGACGTGGTGGCGTTGCTGCCACATCCTCTGTTTGCGGGGTGGCAGGTGCCACTGTCACTCCAGAGGGGGAGGAAGAGGTCGAGATTGCAGCAGAAGAGGGACCAAGAGGAGCCTGAGATCTTTCACTGTTTTTGAGGTGTTTACTCCACTGCAGCTCATGCTTTGCATTTAGATGCCTGGTCATGCAGGTGGTGCTCAGGTTTAGAACCAGGGGTCGAGTCGAGGGGGAACGCGTGGGAACGGCGTTCCTGCATTTTTTTTCATGGCAGGAACGCCGTTCCCTTTCAGGGCAAAAGGACCAGGAGGAAGCGGTGAAGGCTTTGTACTCACCGCCGCCTTCCTGGTCCTCGGCTGTCGGCTGTGAGGGCTGCGCACAGGAGCCGAGTGAGTCGCTCTGTGACGTCACTCCGTGCGCAGCCTACAGCAGTAGAAGAGGAGCGTCTGCGTCCAGGAGCAGGAGAGGTAAGTGTAAGTGTTTTTTTTTTTCCATATTTTATTTATACTATAGGCGCTGATGAGAGGCACTGACGTGGGGGGGGGGGGGTGCTGATGAGAGGCACTGACGGGGGGGGGGGCTGATGAGAGGCACTGACGGGGGGGCTGATGAGAGGCACTGACAGGGGGGGGGCTGATGAGAGGCACTGACGGGGGGGGCTGATGAGAGGCACTGACGGGGGGGGGCTGATGAGAGGCACTGACAGTGGGGGGGGGCTGATGAGAGGCACTGACGGGGGGTGAGTTCCCACACTTTTTTTCCCAGGACTTGACCCCTGTTTAGAACATTTATGCCTCACTTCAGGATCTGATTGCACAGCGTGCAAACCACTCGCGTTTTATCGTCAGCACATTGTCTGAAGAACTGCCACGCCAAGGAAAGGAACTCCTTGGAGCTGCCTTTGGTGTGCTCAGTCCCTGGGTGCGGTGGGCAGTAGCAGGCATACTGGCTAGGGGATGGCCACTCTGCTTTTGCACACTGCTCCCTCTTTTGCTGTGCGGCTGGTGCTGTGTGACCACCACCTTTCCTCCGAACTGCACAAGTCACTCGCATGACCTTGCATCCATGTGGGGTCTAGAACCTCATTATTCTCCACATCATCTTCCACCCACTCTTCACCCCTGCCCTCCTGTGCTTTGTCATCATCAGAGATGTGCTGCGGTGGTCCTCCCATGTCCACATCCTGAAACATAAGTGGTTGGGCATCAGTGCATTCAATCTCTTCCACTTCTGGAGCAGGGCTATGTGGTCAGCCCTCGGAAATCCTGCCAGCAAAGTCATCAAAAAGCATAAGAGAATGCTGCATGACTTGGGGCTCAGACTGCTTGGCTGGTTTGCAAGGGGATGAGATAAAAGACAGATGCCCATGGGCTGCAGGTGACAATTCTGCACTTTCAGCAGAGGACCGGGTGAGAGACAATGTGAAGGAACTGTAGGAACTGTCAGCCACCCAATCTACTACCCCCTCTACTTGTTCTGGCCTCACCATTCGTACACCGGTATTCGGGCCTACAAAATAACGCTGAACGTTCTGTCGCCTATGTGCACCTGAGGAAGTGTTTCATTTGGGCATGTACTGACACAGATCGACCACATCCTCTCCCTGCAACAGGAGCTCCACCAACCCCAGCAACACCACGACCAGGGCCACATCCGTTATTTGATGCTCTGCTCATTCTTTGAGGTCACCCACTGAACTAACAGATAAATTAACTATATTATTTTCCCTGTCACGTATGCAGTGCAGGTGTACTTCATGCAATAAATGGGTGTATGACGTGCACCTAACTAACAGATGGATTAACTATATCAATTTCCATGTCACGTATGCAGTGCAAGTGTACTTTACACAATAAATGGGTATATGACGTGCACCTAACTAACAGACGGATTAACTAAATTATTTTCCCTGTCACGTCTGCAGTGCAGGTATACTTCGCGCAATAAATGGGTATATGACATGCACCTAACTAACAGATGGATCAACTATATCAATTTCCATGTCACGTATGCAGTGCAGGTGTACTTTACACAATAAATGGGTATATGACGTGCACCTAACTAACAGACGGATTAACTATATTATTTTCCCTGTCATGTATGCGGTGCAGGTGTACTTCATGCAATAAATGGGTATATGACGTGCACCTAACTAACAGACGGATTAACTATATCAATTTCCCTGTCACGTATGCAGCGCAGGTGTACTTTACACAATAAATGGGTACATGACGTGCACCTAACTAACAGACGGATTAACTATATCAATTTCCCTGTCACGTATGCGGTGCAGGTGTACTTCACTCAATAAATGGGTATATGACGTGCACCTAACTAACAGACGGATTAACTAAAGATGGTGTATTGCACCCACAAAAATGGGCGGTGCAACACGTGATCCAGCTTATATAGAGGCTGGGTCACATGATGCATCGGCCAATCACAGCTATGCCATTAGTAGGCATGGCTGTGATGGCTTCTAAGGGCACACAGCTTAAAAGTTTGTTAATTGGCTTCCCTGCAGCCTTTCAACAAGCTTTATTAAATGCCCGAACACCGAACTCAAGCCCGATCTTTTCCAGCAAAGTTAGGCTTCGGGTCTGGGTACCAAAAATTGTAAAGTTCGGTACGGAACTGAACTTTACAGTTCGGGTTCTCTCAACACTACTTACAATCTATGAGGAAATAGGGGGAGACACAAAAGGTAAACTTCCTTGTTTTCTATAGAGGTCCATCCATCTTTGTATTTAACAAAGTAGTGCAGATAAAGATGCATGAGCCAGTGCATTGTGGGTGGGGATTACTTTTCGGTGGTGATATCAGGTTCTGAAGAATGGGTGAGGGGGGTGCAATGAAGGATCTTTTGCAGGTTTTCTTAAATCAAGACGGGAGCCTCTCCACAAGAAGGGGATGAGGTGAGTATAATTTTTTTTAACCGCTGATTAACCCCTGAGCAGCTGAATGTGAGTTACAGATGCAGTGATCAGTCTCTATGGTCCACTTGGCTACTATAAAGCATATATATATATATATATATATATATATATATATACACACATGCACCATGGATGGCAATTACCCTGTCAGACGGGAGGTATCTGTAGAAAGTGCAGATCAAGCTCTCAAAGTGGATATTTTCTTCTCACTAATAGTATCATTATAATATTTTGACAGTGCTTTTCTTCAGCTTTTCTGGAGTTCCTTAATTTTCCATTATCATACAATGGGGGGAAGGAGAGGGGGTTCTTGTGTCCTGCTGTTTTCACACTGGCTACTAAGCCTTATAATAGGTAGCACTTCTTGGTCTGTACAGATTAGGCTACTTTCACATTAGCGTTTTTTAGCGGCTCCGTCATGGATCTGCAAAAATGCTTCCGTTATCATAATACAACCGCGTTGGCTTTGTCATGAACGGATCCGGTTGTATTATGTCTTCTATAGCCATGACAGATCCGTCCTGAACACCATTGAAAGTCAATGGGGGACGGATCCGTTTTCTATTGTGTCAGAGAAAATGGATCCTTTCCCATTGACTTACATTGTGTGTCAGGACGGATCCGTCTTGCTCCGCACCACATCGGGGACAGAAAAATGATGCTTGCAGCATTATTCTGTCCACGATGGGAGCACAACCGAATGGAACGAAATGCATTGACAATGAATGGGTACAAAACTGGAGCATTTTCTTCCGTTATTTAGATCTTATGACAGATCTCAATAGTGGAATTGAAAACGTTAATGTGAAAGTAGCCTTACTTTACTATAGTTATCTTCTTATCTGTCATTCCAATCCTGCCTGTAATGATATGTATAGATGTGTATAGATAAGACAGAATGCACCATTCACAATAGGTAATTTTCAAACCTTATCTATACTTTCCTTGTACAATGAACACTCCGGTCACAGAAAATGCCTAAAAACTCCATAGAATGAGGTCCCCCTCCAGACCAATGTGTCTATGGTCCATGGGGCTGTTGTAAAGTGATTTTCTTAATTCTTTCTAAATGCTGTTAAGAAAAGCTCAGGCAAGATGGCCGCTCCATAATCATGTTCCGAAAACAGAATTAATAATAAATAAATCAGCTATCAGAAAATAAAAACAGATTAGAAAAAAGGAAATGTGCTGCTATCTGGTTTTAACAGAAAAAAAAATTGTTAACTCATTTCCTTTAAAGATGCCCCATATTTATCAAACATTGTGCAGCTTTTGTTACAATTACAGTAACACAGACTCCTGCAAAAATGACCTTAAGTTCCCCTCATAATAGATATTGCACTACGTATTATCTTTTATCATGTGAACATTTACAAAGTTTAAGTAAAAAGGAAAAGCTGTGTCAGATTTTGATCAAAACGTTTGACTGATAATCACTCACTTCAGTATCACAAGGACATTATGAAATATACTCAGACAGAGATAGCTTTTTTAGAGATCTATCAAACTGGTGTAAAGTAGAACTAGTTTCCCACAGCAACCAATCAGATTCCACCCTTCGTTTTCCAAAGGAGCAGTCAAAAATGAAAGGTGGAATCTGATTGTTTGCTGTGGGCAACTAAGCCAGTTCTACTTCACACCAGTTTGATATAGTAGATTCTTTTGTAGATACGTGCATACACTATTAGCATTATATTTGTGCACAGTGATGTGATGTACATTTTACTCTATGTGATAAAAATAGATGGTATTCAACTGATTTGCTCTATCCCAAATGTATTACTAGTGTGGAGCGAATCGAATTTCATGAAGTGGAATTCAATCCGAATTTGAGGAAAATTTCATTCGTCACAAAGTCGAATTTCCTCACGCTTCTTGGTAACGAATCAGATTTTTTCTAAAATGGCTGCTGCACATGTTACAAAGAGGAAGTAACAAGCCCGGGAACGAGGGATCACCCATAATACCATGCAGACAGCCAATCAGCAGATAGCCAGCCCCTGTGATGTCACAGCCCTATAAAAAGCCTCATCCTGACCGGTCTCTGCCATTTTCCAGTGAACTTAGAGCAGGGAGAGATGTCACAGGCGCTAGGGACAGTGATGAGGAAATACTTTATTTACTAAATATCATCTTTGAACAGTTCAGGGACAGCTTTGAGATATAATAGAGAGCCATTATCCACACTATAGGGAGAGAGCAGGGGCCAATAGAACAGTGTAATGCCTGGCTAATAGGAGCTATTCTATTACACCTTCCTGCACTAATTGGGGTTAAAAAGCATTCTGATACTACTGATTTTAGGTTGTTCGCATTCTTTTAAACATAACTAATTCCATTAATCCTTGATTCTATTATTGCAGTGAAATTACGGTCTGATACTACTGAATTTGAGGGGGCTCACGTTTTTTAAATATAAGTAAATCCGTTAATCCTTAATTGTCTAATTGCTGTGAAATTGCGGTCTAAAACTACTGATTTCAAGGGGATCACGTTCTTTTATACATAAGTAAATCTGTTAATCTTTAATTGTGTAAGTTAGGTGAAATCATGGCCTGATACTACTGATTTTAGGGTGTTCACGTTCTTTTATACATAACTAATTCCATTAATTCTTGATTCTGTTATTGCAGTGAAATTGCGGTCTGATACTACAGATTTTGAGGGGAATCACTTTTTTTTAAATATAAGTAAATCTGTTAATCCTTGATTGTCTAATTGGGTTGAAATTGCGGTCTGATACTACTAATTTTGAGGGGGATCACGTTCTTTTATATATAAGTAAATACGTTAATCCTTGATTATGTAATTGGGGTAAAATTGCAGCCTGATACTACAGATTTTGGGCTGTTCATGTTCTTTTATACATAAGTAAATTAATTAATCCTTGTTTCTGGGGTGAAATTGCAGCCTGACACTACTGCTATTTTACATTTAGAGTTACTGTTACAGTACAGTATGTCTGACAGACAGGTGCCAGGGCCTTCTAAGAAGTGGCAAAAATGTGTCTGGAGCTGGCAGAAGTAGCAGCAGAAGAAGGAGGAGGGTAGTAGCAGCAGTCGCAGTGACAGGCCAGAGGTGCCGGTTTCATCCAGCGGTTGTGTTTTGTCCAGCCACCCAGATGTCTTTGAATGGTTGACTCGGTCTTCAACATCATCTCAACTGATATCAGACACCCCCAGCCAAGAGTCGGTGGGTTACTCTGACAGCGTGCTAAGTTGGCATGGCCCAGGAACAAGCCCTCTGCCCCTACCTGTCCTAAACCTGCCTCTTTCATTTTCTGTTCCTTCTGCGCGGGAAGTGTTGTACACTGTCAGCTCTGCTCCGCTTTTTAGCGAGGACAAGCTTATTGAGGACAGGCAACAGCTACTGCCCAGCCCTGATTTGGAGAAAAGATCCGCTGCTTCCTCCGGTAGGCGGGCAAGACATGAGGGAGCAGGTGTTCTGAGAGGTCAGGCACGTGGCCCTGAGACTGGTGAGGGTGACATCAGTAACGTGCAGACAGTAGTGGATGATGATGTAGCCGATTGCACGTGAGAGCCAGGTGAAGAGGGGGCATCTTTTTCATTAGGGAATGAGGGTGGCAGCTTGTGCATCAGACAGCTGGGTAGTATCATGGCCGTGAGTCAGCAGGGTGACAGCAGTATGAGGTCTGCTGCATCTCCCAGTGGCCCACACCCCTTCTCCAGCAGTCAAGGCTCCACCACATCAGCAAAAGGTATCTGTGTTTCCTTCTCATCATTTACTGGTCCTAATGCTCCTACTCCTTTTTACTCATTTCACAAGCAATCTATCACCGCAGCAATTGCAAAAGGACAACAGTATGCGTGCACTCATCCAAAGGCGCAGAAGCTGAACGTGCTCCTGGCGAAGTTGCTAGTACTACAGTCCTTCCCTTTCCATGTGTTTGACTCTGCACCTTGCAGAGAACTGATAGCTTGTGCCGAGCCATCACTACTTCTCTAAAAAGGCTGTACCAGCCCTGCACACGTATGAGAAGAAGGTGGGCCAGTCCTTGAGCCCGTCAGTGTCTGCTAAAGTTCACGGCAGCGCCAACGTGTGGAGTCGTAACTACGGTCAAGGGCAATATATGTCCTTTACGACCCACTGGGTAAATGTGGTTCCTGCCCAGCCACACCAGCAACTTGGCCAGGTGACGGCACTGTCGCCTCCACGTTCTAAAGCTGAGAGTCCTGCTCCAATGTCCTACCTGCCTCCTCATCCTCAATCTTGTCCTCAGCCTCCACTGCAGTCACAATTCACAGTGCTCCTCTAGCATACCACCTGTTCAGACCACGGCTGTGTCACACTGTTCTGCAATTGGTTTGCCTGGGCGAATGAAGTAACACCAGGGAGGAACTGCCCCGCATCCTTCAAGAGGAAATCAAATCCTGCCTGTCTCCGTGCCAACTGATAATCGGAACTATGTCACCAATAACAGGAAGAACATTGTGTCAGCACTGCGTGAAGGAGGGCTGACCCATGTGCCCTGCATGGCCCACATATTTAATCTGGTTGTAAAGCAGTTCCTGAAGTCTTCCTCCCAACTGCAAGACATCCTGAAAATGGCCAGGAAACTGCATGCACTTCAGCCACTCCTACCCTGCAAAACTCACCCTCTTTGAGCTGCAAAGGCAGAACAGCGTTCCCCACCACTGCCTCTTATGTGATGTTTCCACCCGTTGGAACTCCACCCTCTACGTGTTGGACCGACTATATGAGCAGAGGAAGACCGTAAACAATTTCTTGATGGTACAGTGAACAGAAGCACTCCCCTGTGTAACTTCGACATTAGCCAGTGGCAGTTCATGCGTGACATATGCCGTTTGCTCAGGCCCTTTGAGGGGGCCACTTTATTTGTTAGTCGCCAGGACAACGGGATGAACATCATTCCACTCCTTCACTTCTTGGAGTAGATGCTAATAAATCTGTCTCATAATGGGACAGGAGATGTGGTGCCTACATTTCATGGCCACCTGAGCCCTGTGGGGGCTTAACTGGTGGAGGAAGAGGAGGACATTCACACACAAGCAATGTATACAGAGATGGGTGGTTTATCTGCACAAGTGACAGGAGAGGAGCAGGAGGAGCTGTAGGGTGATGAAAAAGGCTAGGCAGATGACCCCGCCATACCGTGATAGTATGCAGTTGGGATGGAGGCAGGGAACCCCTCTGCGTCCCTTGTGCAAATGGCCAGATGCATGCTGAGTTGCTTGCGTAGTGACAGCTGTATTATCACCATTCGGCAGAGGGATGACTACTGGCTCTCCACCATGTTAGACCCTCGCTAATGGTCCAAAATGGGGGCCTTCTTTTCCACCTGCTGAGAGGAAGGATAAACTCAACTACTATCGAGACATCCTATGTAGTCAGTTGGCTGCTGCCTATGTGAGCCATTGCCTATCCTCATGATCGTCTGACCGGGGGGACCCTCTGTGCTACTGCTGGATGGGAGTGGAAGGCAGGAGCAGCACCAGCTCCATCACCAGCAACTTAAGTATGTAGTCTCTAATGAGCACTTTTCTTTACACGCCTACTGAAGAAACCATCCAGCAACAGCAGTAGCAGGACATGGAGCATAACCTGAACCAGCAGGTAGTGGCATACCTGGATTGCACTCTGCCACCCCAGATCCAAGATTCCCTGGACTACTGGGCAGCCAAACATGATTTGTGGTCACAACGGACTGATTATGCCCTGGAGAAGCTTTCCTGCCCAGCCAGTAGTGTGGCATCACAGTGGCTGTTTAGTGTGGCGGGGGGTATAGTTACCCCAAAGTGAACTTGCCTTTCCACCCAAAATGTTGAGAGACTTTGTAAAGATGAATCAGGCATGGATCAGCCAGGATTTCCACACACCAGTGCCTGATGCATCAGACTAGATCATTCTGGGTGACATACCAAAACATTGTGAAAAAAGACCCATTTCTTCTGGCCACCTGCTTCAGCCATTATTCTAATGCTGCCACCCGCCTGATGCCACATACCTGCTGCATCTGCTGCCATCTTCTCCTGCCAACACCTACCATCTTGTGCTGTTACTGCCACTGCTGTTGCCCTCCACCTCCCCACTCTTTCACTGGGCCAATATGTTGACTCCTCATGCGGTTGCCACCCTCACCACTCTGTGACTGGGCTATTGTGTTGACTCCTCATGCGTTTGCCACCCTCCCCACTCTGTCAATGGGCCACTATGTTAACTCCTCATGTGGTTGCCACCATCCTCACTCTGTCATTGGACCACTGTGTTTACTCCCCATGTGCTTGCCACTCTCACTACTGTGTGACTTGGCTACTGTGTTGACTCCTCATATGGTTGCTACCCTCCCCAACTCTGTGACTGGGCTACTGTGCTGACTCCACAGAAGACATGCAAATATTCCATTCACGTGTCATCTCTGTTTTGGATCTACTCTTGTTTTTGTTCTTAGAAATACTGATGGATTACTGACCAAATGCTGACCATGTGAAGGCGGATACTCAAAAGACAGGATCCTTTATTTTGGGGTTGTTCTTGTGACGGATCAGAAAAAGGGAAAAATAAACAGTGACATCGAAACAAACTTACTGCTGATACCCTCTCCACTGTGTCATGGGGCCACTACTTGTATCAGCGTGTAACAGAACAGGTTCTGTAGAAATCTACGTGGAATCAGCTGACAGTAAAAGGAGTGCGCTCTTTCACTTTATTGTGCAACCTTGGGCCACTGCACGGTTCTTTATAGAACATTGACCTGTAAGGCTGAGTTCACACTTGAGTTATTTGGTCAGTTTTAGCCCCGTAAATGACCAAATAAGTGAAGTTTGAACTGATTCTTAGAGTGACACCTTTCAACTGCTTTTCACAATGATGCACAGTAAATCCTCATTTATATGTTCGTATCAGTGCTTAAATCCGTGGGCAGGTGGTCAGTGATGCATCCGTGAAGCTGTCCGTTAGGGATCCGTGTTGGGTCCGAGTTTCCATTTTTTGCTGTCCGCGTTGTATCTGTGTTTCACTGACACTGAACAGCTGAAAAATAATTTTCAAAGCATCTCTTCTTAATGATTCGTGAAACACGGATGCAACACGGATGGCAATACGGACATGATGGATCCTTGCACACGGACAAAATAGAGCATGCATCCATGCTGAAAACATGGACCCACGGACTATGCTAAAACACAGATGTCTGAATACACAGATTAAAATGAATGGGAATGTGTGCTGTCCGTGGAGAACAAGTACAGCACACTTCCGTGAAACACTGACGTGTGAATGAGGCTTAACTTTTTCACTACCACAGCAGACTAGCTATGCACTAGTTTGCAGTTTCTGCAATGCACACTGTTGTACACTGATATATAGGCTCCCTGCAGCTGGGAAATAGCTGATTTTTAATGCGCTTTTTGACTAATTAATTTGGATCTAATTTTTTGAACTCAGCAAAGTGCCCAATTCGACATTTTTTTAATTTCGCTCATCTCTATTACCACCACAAGTCATTCTATATCCTGCGCCATGCTGCTTTAAATACACAGAAGAAACATTCTAACATTGTCAGCTACATGAGTAGTCTATAAGATTTTTTTAAGTGGCTCTATTCACACATTGTACTTCAGAGTTGACCATGACACATCAAACATAAATTGCACTCAGCAGTGTGTTAAAGGTAAGCTTCCACTATATAACTTGGAACTTGGAGTTTCTATTCTTTTGGAAAAGTACACAAAAAGCCCAGTAAAAGTTTAATAGACCAAGGATAATGGATGCTTCATACAAACTCCTGGCAGATATAAAAGATATTTTTGGCCACGATAAATGTATATTTTAAAGGAGAATTTTTGCCTTTTTGTATGGATTGCAAGAAAGTTGAAAGTGTTTAAAATGCAACAGATAAACTTTCTTTTCTCTTTAATGGGCTTGACGCTTTTGACAGAAGGATCCCCGCACAATGGGATGTCCAATAAACATATTTAAACTATAGGGAAACTTACCAAACTCCTAGGCCCTTATTAGGATCCTCGGGATAAATACACAAAATATACAACCGGTCAATTGACCACAAAATCCCTTTAGGGCTCCTAACTACTACATTATAAACCTACATATTTTATTAGTAATTTATTAAACCCAAAAGACAGAAAAGAGACCAAATGTGGTTTAAAACTATCAGGGGATAGCAGGGGCAGTTATCAATTTTACTCTTAGCAGTCACTGAGACAGTGCTTTATTATGTAACACTGTGTTATAAATAAACATGTGTGGTGTTCTTATTTGCAGGTAACAATTTATTTTCACTTTACACTGTGTTGTTGGTAAGCACTCTTTCAGAGATCGATTATAAGATCTTATTATTGTTTCTAAGGCCTCTTTCACATGGGCGTCATGGATTTGGGCCGGATAAGATGCGGGTGCGTCGCAGGAAAATGCGCAATTTTTCCACGCGAGTGCAAAACATTTTAATGCGTTTTGCACGTGCGTGAGAAAAATCGGCATGTTTCTTAGAAGTTTGGGTTAGGTGTTGTGTAGATTTTATTATTTTAAAATAATAGCATTCTTAATACAGAATGCATAGTACAATAGGGCTGGAGGGGTTAAAAAAATAATAATAATTTAACTCACCTTAATCCACTTGTTCACGCAGCCTGGCTTCTCTTCTTTCTTCTTTTTTGAGAAAAAGGATCTGTGGTGACGGCACTGCGCTCATCACATGGTCCATCACATGATCCATCCTCATCACATGGTCCATCACATGATCCATCACCACAGTGACGTCACCACAGTGACGTCACCACAGGTCCTTTTCCTCTTGCACAGCAAAGAAGAAGAAAGAAGAGAAGCCGGGCTGCGCGAACAAGTGGATGAGGTGAGTTAAATTTATTTTAATTTTTTTAACCCCTCCAGCCCTATATTACTAAGCATTCTGTATTAAGAATGCTATTATTTTCCCTTATAACCATGTTATAAGGGAAAATAATAATGATCTGGTCCCCATCCCGATCATCTCCTAGCAACCGAGCGTGAAAATCGCACCGCATCCGCACTTGCTTGCAGATGGTTGCTATTTTCACGCAGCCCCATTCACTTCTATGGGGCCTGCGTTGCGTGAAAAATGCACAAAATAGAGCACACTGCGATTTTCACGCAACGCACAAGTGATGCATGAAAATTACCGCTCATGTGCACAGCCCCATAGAAATGAATGGGTCCGGATTCAGTGCTGGTGCAATGCGTTCACCTCACGCATTGCACCCACAAGGAAATCTCGCCCATGTGAAAGGGGCCTAACTCTACAGCTATTGCCACTCTTGCTAGTATCTACCTATATACTCTGGCCATATATTTATAATATCTACACTCCCTTCACTTGCAGTATCTGATAATTTGTAGATTGAGAGATATTACTATCCGTGCCTTGTGGGGACAAAGGAACCCTGCTCCCAATATATTGCTATCTCTGTAGTATCACAATCACTGTATTAATCTTTACTTATTTACATTGTAGAATTGTAGTAACAATGTGACGGTAAAATATGTATTGGTATCATGAATACTGCTATCACTGCCTTTTGGCAATTTATATAAGCTCTAGGAGCGCTTCTCTCATCCCCCTCATACCTAAATTGCTGAATACACACACTGCACCTAACATACACGTCTGTCCCAAACACTCTGTTAGTAACATACAATTCACACTGTCCCTATCAGCTTTCCCTGCAAGATTCCTGAATGTCTATCTGCTGTTTCCTGCCTAAAAACTAAGAAACAGACACTCCTCCCGACATGTTTCGCCGGCATGTGCAGCTTCGTCAGGGGGGTATGGGGTATTAGCTAGTAATATCTCTCAATCTACAAATCTTAGATCTTAATAGAAGTGCAAAACAATAGGATACTTCTTGTAAAGACTATTTATTGTTACAATGGAAGTCCGTGGCCACCGCTGTCATGTGCGCATAGGTGTCGGCTTCCTGTGTGTGAATTAGAGTTTGTATTCATGGTATCTCTGTCTGCAGCATTGCTAGGGTTAATCTGCTCCTGCTCTGTGAGCTCCTGCATGGCTGAGTCCAAGTCACCTTCCTAGAAATAATCCAGTTAGAATGGAAGGCAGCACTCATGGCTGCAAATAATCAAGTACAGAACCTTCAATCCATATACAGCAAACCAGTGATGCATACAAAAACAACAAAAAAGGAAAACTGGGTTAGTGCCCATAGAAACCTGATTACACCTTTTATTTTCCAAAGGTGCTCTGAAAAATGAAAGGTAGAATCTGATTGGTTGCTATTCCTTTACACCAGTTTTGACAAATCTCCCTGAATGTCTAACTTCAGGCTTACATTCTTCACTTGTTGCAGCCAAAAACTCCTTACTATAGTGGATTTGACTCACCTGGCTCAGGAGATGTCCAAGCCTCACATATGAAATGTTCGCTGGGATCAGAAGGAATACCAAGACCAGCAAGGTTACTTGCAGTAATTTTGAATTCATAGAATTCTCCTTCCTCTAGGTTCTCCACCTGTGGGCAATAATCGTAAAGGAACTAAGGATAGCAATAAAGTAAGGCAGAAGCCGCACAATCTGGAGAAAAAAAATGAATTCTTAAAAGTAAAGTTTTATATAAAACCCATGAGTCATGAATTTCATAAGGCTAATAGAATGTATTGAAGAAATACTCTGTAAAGTATGATACTTCAAACAAGCTATAGACTTCCTACAGAACAGATTTCAAAGCTATCTACGCTCGAGAATGCACAGAGAACTTATTGTCATCCTTATTTTACAATATTCTATATTCACAGAACATTAAACTGAAGATTTTAGCCGCAAAATAAGTCTCCTAATGAATCACATAGGTTTCTTTGTCTTTCTCTGCAAGTTGTTTTCTATAAATATGACTGTATTATTCATTGTAAATTTATTAAAGAGATTCAATAAAAGCATGTGTGATATAGAATACATCTGCATCAAAGCTAGACATTTTACAAGACACAAGGCTCCGATCTAAGGATGATGAATAGTGCTGGTTTATACATATTTAAGGGGTTATCCAGCTTTCACACACTTTGGGGGCTCCAGCTGGGCATGTGCATGAAAGCATACTTAGAAAAAGAAGAATACAGCGGCTCACCCTCTCTCTATACGGAACAGGTGCTCACCCCCAGGTCCCACCCTCAGGACCAGTAGAAAAGTAAAATATAGCAAGTATGGGGGGGCACTCACAAAAGGGACCACCACGGCAGTGACAGTGATTATACACTTTAATTTGTTAAAATTTTAAGAACATACCCCTAAAATCATACAAACATACAAATACATATACCACATATGCCCCACACTCAGTCTCTGCGTCAATGCGTAGGTATTCAAGTATAGAACCGCGTGCAAAAGATATATTGTAGTAATGACACCAGTTCTGTGGATAAATGCGCCAGCACCAGTGTACTGCTTAGGTGCAGTAATTGAATACGCCGCTTCAATGTCCAGTGCACTTGGTATAGTGAAGCACAAGTCCAAAACCCAATGCGGTATGGCCCCACAATCGTGGGTATGACTCACTTGCCTCTACAGTGCTCAAAATCGAGCCCGGTCTTACCCGTCTTCACTGCCTCCTCCGCAGCGGCGATCCAGGCGGCCGCTCACCACACAGCGTCTCACGTGGTGTGCTCGGCCTGAACGTGGCGTCCCACGTGACCTGGTTGCCTTGGGGACCGGATACACGCTCGTATGACGTCACTATTGAGCGACTGCCTTGGAATCCGTACGTGATGCTTTGTTTACTTTGCTTTTGATTTTTATGTAGCCGGCTTCTTCTTTCTTTAAATGGATCCACGCTCACTTCCAACCGCCAGACGCGTTTCAGGGTCCTACACCCCTTCCTCAGTGGCCAACTGAGTGAGCGGATCCTCACTCCTTTTAAATGGGATAACCCCGCCCACATTTCTCCATATTCCTTATATCATTGTATTCTATGGAGTGGATTTGCCCCTTGTGGAGTGGGTTCCTATTCCTAGTACATGGATCATACGTTCATATATCAATTCGTTATACATATTTAAAACAATAAATACCCCTAACAACATATCTATTACATATATATAGATAAGAATGAATAAAAATACATAAAATAGATACTGAAGAAGACTGCAAGGTCATATCTTCTATCCGCATAGAAAACGCAATAAAAACGCAATAGAAACGCATACGTGTATATTGCGTTTTACATATAAGGCAAACGTACTCATTCGGGGGAACTGTATTATTCATCCCGAAGGACCGATGAGTGAGATTGGGGAGCCTTCCGGCGAGGAGGGGAGATCACAGTGTCGATAAACGACCAAACTGCGATGTCCCATCCCTACCGGAAAATCCCCCTACAGGAACCCAAACACTTCCATTTCGGCGTTGAGGCCTCTAGGAATGATTGTATCATACTCAAAGATCCTTCGGGATTCTTGTCGTGACATGTGTGCAATATGATTACCCCCTCTCCATGCCTTTTTAACTCTTTCTATTGCTACAAACTTAAGGCCTGTAGGGTCACAGTTATGTATTGTTTTGAAATGTTTGGATACGGAGTGCGTCTCTAGGCCTTTTTTAATGTTTGCCACATGTTCCGCTACCCTCTTTTTTAACGTTCTCTTGGTCCTGCCTATATATTGTTTCCTGCATCCACATTGTAACAGATATATAACATCTGTGGAATCACAGGTCAGGCATTCTTGTATGTCCAAACTAAATGTGTTAACTGTAGACTTTACTACTGTAGTTTTTTTGGGGAAACTAGTTATTTTGCAATTAGCACATCTGCCACACTTAAAAAACCCATTTACTGCTAACCAATTTTCCTTTTTATGGTTATCTTTTCTCACCTTCACAGTTGGAGCTACTTTCCCAGCCAAGTTATTTGCCCTTGTGTATGTTATTTTTGGTGCTTCACTTAAGAGGGGCCCTACTATCTTGTCATTCAATAAGTGTCCCCAGTGCTTCCGGATACTCTTTTCCACTAATTTAAATTGTGAATTAAATGGAAGAATAATCCTCAATGTTTCATCGCATGACTGGGGACCACTAGCTAGAAAAAACTCTTTTCTTTCCATTTTCTTTACCTTCTCCAGTGACCTATCTATCACTTGAACTGGATAGTCTCGTTCTAATAGTTGTTGTTTCAAAATAGTCGCTTCTTCCTCGAATTTATTGACATCAGTACAGTTCCGTTTGAGTCTACGGAACTGACTGGTTGGCACGTTAATCAGCCATCGAGGAAGATGACAACTGGCAAATCTAATAAAGCTGTTTTTAGCGACTGGTTTGAAGAAGGTATTACAATGTAGTTGGTTTCCCCTTACCCATATCTCCAAATCCAAAAACTCAACTTTCAATTTGCTCACATTGGGGCTGAACACTAAATTCCTGTCATTGACATTAATATTCTGGAGAAATAAATCCAAAGATTCAGATGTGTCCTGCAGGACACATCTGAATCTTTGGATTTATTTCTCCAGAATATTAATGTCAATGACAGGAATTTAGTGTTCAGCCCCAATGTGAGCAAATTGAAAGTTGAGTTTTTGGATTTGGAGATATGGGTAAGGGGAAACCAACTACATTGTAATACCTTCTTCAAACCAGTCGCTAAAAACAGCTTTATTAGATTTGCCAGTTGTCATCTTCCTCGATGGCTGATTAATGTGCCAACCAGTCAGTTCCGTAGACTCAAACGGAACTGTACTGATGTCAATAAATTCGAGGAAGAAGCGACTATTTTGAAACAACAACTATTAGAACGAGACTATCCAGTTCAAGTGATAGATAGGTCACTGGAGAAGGTAAAGAAAATGGAAAGAAAAGAGTTTTTTCTAGCTAGTGGTCCCCAGTCATGCGATGAAACATTGAGGATTATTCTTCCATTTAATTCACAATTTAAATTAGTGGAAAAGAGTATCCGGAAGCACTGGGGACACTTATTGAATGACAAGATAGTAGGGCCCCTCTTAAGTGAAGCACCAAAAATAACATACACAAGGGCAAATAACTTGGCTGGGAAAGTAGCTCCAACTGTGAAGGTGAGAAAAGATAACCATAAAAAGGAAAACTGGTTAGCAGTAAATGGGTTTTTTAAGTGTGGCAGATGTGCTAATTGCAAAATAACTAGTTTCCCCAAAAAAACTACAGTAGTAAAGTCTACAGTTAACACATTTAGTTTGGACATACAAGAATGCCTGACCTGTGATTCCACAGATGTTATATATCTGTTACAATGTGGATGCAGGAAACAATATATAGGCAGGACCAAGAGAACGTTAAAAAAGAGGGTAGCGGAACATGTGGCAAACATTAAAAAAGGCCTAGAGACGCACTCCGTATCCAAACATTTCAAAACAATACATAACTGTGACCCTACAGGCCTTAAGTTTGTAGCAATAGAAAGAGTTAAAAAGGCATGGAGAGGGGGTAATCATATTGCACACATGTCACGACAAGAATCCCGAAGGATCTTTGAGTATGATACAATCATTCCTAGAGGCCTCAACGCCGAAATGGAAGTGTTTGGGTTCCTGTAGGGGGATTTTCCGGTAGGGATGGGACATCGCAGTTTGGTCGTTTATCGACACTGTGATCTCCCCTCCTCGCCGGAAGGCTCCCCAATCTCACTCATCGGTCCTTCGGGATGAATAATACAGTTCCCCCGAATGAGTACGTTGGCCTTATATGTAAAACGCAATATACACGTATGCGTTTCTATTGCGTTTTTATTGCGTTTTCTATGCGGATAGAAGATATGACCTTGCAGTCTTCTTCAGTATCTATTTTATGTATTTTTATTCATTCTTATCTATATATATGTAATAGATATGTTGTTAGGGGTATTTATTGTTTTAAATATGTATAACGAATTGATATATGAACGTATGATCCATGTACTAGGAATAGGAACCCACTCCACAAGGGGCAAATCCACTCCATAGAATACAATGATATAAGGAATATGGAGAAATGTGGGCGGGGTTATCCCATTTAAAAGGAGTGAGGATCCGCTCACTCAGTTGGCCACTGAGGAAGGGGTGTAGGACCCTGAAACGCGTCTGGCGGTTGGAAGTGAGCGTGGATCCATTTAAAGAAAGAAGAAGCCGGCTACATAAAAATCAAAAGCAAAGTAAACAAAGCATCACGTACGGATTCCAAGGCAGTCGCTCAATAGTGACGTCATACGAGCGTGTATCCGGTCCCCAAGGCAACCAGGTCACGTGGGACGCCACGTTCAGGCCGAGCACACCACGTGAGACGCTGTGTGGTGAGCGGCCGCCTGGATCGCCGCTGCGGAGGAGGCAGTGAAGACGGGTAAGACCGGGCTCGATTTTGAGCACTGTAGAGGCAAGTGAGTCATACCCACGATTGTGGGGCCATACCGCATTGGGTTTTGGACTTGTGCTTCACTATACCAAGTGCACTGGACATTGAAGCGGCGTATTCAATTACTGCACCTAAGCAGTACACTGGTGCTGGCGCATTTATCCACAGAACTGGTGTCATTACTACAATATATCTTTTGCACGCGGTTCTATACTTGAATACCTACGCATTGACGCAGAGACTGAGTGTGGGGCATATGTGGTATATGTATTTGTATGTTTGTATGATTTTAGGGGTATGTTCTTAAAATTTTAACAAATTAAAGTGTATAATCACTGTCACTGCCGTGGTGGTCCCTTTTGTGAGTGCCCCCCCATACTTGCTATATGAAAGCATACTTACCTGTTGACTGCGGGTCAGTTCCAGGTTCTTCAGTCCAACGGACTTCGGTCCCCGCTTGTCAACTTCTGGAATCACAATCAAACTGGCCTACAGGGAGCATTTGAATCCCCCGGAGGCACCCTGAGAAGGTGAGTACCTAGTCCCCTTAACCCCTGCACAATTGGCTCAGTACGCTGACTTCCCTACATATAGATGTTCAGTGTACAGAATCTCAGCCAACCTATATGATTATATAAAAAACTGGGTAGTTTTTTTTTAACAAACTAAGCAGTTTATTATTATAGATGCATTAACGGACAGAGGTGATATGTAAGAAAACCAAGTTTTCCAGGACAGAACAGTCTGAGGCATTGGCTAAGCAGCAGGCTTCTAATGAAGATATATGTGTGTTGGTTTAGTTTTAGGGATTTAAGAATGAGGGTCAGGTGCTATTTGCATGTAGTTGTACAGTCGGCCTCCAGAATTACTTTAATGGTGGGCCCTAAACACCCTAGTCTGACACTGGAATGGACAGGAGTCACGTGTGCCGGCCGCTGCAGCTGGTGACTTTCTGCAGTGGTGACATGTCACCTAAGTGGCTTGTCACTGGGTCATGTGCCACTTGGGGGACACATCGCTGTTGCAGCCAGTCATTGGCTGCGGTGGCACATGTGACTCCCATCCATTCTGGAAGCTGACAAGCAAGGACTAGACATGGTGTAGTGGTGGAGAGTAAGAAAGTATGCATCTTTCCACAGGTCCAGCTGGGAAGGGGGGAAACTGCCCAAAAGTGTTTTAAAGACGGGGAATCCCTTTAGGCACACGTAATTTTACTCAGAGAGTCTACCGTGTTCTACAACATACATACAATATGTGTTCAGTTTTCCCCCTACACAAATACACTGATGAAATGCATAAATGAATTCCCTTGTTATTGGACTGATTCTAATTTCAGATGTTAATGTGCTAATAATGCAGCTAAGAAGATGGAGAAAGTTCAAATTCCCCATGGTTTTGATTATTAGCAAACTGCTGGTTGTTTTATGGCAGCCTATGCCCTTTTTACAGACTATAAACTACTGCAGTAGTTTATAGTAGTTTATAGTCTTTTCATCAGCAATAGCAGAATATGTCTCTAATAAAAATTGCAATGCCACTATAACTAGGGAGCTAAGAAATAACTGTTTAGGTATTTTACTGCATTGGAGTTGGTTTAAAAAAAAAACATGAAAACATGATTTAAGTTAATCCAATGATTTGAAAATATTTTTCCTAAAATGTTCATCAAGAAAATATTATACAATTAGCATCATAAAG
Source organism: Bufo bufo (assembly GCF_905171765.1). Classification (NCBI taxonomy): domain Eukaryota; kingdom Metazoa; phylum Chordata; class Amphibia; order Anura; family Bufonidae; genus Bufo; species Bufo bufo. Next base: position 257,263,744 of record NC_053392.1, on the reverse strand, counting down.
TACAATAGTAATTGTATAATATCACATCAATTTAATTAAACCAAGCAACTTTTTGAAATACAAATCCATGAAAAACATGAAACTGTGAAGTTGGGGTGTTTCCAGAATTATAACTCATCGGGTTTCCACAGGATAGGTGATAAGTGTCTGGTGGCTGGGCTTCAACCACTTAGACCCTCACCGATCATGAGAATGGGTGTCCTACGTCCTCATTTTAAATGGAGCATGTGGCTGCTGTTCAATTCAAAGTCTATGGAACTGACAAAGATACCCAAGCTATCTCTATCCGTCCCATAAAGGTTAAATGAAGCAGCTGTGCACATGGGCAGCCGTTACCCTATTCCAATTAGGACAAGGATCCCCTGTTCTCCATAATGGTGGAGGTCCCTGAAACAAGGGAAAATATAAAGAACTGATGAACTAAAAGTATATAAAGCTACACCATGGACAGTTTAGTTTAATATATAGTACTTATACCTATATTTAGGAGATCAACATAACATTACCCGTCCCTTCTCCTATAACAGTGAACTTTGTAAAATCATTTCATAATTGCAATATGCTACATTTTAAATGTTATATGAGATATGTAAAATTAGATATGAAAGTATGATCCTGTGAAGAATTCCTGAAGTTTTGTTTAGGGTTTTGCAAAATACATTAGTAAAACTAAACTGGGATCAAAAAAGAGGCATGTCTCAAACAAATTAGTTTCTCCCTCTCAGCAGTCTTAGGGGATAATAAATGTGTACATTAAAAGAAAAGGGTGTTTCCTGGTGACAAACTAATAAAACAAGGTACATAAAAAGCACGAAGCATGTCCTACCAGTCTTAGGCCAAGTTCACACTTCAGTTACTTCCATCAGTTATTGTGAGCCTAAACCAGGAGTGAAGCCTACACAGACATAAGGTCTAACGCAAAGATTTGCACCTGTTTTGACTCACAATAACTGAAGGAAATAACTGATCAAATAACTGAAGTGTAAACTTGGCCTTATATGTATTAAAAGTACTGGTATATGTCCTAAAGCTTGAAGGTTTCCAATGATCACACATCCAATCCATGTGTTGGCCTGTTCTCCCTTCTCACAAGGACAAAGGGTTCACCGATCTTCACAGTTATCTATGCATATTTGTAGATATTGTTTTCTATGGCGCTGAAGGTCGGCATACATTGAGCAAACGATTGTCTGGTGAAGAATCATTTCTTAAAAAATATCCATACACATTTTAGCCTATATTGACCGTTACAATTGATCAATTTGGCCATCCATGTATGGTGACAATGGGTGAAGGAGGAAAGATCTTTCATGGGACGTTCTTTCAAAGAAATAATGTTTAATTGAATCAAACAATTTTCGTTCAAGTATCGTATGAAAATTTCAAGCATTGCCAAACTTCTTTTTAGACAATGGCAGTCTGTCATCAGTTGGATACAATTATTATTTATTTTTAAATATGACTAGTAAACTTCTCCTTTAATAAGTTCGGAAGATTATATGTACTAACTAATGTTCTGGGATGATTGTAATATTGTCCCGAATTACAGTTTATCATTTTTAAGGGGTTGTGTGGTTGGTACATATTGATGACCTATCCTCAGGATAGGTTATCAATAACTGATCAGTGGGGGTCCGATTCCCAGCACCCCTGCCGATCAGCCATTTGAAAAGTAGGCGGTGCTCGTGCGAATGCTACTTCCTCTTCAAGATTACACTGTGTGTTGTGTCACTTGTCTCGGCAGCGCAGAGTAAGTACATATGCTCATCCCGTTCATTTGAATTGGGATGAACAATTGTAATTACACTGTGCCGCCACTACAAAGAAGATGACGTGTGGTGTAATTTTAAAGAGGACGCTGTCTACTCTTCAAACAGCTGATCAGTGGGGGTGCCAGGAGGTGGATCCTGGCCGATCTGATATTGATGACCTATCCTAAGGATAGGTTAACAATATGTACCAGCTGCACAATCCCTTTAATGCAGCTTTTACAGCTCTGCGACTGCTTAATTCAAACAATCACTCCATTTAAAACCATGAAAGGGAAATCTAATGTAATCTAATCAATAATAGCATGCTGGTTATGTGGTACTTTTCTGACGGATACTGTAATGAGCTTGTAAACAAGGAGCTGCTAAACAATTACAGCAATTATAAAGAAATGACATTTTCACAATCCATTTACTGTGGGCACTATCACCATGCAATAAATGATATCTGTAAATTTACTGTCTTAATAATGCCAAAATCAACATTATATTCTTGGGAACACTGTGCTTATGATGGTTCTACGTACTCTTAAGTCATTGTAATATGGCATGCTACAGAACAAAAAATAAAGATCTTAAATGAAATATACTTGCAGTAAGGCCAATACATTCTGATAGAGCAGGGATGCTCAACCTGTGGTCCTCCAGCTGTTTCAAAACTACAAGTCCCAGAATGCCCTATTAGCAGTAGGATATTCAGGCAGTTGTAGTTTTGGAACAGCTGGAGGGCCGCATCCCTGTCATAGAGCCTTAAGGTATACATATAACTTCTATAGCTGCCATTTGAATGCCTATTCAGCCATTTTCCATACATATACTGTATATGCTGGGTTCGACATAGCATATATGTCTTTTCTATGGCACACCTCAGGCTTATCCTTTAACCAAAAAGGTCAGGAAGTGAAATTCAAAGCCCCTGATCTTTCTCTCCCCCAACATCATTTGTCGGAGGAGAGTTGGGAACTCCCCATACATGTTAGACTCTCAGCTATTCCCCTTGAAAATTGTGAGTTTGGCTGACAATAGTATAAAGGGGGTTTCTATACTTCAGTAGTCAAAAGATAAGCCCTTCTCCATTGGTCTTTCAAAATGCAAATCAATCATATTTGCTGTGAATTTCTACTAAGCCTACATGGAAGAACCGCGAAAAAACTAAAAGAATGGTTTGGATTTAAAAAAATACTATAGTGAAACAATATTCATATTTTCCCAAGAGTGAAAACAAACAACTGTAGATTCCCTATATAACCTGGGAAGCCTTTTGAGGGCATGGAACTGACTGTATAGGAAATATGGTTCACCTATGATCCACTACAATCCTGTCTAAATTAGGAAGTAGGCTGAACATATGTATTGGCACTGGTGTTTCTTTTAAAATACAATAGTACACGCTTACTTTTAAAATAGGCACCCATTTTCTTAAATTTGTATGATCAAGATGCTACAAAAAACTATCAACAGAAGCAGATCACAGAAAGGCCATGCAAGTCACATGACCCAGTGCCTCCCACACCCTGGGGACCTAAAGGTTCTCCAAAACTTTCCTTCCATTTCCAGGTTATTAAAATTGCAACCAAATTTGAAGAACCAGAGAAGCCTTTGGCTCCACGCCTCAACATTTACTTTGTACAATACAAAAGGTTCCAGTGAGGTAATTTTTTTACCAGATGTCCTATAAACGTTAATCCTGCCCTGGTAATCAATGATCCCTGACATATCAGATTACTTATGCTGTAGAAAGCCTTGTTTGACTCCTTCAAAATTTACTGCAAAACAGGTTACATTGGGATCTATCCATACTTACAGTACGAAGTGTCTAACCTACACAAGTCACTAGTCAGGAAGTTGAATTCTGATTAGGAGATGCATAGCACTTCCTGGGCAGTCACTTAAGAAAACATGAGAAGCAAAGACATTTTCTTGAACAATGATTAGCATTCCACAAAGTTTTCAGGTGCAATAATATTACTGTATGCCAATTATATTTTTTAAAAAAACAACATTATTTCCAGGGTTTAAAGTATGATAAATGAGTTCTCAAAAGCCTCCTTTACCAGACATTGAATTGGCAGCATGTGTTAACAACAGTGTTCACAGAACCTGGACAATTAAGTTCAAGCAAATAATATCACAAGAGGATTCTACATAAGAAAATACTTGAAATAATTACATTTTAGGAATTTATCTAGAGAAGCATCTCTGTACTAAAATATACTTACCATTTACTTGTACTTGTTAAAACAAGGATGACCAACTGGATACTAGTGGTTACCGCAAACTAAAACAGGTAAGGCAACACTTTCTTGGAAACATAGAAGATTGACAGCAGAAAAAGACCACATGGTCCATCTAGTCAACGCTTCTATTATTACGTATCTTAGGATAGACGTGCTTATCCCAGGTATGTGTAAATTCACTTACTATCGACATGTTGTAGTTTTATTCCAGCCGCCTCTCGGCATGTTTATAGTCAATGGTGCCGGAGCGGACTTCCGGTGGCACGGTATACTAGCGGCAGCACGGATCCAGCATGCTGTTCCCCCGCCGGAACAGCCTGCCGGAGAAGGCTGCCGCTAGGGTGAAAGTAGCCTTAGATTGTGCCCCCTTGTTCTTGCGCTTTTTTTTATTTTATAAAAACACTTCCCTTCTGAACCTTATGTATCCCTTTAACATATTTAAAGGTTTCCCTTCTTTCCTTAAGGCTATATGTTTTATGTATCAAACCCTCACCCACTTTTGCACCTGTTCTATTTTACCTAAGTATTTTTGTAGGTGGGGTCTCTAGAACTGTACACAGTATTCCAGATGTGGCCTCACTGGCGCTCTATACAGCGCGATCACAGTCTCTCTCTTCTTACTGGTTATAACTCTAGCTTTACAGCCAAGCATCTAACTGTGCGCTTATTCTAAAGCAGTCTGATGTCAAAACCCCTTCAGCCTTATCTTCTGAAGTCTTGGCTAAAACAAAACTGCCGATGTGAAACTCAGATAGAGCATTCCTTCTCCGCAAGTGCATTATTTTACATTTGAACACATTGAACTGCAGTTTCCACTGTTTGTACCATTTATCCAGAGGAGCTAAAGTTTTTCCATGTTACTAATGTTTCCAGGAATATTTACCGTTACAAACTTTTGTGTTTTCAGCAAACAAGCAAACCTTTCCTACCTAACCTTCTCCTATGTCACCTACAAAGATATTAAAAACAATAGGACCCAGGACAGACCCTTGAGGTATACCTTTGTAACTTGTCTCTCCTTAGAATTCAATCCATTAACAACACTGGTGTCTATTCATTAGCCAACTGCAAATCCACTGAACTATCCAGGGATTAAATCCAGTTTTCAATAATATATCTCTCAGCTCTTTATGTGGCATTGTATTAAAGGCTTTGCTGAAGTCTAGGTAGGCAATATCCATGATGACACCTTTGTGCAGCACTTTTGGACATAGTCAAAGAAATAAAAAAGATTAGTTTGACATGAGCTGCCCTAAAGCCATGCTGTTTTGTATCCAACAAGTTATTGGTTTTAAAACTTTTTAGGTGGTCGACTATCATCTATTTTCTGGAGGGTTTCAATTATTTTACTACTACCGAGATCAAGCTACCCTTCTTAAATTTTAAGAATTTGTTTTTTTTTCCAGAAAAACTGAGTGATAAGTAAGCCCATTCATGGGAGAGTGAGAATGGGCATTTAATCCGCTATCTTTTGACAGCAAAAAGTTTCTTCATTTGTAAATGTTTTCTCAAGTATACAATTACTGATTTACAATGGATAGATGAATAGATCAATACAATGGCATGCAAAAGTTTGGGCACCCCGGTCAAAATTACTGTTATGTGAAAAGTTAAGCAAGTTGAAGATGAAATGATCTCCAAATTGTATAAGATTAAAGGGTTTCTGTCACCCCAATTTTTGCTATTAAACAGGCTGACATTATAGATGTGAAAACGTCACCTGAATTAGATAGATAGATAGATAGATAGATAGATAGATAGATAGATAGATAATATATGGATGGAGAGACAGAAAGGGCTTCATATATTTTAGACACCAAGTTTCACATATCAATATGTAAAACACGATTTGTCCCTCATTTTTTGTATATTATAATACAATTTACTGCAAAATGAAATAGGGAAATATAAAATTAACCCCGACCCTTGCGATTTATAGCGTATACTATTAGAATAATACATAATTATAGGGAAAAATTGAAAGGATTAAAAACTAAGGAAGCCATTCCATTAGTTAAGAGCTGTTGAAGAGATAAAGATTCATCACTAGGAGATGGAGTAAGCTCTAAAATAATTGTGTGAAAGTACTATTAGATCTGCTTTGTCCAAATTACTTGCAGATGTAATTTGTTTCATGAGCACACAATGGTATATTATCTCATTGAGTTCTGACAGATTGATGACTGTTAAACTCTACTAGTTACAGTATTCCTGGCATATGAACTCTAAATGCATCAGTCTATCATCTGAAAAGAGTACCACAATTGTGCTAAATCTCATTAAACTTAAAGTGCTATTTCAAGTTGCCTTCAGCATTATATTGTACAAAATGTCTTCAGGGGAATGATCTGATTCGAATTATGACTGCATGTATTTATTTCCCATTGCTTATATAGCACCAATATATTCGGCGGTGCTGTAAACAGATTGTCGTCCCTCAGAGCAGTCCCGGTCTCCAATTGGATGCACAATTTCCCTTTTTCAGACACATGACATAATATCATATTTGTAATGGACAAATTGATTTTCAGGATAATCTGCAGCAGAAATCCACATCTGAATCCTTGTGTGGGCTTGCAAAAGGATTAGCTCCACTGAACTTCAGTGGAACCAATCTGCAGCTTTGCAGTGCATGCTGTAGATTATAAAATCTACTGCAATGTCATTAAAGTAGCTCTGTCACCCAGATCTCGCTCATCGAGATAAAGCCAAAGATGTTGTGCGCACACGCCGTTCTGGACACAAGTGCGGTATAATGCTAAAGGCGGGGGGAGGGGGGTCATGAAAAGCAGAGGGACGTCATTACAAAGTACCAGGGGCGTCATTGGAGAAGTGCTCAAACTGCATAAGCCCGTATCCTGGTGCTCAAATAGTTCATTTGCCTAAATTTTAAAGTTCATCTTTCTCTGCAATGATACCATGGACAGGTATGGTTTTAATCATCGTCATCAACCCTACCAGGCTATATGCCTGGTAGAGTAGGGTTCATCCCGGTGATAGAGCTGCTTTAATTTATTTTTGGAGCCTATGAATGTGGCATAAAGTAATTTATTCATGTACACTGATGGTGGAATTACTGCAGATTGTAGGCAGAATGCAAACAGAATACACAACCTGTAAATATGGCCTACAGCTTGAGCATGTAGTAGAAAATTGAAGTACCTGGAGGAATTCTGCATTAAACTGGAGAGAAGATACATATCTAATATGTTAACCTTGGTCATATTAAACAGGTGCTGGTAGTCAACAATGCTAACCATTGACCATGATGTGGTGTCTCACTCTTTACATGTGTTTACCCTATCAGGCCTATTAGTAGCTAAGGTGTTGTATGTTATACAGATGTGGCCAGCATTACCTTGACTCCAGATGCACCAGGATGGTCTCTTTAGCGCGATTTGTTGTATTACTATAATGTGATTATTTTTTTTGTTAATGTGACTACATCTGCAGTACAAGCGTAAACTGGTGCAATTTGAAGTCTTTCATACACACATTTAAATTAATAGGAATAAAGAGGAATTCCATCTTCTGGAGCCTATCACGCATTGAGAGAAGCATGCAGTGTTGCCTACTTATGTACATTATCATGTAGATGTACATTATCATCAAGTTTTCTGGAGTTTCTTTGCCCCCTTATTTTCATGTTTGGGAGCAAGGCACCTTTTTTCTTCAGCTACCAATTCATGATTACAATGCTTGTACTATACTTCTCATGAGAAGATAGAGAACATATGTTTTCACATCATTTACAGGTTAATTGTCTTTAAAATAAGACTGTTTAGTACCACTTTCATCTGTAGATGCAATCTGCAGCCGTGTAAAAATGAAATTCATTAGCCGAGTATTAGAAACACCTAGAACAGCAAAACTGTAATATGGGTACATGCATTCCATCTCCGTTTAATAATATCCCTGTGTGTGTGCACGTCCGTGTGTGCCGATTAGTGAAGTGCACGGCACACCGGCCAATCAACACACGGCGCTTTGAACGCCCCACCCACACCTGTGTGCCGGCCCTCTGCTGTGCCCAGCTCTGCCGTGCCTCCTCCTCCCCCTCTGGCTTCCTCTGCAGCCGACTTACACCCCGGGATCCGGGCCCTGTAACCGCCGCCTGCCACAGCGTATCCTTCACTGGACACCCTTACACACCTGTGCACCAGGCAGAGAGTGGCCCCGTACCTGCTGCAGCATTGCATGCTGGAGTTCATAGAACTCCCAAAGAGCCTGGGAGGACAAAGCTGGGAGCACTGGGGACCTCTGATTATGGACCCCGGGTATCTGGCAGCACAGGGGGCACATGTTAGTCCCCACAGTGGCTGCATACTCCTCACTCCTATTTCGCCCTAACCCCGCCCACCAAAGTCAGGACATGGCCGCACAGTAGCAAGTGAGGGAAGCTATCACAGGCAGAGAGCATTACACATGTATTATACTCCAACCCCCATCATTGTATACAGTGCCAGCAGTCTCAGCAAGCAGTCAGTGCCACCAGCCTCAGGCACCAGTCACAGTGCCAGCAGTCTTAGCCCCCAGTCAGTGCCAGCCATCTCAGCCATCAGTCAGTGCCACTAACCACAGCCACCAGTCACAGTGCCAGCAGTCTCAGCCATCAGTTAGTGCCACCAACCACCAGTCACAGTGCCAGCAGTCTCAGACACCAGTCAGTGGCAGCAGTCTCAGCCACCAGTCGCTACCAGCAGTCTCAGCATCACCAGTCAGTGCCACCAGTCAGTGCCAGCCATCTCAGCCATCAGTCAGTGCCACCAGCCACAGCCACCAGTCACGGTGCCAGCATTCTCAGCCACAGCCAACAGTCTCGGACACCAGCCACAGCCACCAGTCTCAGCCACCAGTCGCTACCAGCAGTCTCAGCACCACCAGTCAGTGCCAGACATCTCAGCCATCAGTCATGTGCCACCAGCCACAGCCACCTGTCACAGTGCCAGCATTCTCAGCCACAGCCAACAGTCTCGGTCACCAGCCACAGCCACCAGTCTCAGCCACCAGTCGCTACCAGCAGTCTCAGCACCACCAGTCAGTGCCAGCCATCTCAGGCATCAGTCAGTGCCAGCAGCCACAGCCACCAGTCAGAGTTCCAGCATTCTCAGCCACAGCCAACAGTCTCGGTCACCAGCCACAGCCATCAGTCTCAGCCACCAGTCAGAGCCATTTAATATAGATTGTTCCTACTAATGTTTAGACACTAATGTTCTAGCGCCCGTTATTGTAATGGGCTTAATGTCTAGTTTTATATAATTTGTCTAAAAATGGTCATCACTAAAACTAGAAATGAATGCAGGGTGGCTCCTGCTCCAGCCACTTGTCTAACAGGATGGCTTCTGCTCCCGCCACTTGTCTAACAGCTTGTCACAAGACTGTGAGGAGGAGGGAGAACATGGTTGATGGAGATTTCTTTATATAATTCTCAGTTTTAACTATAAGACAAATAGGACCAAAAGAAAGGAGAAGATGAAGAGAGAATTTTTGTGCATTTTCTGTGTAGTCTTCCTTTAAATATGTTCAATGCAATTTTTATCTACTACTGTTCTTTATTGTAAGGCAGCTCATATAATTTATATGGAGAGATATATGGAAGAACAAAGAGAAAAGATTTTTCATTGGTAGCATCTATTAATCTACTGTGACCTGCAACAAGAATACTAATAGTGTGTAGCAGTTGTTCCACTGCTTTGATCTTAGAAAATGTAAGTTAACCTTTTACTTCTTATAATTTGCTCATAATCTTCCTGTCATGATGAATGTACAGTACAGGGAGGTTAAAGATGGTCTAGCTGCTATATTATTAGGTGACACATGTCATTATTTGTGTGGAAATCATATGCTTTCACATTGAAAAACATGGATTTTTTTAAACTCCCTGTTAGCCTTCATTCATGGACATTTGAAAATGGGTGTATTGGGAACCATATTTTAAGATATATTTTTTCTGCTGTCACTCAATATGATCTACCAACCCTTTTCTAGATGTGCATACTGTAGGTATAGCAGTGTTATGGCTTGTGCTAAGCTATACTCTAATCATGCGTAGGCAAACTTTAGCAGGTTGATAAATGCAATAAGCAAAAATATGTGCATTAAAAAGGTTATACATAATGTACAAGGTGACAATATCACATCACATAGCTATAATTTCCTTTATTGTCCCAGATAATAAAATTCCATGACTAGATACCCCCCCCCCCACCCCCCCCACTCCCCAAAGGCAGGGATTGGCAGAGCTGTTCATTTGAATACTTCCAATTGGATAAACGTCTATGGACTCACACCCACTTCAATGACATCATGCAGCTCTGATAGGGGAAATCATCTGTCGATTATAGTACCTAGGTCATTTATATCCCATCCATGGTGTTCCGCATTCAATGCTGCCCAAACCCCTGATGAAGCCAGATTAGCTGGTGAAACATGTTGGGGGCAGTCTTAGGTTTTAGTTTGCTGACGTCTTATGTTTATTTGCCTTCAAGTGTTTGATTAATACACAGATACATGCTATGCTTTAAGCGATCAGTGTGTGCTAGTGCACACTTCAATCAGAGTGGTGGTGTGGGGAAGTGCACTCCCAGCCACCGTCTAAAAACGAAGCAATTCAATAACATAGTGATCTGGCACTAATAATGAGCATCAGCTAGTTTTAACCCACAGTGTTTAGAGCTCACTTATAATAGTTAATAGATGTGCTGACTTCATTTTAGGCGAATCATTAAAAGTTACATCTTATTATCTGGGACAAGAAAGGAAATTAGCCTGTAGCTATGTGATTGTGTATTGTTAAATCTTTCCCAGGGTCTAATTTATTCCTGTGAATATTGTAAACCTTTATACAATCGCAATGCATATTTGGTTGTGTATTGTTTCTTAAAATGAAAAGGGTTCTCCAGGATTTTTAAATGATGGTCTATCCTTTGGTCATCAATATCAGATCAGTTGATTTCCAGCAACCCAGCTAATCAGCTGTATCTTCAATGCCAGAAATAGGCACTAGAACTACGCAGATTTGTCTGCCGTTGTCACAGATCGGTGAATGTGAACCCACTGTGCCAACTAACTGGTTTGGGTTTAGGCTAAACCTTAAGGGCGTTATTCCTGCACTCCCCTGGTATTCAACCTTTAACCCCATACAAGTATCTGGACTTTGCTGCAGGAGAGCAACCAGATCGCTACCTCATGGGATAGTATATATATCCCAGTATAGTTGGCAGCTGACCCACTGGGGCCAGGGACTCTGAGGCAAGCACCAAAAGCTCTAGGCACAGAAAACGCACCAAAAAGGCAGGTAGAATCTGAATTGTCACTTAGGCCTCATGCACACGACCGTGGTGTGTTTTGCGGTCCACAAATCACGGATCCGCAAAACACGGATGGTGTCCGTGCACGTTCCGCAATTTGCGGAACGGCACGGACAGCCTTTAATATGAATGCCTATTCTTGTCCGCAAAGTGCGGAAAAGAATAGGACATGTTATTTTTTTTAGCGGGGCCACTGAACGAAGCAACGGATGTGGACAGCACACGGAGTGCTGTCCGCATCTTTTGCGGCCCCATTAAAGTAAATGAGTCCGCATCCGAGGCGCCAAAATGGCAGCTCAGATGCGGACCAAAACAACGGCCGTGTGCATGAGGCCTTATACTAATTATTTAATTTTTAGCAGAACTTGACAGTAGGAAACTTAGCTGGATGGCTGAGACACACCGCACCACCATCGCAAACACCCTCTGCCTAGAGAGACTGCCTTTTATACACATAAGCCTTTAGTCATTGGCTGATGCGTGAACTGGCCCTTTAAGAGGCCACAGGTAAGACTGTGCATGAGCTAAGAAAACAGCTTGCACAGGATGCCGGGCGGCACGCCGAGTAGCAGGACACCGGTGACATAAACCGAGGACCTAACAGCTGTGTAGTGGAAAGAACTGGTTAGCTGTTAACAGTTGAAGTCAAGAACAGTAGATTCAACCAACAACAGCCTGTGCATTTACAAAGTACAGGCAGATTTTTCAGGGGTTGTGCAGTGCTACAATATTGATGACCTATTCTAAGGTGCAGTGTAGTTACTAGTGATGAGCGGTAGGGGCAATATCTGAATTCGCGATATTTCGCGAATATTTGGGTGAATATTCGCCATATATTCACGGATTCGCATATATTTTCTTGATTGCGAAAATCGCCAATATAATATGCGCGTATTGCAAGCGCAATACAGGCGTGGGTCACTGTTGCTACATTTTTCAAGCTGCTAGAAGTTTCCTGAGACTGGAGAAAATGGTTGGCACGGCAGAACATTACAATAGCTTTATATGCAGATAGAGTATGCAGATAGAGTGCTCCAATATATTTGCGATTGCGCATATCGGCAATTAATGATGCGCATATTTTTTCGCAATACATGCAACTTCACATTTTAGCAGGTCTGACTACTTATTACTGATTGGTGCACTAAGTATTGTTGTGAACTTGTGACATCACAGCACTATGTATGTATGTATGTATGTATGTATGGACAGCAGAACCTATCACACTACCTAACACCCTGCACTGGAACCTATCAGCTACACTATATCACTATCTAACCTACACTGACTATCTCCCACTAACTATCTGTATTATATATATATTTGTATTCGGGTCGGCTCAAGATAAGTACGCCAACCTACCTACTATGCTAAGCAGTAGGGGTATGCCGAGACTGCTGTACGGAGGGTAGGCTAAAGGGGCCCATCCCATTGAGTAGTTAGAATAAAAGGGGACTTGGGAGGGTGGGGCAGAAACGAGCCACCGGTAAGGTGAGGAGGAGGCTGCGGCTTATAAGCAGTATAGCCCCGCCTCCCCTCACACAAATGCGGCAAATAGCCATTTGCCTATAACTTGTATTTGGGTCGGCTCAAGATAAGTACGCCAACCTACCTACTATGCTAAGCAGTAGGGGTATGCCGAGACTGCTGTACGGAGGGTAGGCTAAAGGGGACAAAAATAACAAACATAGCTCAGGGCAATAGTGTTATTAACAAAATTACAATTCCTGAAAGCATTAAACATTTCACGCTGTGGATTTGGTATATATCATCCATGACAAGCAGACTGCCATCTGCCCAACTTCTTAATAACATGCACTGAGACGTTGTGCTTGGAGGTGACGAAGACGCACCAGTGCGAAAGGAATGCCCTGTGATGGAACTGGGACTGACCCCAACATTCCTCAATAATATTCGGATGTATTTGAGAAAGTTCTGACAACTCAAAGGCGCAGAACCCAGCCTTAGGAGAAGAGCATCCCCTGGGGTTGCTTCGGTAAAGCACATCCAATCCTGCACTGCCATAACTGGGCACCACTTATTACCAGTGGGGAAGTATCTAACCTCTGTGAGCTGACCCGCTTGGGCCGTCTTTGTGGACGTTAAAGTAAGAATTTAGCATGACCCATCCCATGACAGCTGATCCTTCCTCAGATAGCTCTTGCATGTTGTGGTGCAGGTGAACTCTCCTGGTCTGAGGAAGCCGTAGAAGGCTAAGTACATGGTTGTCTGGATCAATAAACTAGTGTGCTTACTGAAGGGGTTTTGCGTAGTTTATCTGAAAGCAATCTAAACATTGACCCTGTAAATGGCTGTCGTGTAGGGCGGGCCCCAGCGGAGCCCTTCTGGATACCCTTCAGCAGCATTCTAATGGATGGGCTGAAAACAAGAAGGGTTAATTAGGATGCCATAGATACAAATGATGTTGAATCCCAGCCGGGTATAACTTAATAGTGCTAAATGACAGCTTGTGGTGAGAGTGCGGCAAAATGCGGCAAAGGCCAGTAGGTGAGAGATGTTGCCCACTCCTGCCGAAGAATGGGTTCTCTTAAAATTACAGAACGAGGTCCATGCCTTCTTATATATCCTCAGGGTGTTACAGGACAGGGCTTTAGTCATAAGGGACCTGACGGTGGCGAGATGAACCGTTAGTCCATCACAAGCTGGTCGAGCCTGGGCACTGGTGATGGTACGCGGTCTACTTGTGGAGAGACCTGCAAAAAGAGAAGAGCCAATAGCCCTGTATGGAAACCTGCGGAAAGACCATTGATAACATACTGTACCCAATCTGCATGTGGATGGGACCCTAACAGGATAAGACAACAACCCTGTACAGACTAAGGGCTAAGACAAACTCTGGTATGCTGAGATTCTATTCAACCTCACGTCCTTAGATTTGAGGATCACTGAGACCTCCCCTCAGACTATGGTCTTGTTATCTGGCGCCTCATGAGCTGTTATGAGTAAGGACACTAAGTTTACATCCTTGCTGTCAATTATTTCCTATCGAATGTTGGCTGGAACGAAGTGGAACGGTGCGATAGGGGATACAGAACTTGACCCACCAGCAACACTAGCCTGGAGGCTAGAAGAACCTGCCGGACTTTGGCACACCAAACGGGCAGCTGTATCGCCTGCCTCGACCGACTCTAGCCTGGCCTGAAAGTTCAACATTGATGACGCCATGGAGTTGATGGCCACGTGCAGTTGCGTAAGCGAGGTCTGAATAGTGTCCATGGACACCACCTGTGGATTTTGGACCTCCGGAACTGAAGACAGAAGACGGAACAGTTCCGCCTTCCTTGCAGAAGCTGGAAATGGATAACTCTGCCATCAACTTGGGCACAGTCCATGACCTAATGATGGTGTGGAGTCTCTTGCAGAATGTGACATCACGCTCCCACGGGATGATGATGTATCGTCCATCAATGATTCTTGAGACATCCTACTAAAACACAACATGATTAATGCAGAAGATGAATAGCCCACACCAGTTTGTGCCATTCACCAGTATCACGGACCACCGATGTGCCAAGAACCGCCGTACCAGCACGCGAGATGCCGCCCAGCATGCGGAGCACCCCTTCACCGAAGTGACTGAATATGGGAAGATGTGTACATAGCGGAATAGAATGTGACCTAAGTAGACTTGCAAGCCCCAAACGAGTGTAGACTGAGACATGAGAGTGGACGAGGCATACAGTATAGGACCGTATCCTGTGGTCGTGACAGGACTTAACGTGACTGTAGACGTGACGGACGTATTGAATTGATGCCTGTAGACATGACAGGACTTAAACGTGTCTGTAGACGTCACAGACGTATTGAATTGATGCCTGTAGACGTGACAGGACTTAAACGTGTCCGTAGACGTGACAGACGTATCGAATTGATGCCTGTAGTCGTGACAGGACTTAAGGTTTTATTTAAATTTTATTTAAATTTTTTATTTTTTTTTGGCAGCTGCTACCTTGCTGATGAAATGACTGAACGTAGCTGAACATGTTAAAAACTGAGTATTAGCAACTGTACCAACCCCCTAGTCTTAAATCTACTCCCGTGATGCACAATAGCTTACTTTGAGCCTGATGCTAAATGTGTCTACTAAGAATAGCTGCGTCTGCTGGTCTGAAGCTGTGCATCGGGTGGATAGAAGGAGCCACGAACCTATGGACGCATATATGAAAGAAAAACTTGTAGACAATTGACCCAATAATTGATAAGTAACGCACTGCTTGAGATGACCCCACTAAAGAAGATGATGGGCAATCAACTTGCGACAGACGCTGCGGAACCTTAAAGAGTCCCCTTGGATTTTATTTTTTATTTTATTTTTTATATCCCCTGGGAGGGAGAACTGCAGTAGGAAACAGAAAAAAAGGCCGCTGGAAGGATTTCCTGGAAAAGTGGTCCTATGAAAGCAGAGACGGCAAGAGGAAAAGGTGACCCTGAGGAGCTAGAGAGACAAACTAGAGAAAGTGAGTTGGAAAAGCAGAGCGAACCTGAGAAAAAAGTCCGAACGGTAGGCTCTGAATGCTTGACTTGTAATGACAAGAAAAAAAAAAAAGCCCAACAATCTGGAAAAAGAAAAACAGAGAGAAATGATAACTAAAGTAGACTCTAGTGGCCCAAACCACGCGTACGAGTCTCCCAAAAACATTGTATTGGTGAAGCACAGATGACCGAGCCAAGCGGGCGGAGTGTGGAAGCAAGCAACCTGCTGGACCCCACGGAAGACCACGGATGGCTCAGGCATGTGTGGTACGAGGAGGGAGAAACCAAGCGTGCGAGGTTGGAATGAAAGAACTTCGCCCAACCCCAAAAGGTGGAGCCATGCGTGCAAGACTCTAATGGCGGAGGCCATGTGTGCGAGACTCTAATGGCGGAGGCCATGTGTGCGAGACTCTAATGGCGGAGGCCATGCGTGAGAGACTGTAATGGCAGAGGCCATGCGTGAGAGACTCTAATGGCGGAGGCCATGCGTGAGAGACTTTAATGGCGGAATCGTGCGGAAATATGTGTGCGAGATCCCGTGGTGGCAGCCTGGACCACGAGGCGAGGGACAGAAACCCCTGCCCCCCCCCCCCCTTTTTTTTTTTTAACCACTATCATCTGCTGTCTGGAGCATGCAGCAGACCAGATGAATCAAGAGCCTACCAGAAGCAAACAGCCTTGTATGCACCCCTGCCTCACTACGAGCACGGCGGCCCGTGCTATACATTACAATGTGTCGAGAGCGAAGTCGCGCTGACTCCTGCAACCTGAGAGTCTGCCGAGTGGGGAGCCGATTTTTATTATTTTCTTTTTTTTCTTTTTTCTTTTTCAACCCAAACTCCCATTTTTATTTTTTGTTTTTTGTTTTTTTGTACCACTATCACCTGCTTCCTGGAGGCTCCAGCAGACCAGATGAATCAAGAGCCTACCAGAAGCAAACAGCCTTGTATGCACCCCTGCCTCACTACGAGCATTGCGGCCCATGCTATACATTACAATGTGTCGCGCTGACTCCTGCAACCTGAGAGACTGCCGTGTGGGGAGACGATGCTGCCAGGCAGAAACGTTTCAGTGCGGTGGTGCTTGCTTACCTAAAGGAGCTGACATACCGCCGGCCAGACTGAGAGGACAAAAGACCGCAGTAAGTCACTTACATTCATGAATCAGGAAAAGCAATGCAACCAAGGTCCCTGTGCGGCCAGACATAAGCCTGATGGGACTGAATATAGCCTATGTACTGCCCCGTCCTATGATGTAACAATACCGGGTATACGTAAAAACACTCCTCAACATTTTTAGCCCCTTTAATTTATTATTATTTTCTTTTCCTGTAACACCCCTTTTTCTCATTTTTTTTTTTTATCACTGTAATACTACACAACCATAACCAGAATGTAGCAAGACATGACAGGCAAATGTAAGCTGTAATAACACCGCTGACCAGAAGATGGCATGCTGGGACAACCTAAGGCAGCAGAGCACGGCTCTGAACACATGGAAGCTAAGACATGCAGGTAACAACATGCGGCGTGTTGGTGCCGATCCCTCTCCCCCTGCCCAGGAATGAAGCCGCAAGGCCCCGATCTTACCGCTGGAAGACGTGAAAGCTGGGATGTAGACATCGATGCCGATGAGAGGCAGAGACCGTATACTCACATGCATACAGGCACCCGGAAGTGACGCAGAAACGAGCCGCCAGTAAGGTGAGGAGGAGGCTGCGGCTTATAAGCAGTATAGCCCCGCCTCCCCTCACACAAATGCGGCAAATAGCCATTTGCCTATAACAAGCTATCTAACTATCTAATGTAATGACACAGTAAAGCAGAGAGCACAGCAATGACACTGCTATCTCTCTCAGAACTCCATAAAACTACAGACAATGGCTGCTGGGGAGGTTCTTATATAGTAAGGGGTAGGCAACTTTCCTATTAGTTGCTAGGGATGTTGCTAAGCTCAGACAAAGACATTGCAGCCTTCTCATTGGCCCACAAGCAAGAAGGGACTGCTCGTACCATTCAAGCACACCCGCTATGAAACAGCATATGTCACAGGGCTAGCAAATCCAGACTGGTATTCTACAATATGGGGAGGGGATTTACCAGTTCATAAGCAGGCTGATCTGGAATTCTGCAGTGTGGTAAAGCTGGGTGACAACCATTGTGGGGTGCTGATGGGGGCATATTGGTTATATAAAATGCACACAATGCTACCCTGATATATTGTGTGAACCTATCATATGGTACCCAGACAACATCTGTTGTCACCAATGCAGCTCTACAGTGTTGTCAACAGGTTTGTCCAGGACCCTCAAGAGCACTTAGTCTTGCTATAGGAAGACATTTATCACCAGGCAAATTTGCAATTCAGCAGTCTATGAAAGCTGGGTAACAACCTCTACAGAAATATAACGAAGGCCACAATTGGCAAATACATTGTGTATACAATAGATCCATAAATAAAATAGGACAACCATGAGTATATACTATACACTCACCTAAAGAATTATTAGGAACACCATACTAATACGGTGTTGGACCCCCTTTTGCCTTCAGAACTGCCTTAATTCTACATGGCATTTATTCAACAAGGTGCTGATAGCATTCTTTAGAAATGTTGGCCCATATTGATAGGATAGCACTTGCAGTTGATGGAGATTTGAGGGATGCACATCCAGGGCACGAAGCTCCCGTTCCACCACATCCCCAAGATGCTCTATTGGGTTAAGATCTGGTGACTGTGGGGGCCATTTTAGTACAGTGAACTCATTGTCATGTTCAAGAAACCAATTTGAAATTATTCGAGCTTTGTGACATGGTGTATTATCCTGCTGGAAGTAGCCATCAGAGGATAGATACATGTTCTCATTCTGTTTACGCCAAATTCGGACCAGGCAACAAATTCGGACCAGGCAACAGTCCAATTTTGGTGAGCTCGTGCAAATTGTAGCCTCTTTTTCCTATTTGTAGTGGAGATGAGTGGTACCCGATGGGGTCTTCTGCTGTTGTAGCCCATCCGCCTCAAGGTTGTGCATGTTGTGGCTTCACAAATGCTTTGCTGCATACCTCGGTTGTAACGAGTGGTTATTTCGGTTGCTCTTCTATCAGCTTGAATCAGTCGGCCCATTCTCCTCTGACCTCTAGCATCCACAAGGCATTTTTGCCCACAGGACTGCCGCATACTGGATGTTTTTCCCTTTTCACACCATTCTTTGTAAACCCTAGAAATGGTTGTGCGTGAAAATCCCAGTAACTGAGCAGATTGTGAAATACTCAGACCGGCCCGTCTGGCACCAACAACCATGCCACGCTCAAAATTGCTTAAATCACCTTTCTTTCCCATTCTGACATTCAGTTTGGAGTTCATGAGATTGTCTTGACCAGGACCACACCCCTAAATGCATTGAAGCAACTGCCATGTGATTGGTTGACTAGATAATTGCATTAATGAGAAATAGAACAGGTGTTCCTAATAATTCTTTAGGTGAGTGTGTATATATATATATATATATATATATATATATATATACAAACATCACGTTCACATGGGTGAATAATCTTTTTTCTATTTTCATCTAATGAGAGTGCTGTTGTTTTGCTATATATATATATATATATATATATGCATGTGTGTGTATATATATATACAGTTGCAAGAAAAGTATGTGAACCCTTTGGAATGATATGGATTTCTGCACAAATTGGTCATAAAATGTGATCTGATCTTCATCAAAGTCACAAAAATAGACAATCACAGTCTGCTTAAACTAATAACACACAAAGAATTAAATGTTACCATGTTTTTATTGAACACACCATGTAAACATTCACAGTGCAGGTGGGAAAAGTATGTAAACCCTTGGATTTAATAACTGGTTGAACCTCCTTTGGCAGCAATAACTTCAAACAAACGTTTCCTGTAGTTGCAGAACAGACGTGTACAACGGTCAGGAGTAATTCTTGACCATTCCTCTTTACAGAACTGTTTCAGTTCAGCGATATTCTTGGGATGTCTGGTGTGAATCGCTTTCTTGAGGTCATGTCACAGCAACTCAATTGGGTTGAGGTCAGGACTCTGACTGGGCCA
This sequence comes from Bufo bufo, assembly GCF_905171765.1. NCBI lineage: Eukaryota > Metazoa > Chordata > Amphibia > Anura > Bufonidae > Bufo > Bufo bufo. Next base: position 257,243,851 of record NC_053392.1, on the reverse strand, counting down.
CTCCAGAAGGCGTATTTTCTTCTATTTAAGCCATTCTGTTGTTGATTTACTTCTATGCTTTGGGTCGTTGTTCTGTTGCAACACCCATCTTCTGTTGAGCTTCAGCTGGTGGACAGATGGCCTTAAGTTCTCCTGCAAAATGTCTTGATAAACTTGGGAATATATTTTTCCTTCGATGATAGCAATCCGTCCAGGCCCTGACGCAGCAAAGCAGCCCCAAACCATGATGCCACCACCACCATACTTCACAGTTGGGATGAGGTTTTTATGTTGGTGTGCTGTGCCTCTTTTTCTCCACACATAGTGTTGTGTGTTTCTTCCAAACAACTCAACTTTTGTTTCATCTGTCCACAGAATATTTTGCCAGTACTGCTGTGGAACCAGGTGCTCTTGTGCAAACTGTAAATGTGCAGCAATGTTTTTTTTTTGGACAGCAGTGGCTTCCTCTGTGGTATCCTCCCATGAAAGCCATTCTTGTTTGGTGTTTTACATATCGTAGATTCGCTAACAGGGATGTTAGCATATGCCAGAGACTTTTGTAAGTCTTTAGCTAACACTCTAGGATTCTTCTTCACCTCATTGAGCAGTCTGCGCTGTGCTCTAGCAGTCATCTTTACAGGACGGCCACTCCTAGGGAGAGTTGCAGCAGTGCTGAACTTTCTCCATTTATAGACAATTTGTCTTACCGTGGCCTGATGAACAGCAATGCTTTTGGAGAAACTTTTATAACCCTTTCCAGCTTTATGCAAGTCAACAATTCTTAATTGTAGGTCTTCTTAGAGCTCTTTTGTGCGAGGCATCATTCACATCAGGCAATGCTTCTTGTGAAAAGCAAACACAGAAATTGTGTGTGTTTTTTATAGGGCAGGGCAGCTGTAACCAACACCTCCAATCTAATCTCATTGATTGGACTCCAGTTGGCTGACACCTCACTCCAATTAGCTCTTGGAGATGTCATTAGTCTAGGGGTTAACATACTTTTTCCACCTGCACTGTGAATGTTTACATGGTGTGTTCAATAAAAACATGGTAACATTTAATTCTTTGTGTGTTATTAGTTTAAGCAGACTGTGATTGTTGTGACTTAGATGAAGATCAGATAAAATTTTATGACCAATTTGTGCAGAAATCCATATCATTCCAAAGGGTTCACATACTTTTTCTTGCAACTGTATATATATATATATATATATATATATGAGTGTATATGTATGTGGATATGTATATATGTGTGTGTATGTATTTATGTATAAGTATGTGTACATAACATATATATATATTTATACATGAATATACATACACATATGACATATATACATATTTATATACATATATTTACACACACATGTGTGTGTGTGTGTATATATACATGTGTGTATATATATATATATATATATATATATATATATGTTTGTGGGCATATACATTGCAATGCACAATGCATGGGCACCGACAATGTGTCCGCTGTCTGCAGACGTGAACCCATTCACTTAAATGCAATTTGCATCCAACAGTACTTTTTCACGGTGCGGAGGCATGGACAGAAAACCCACAGATGCACTCTATAGGTTTCCGATCTGTGCTTCCATTCCGCACCACACCATATCTTTCGGATTTCAGACCCATTCACTTGATACGGTGCGCACACGGCTGGTGCCTGTATATTGCAGACCCCCTAATCACGGGCCACAATACAGGCACAGGCAGGCTATGGTTATGTGCATGAGGCCTAAAGCCAAACCTCCTTCCAGTGTCCAGCAGGACAGTCCCTGATTTCAGTGGCGGTCCTGGTACATGGGAGGTATGTCCAAAATGGATCAGTTTTGCCCTAATGCAATTTGAATGGAAAAGGATCCCCTCAGAATGCATTAGTTTGCCTCCGATCAGTCTCCATTCCGTTTTGGAGGCGGACACCAAAACTCTGCTTGCAGCTTTTTGGTGTCCGCCTGATGAAACTGAGCCAAACGGATCCGTCCTAAAACACAATGTAAGTCAATGGGGATGGATATATGCGGTTATATTATGGTAACGGAACAGTTTTTGCAGATCCATGATGGATCCGCAAAAAGCACGAGTGTGAAAGTAGCCTTAGGCACATAGTGTCTCTCTTCCTTCTATTGTAAAGTTGGGAGGTATGCTAAAGCACTGATGGAATGACACCTGAGGTGCTGTTGTTACTATGGTATCATAGTTGGCCAGGGATGTCATGTGACCACTCCTCTGAAGATGCTTGCTGTGATGTATGCTGGGATTTTTACTTTCACTTTCCAGCTGCTCCACCCACACAGCCTCTCATTAATGGGAGCCTGCTATGCTAAATGCAGTAGAAAAATAATATATATATACAGTATATCTGTCATGATACAAATTCCTCTTGGCTTTAGTTATTGTCTGGGGAACTTTATTTGTTTTTATACTTATGGTGGCCAACCCCTTTAAGTAAAAACTGGTGAATCTCACTAAGTCTGGACCTACTAGAACTCATTTGTTGCTACAGAGCCTAACCCTGGGGAGCAACAGTATCTAGATAGGAGCACCGTGACACAAACTATTAAGGCTGCATCACCACACGGCATTCCTAAACACTGGGTCCCCGATCGCCCATGGGGGGGGGCAGCCCGCCACACCTCCTCCTAAACTTCCTGGCTCAAGTGCACTACCAACAGAGGAGGGATAGGGAGCTTTAAAGTTTAAAGAAAAGTGTTGACAAACCTTATAGATCCTTTCTTGAACTTGTTTACTATTCACTTCATGCCAATTCAGATGACTAGCCACTCGCTTATCAATATAATATCCAGTGATATTGGCTCCTCCAGTGAATTTGGGTAACTTCCATCCTAGGGTCATAGACCTGCCATCACAGTTCAGAAGGGTAATTCCATATGGGCTTGAAGGAGTTGCTGAGAAAAAGAAACATATTTAGTGAGTTTTATCTATTGTGTAAACAGGCATATAAGTCTATCTACGTCAGCTATGGCATTCTTTCCAAGGAGAAATTGAATGCCCTAAGTCCTAAATAGCTCTAGATAGACAAACGGTCTTTCATTTTGCTGCTGTAAAAATTTCTTTGAAGGTACTGTACAGGTTCATAAAGCATAGTTGCTTTCCTTTAGAAACAGTGCCACACTTAATCATGGGCACTGTGTGGTACTGCAGCTAACCAAAGCCTACTTCGGAATACCGTAGGGTGTGACGGGTGAGACGAACTTTGGTTCCACGGAGCCAATACATTTTAATGCTGCACGGAAACATTAAAAACAAAGGTTCTGAACTAATCAACTTCAATTGGTCGATTCGCTGAAGCCTAGAGGCCATACTACATGCATTCTGTATACACTACATCCAAAAATATAGCATCAGTACAACTGTGAGCATATACTGTATACATAGTTTGGTCTATAGCATACCTCAACATGCCACTCAGCTCTCCAAAACTGCTGAAAGGTAAATCCACCAAATGATGCATAAAAAGGGCAAAATTATCACAGCATAACTTGGCATATTAGCTACTCAGCTGTCTAGAAAAGTTCAGTGAGTTTTAGAGCTGTAAAGATACACTGCTTTTCTACTTTATTGGTCATGGTCTGCAACTGTGCGAGCGAATAAAACAAGAGTATGAAAAATATGGAGCACATTGCGGTTTTTGCCTCTTGGCTTGTTTGCCGTGCTGCGGCCGGACCTCCAGCCCACCCCCATTCTAGTGAATGGGGCTGAAGCGGACTTCAAGCGGCACGGTGGGCTAGCGTTAGCACAGATCCGACAGGCTGTTCCCCCGCCAGAACAGCCTGCCGGGCCCTGCTGCTGCAAGTGTGAAAGTAGCCTTCGTTTCTTGTTTTTCTTTAGTCTCCCTTTAATGAAGAACATGATAGGTGACACTTTAGGTAATGCTTTCCTGTTACAAAGCCATACATTATCATTTTAGGACTATTAGAATAATAGTGTGACTGTACAGAGCTGTATTCTAACCTATAGAAATGGATAGCTACTGTATGGTGACGTGAAGATTGAGATCTGTTTGGCTTTTCCAAAGCCTATGAAACCAATCCTTCCCTTTTGTCATTAGAAACGTATTCCTATTTATTGCCATCGCCTTTCTATTATTTGTTTGTAATCATTTCCCTTTCAGTTATATCAGTCTATATTAAAAAAAATACACTTTAAGTGAGCAAGTAAAATAAGTGTGTTACCTAAGACATTCATTAGACGTGATTTTAAGGTGATTTGTGATAGAAAACTAATAAAACTCAGTGACCGTAAACTGTGCATGTGAACACACTATTTAAATAGACCTACCATGCGGTATACCTCCTCCTAAAACAATGGAAATGCAGTTAATATTAGAACCCAGCAGCATCATATAAAGTTACAGTGTTTCATCGACCACCAAGCTGACTATAGACATGAAATAGTTCTTCCAAACAGATTCCTCTCATTACAATGCCCCTCTGGTTATTTTCATGGTGGAGTGGCGATAAGCATATACCAGAAGCCTATGGTGCCATTTCTCTTTAAGAAGCCAGTAGGATGCATGGGTTGGAAACAAACATTTCTGACTATTATTTCCACAGTAGAAAGACTTCTAGGTACTGTACTGAGCTAAATATACTATCAGCAGCAAATCTTCCTTCTGCCTAATATTATGGGGGAAAAGATTTGTATATAATGGATCAGTGGAAGTTATCCATGATGTTTAGCACAAATATGATTGCGTAGACTGGATTCAATAGTAGCAAATACTCATCTTTATTATATTGCAAATCTACCTTTCAGATATTATATATAGTTTGGATATAATGTCCCTTTCTTAGCTGTAGCTCCTTTTTTTCCACAGTGCCATGAAAAGTGCCCAAAGTCTTATAAATAGCCCAAAGTCTTATAAATAATCACTACATCTCAGACATAAGAAATATGAGTGGAAAATATCCATTTTTATCTCGTTCTTAACATTTCGTTTTTCGATTCCAAAACCTCTATTTGACCAAAGCCAAGCTTCCTTGTGATTTAGAAACTTCTATAAAAATTGGCAGAAAAAAATCTTATGGGACAGGAGTCGATTTATTACTGGATACTTACTTAGAGCAGCTTTAACGGTTATGGGTTCAGATTCTTGAGAATTTTCACTGACACCTACAGCATTTACAGCCTTCACACGGAAAAGATACTGTTCTCCAGCTGTTAGACCATGAACTACGAATCTGAGGAAAGGAATTTGGTATTAATATCACAAGCTCCTTGAACTGTTCATTTCTACTTTGTTCACCTGCTTCATTATTGTCGAGTTTTCAAGAAATGTTATTAAAAAGTACAGTCTAAATGCAGCAAATTTTTGTAATAACTTCCCAAAGTCTAGACAGGCAGAGCTTATTTTACATTTCTTACCCAGGAAGTTAAGTCTAAAAAAATCAAAGTAAAATTCCAGCCAGAAGTCAGAAGCAAAGCTCGAAGTCTTGGGTGTCAGTATAAAAGCTAAAGCAGGATCCACCAGCTAAGTGCCAATTAGCTCACACTGCCTGTATACTCTATAATTAGATAATGCTGCAAACCATCTATATTTTCTAGAAACGAATGCATTCATTGATGTAATAAAATAGAGTCATAAGACTGCATCATTGTGTTATTAGGGTATGGGAATCAATAAGGTATTTAAAAGAAGAAAAACTGCTACAAGAGGACATAGTTTTAAATTAGAGGGGCAAAAGTTTAAAAGTAATATCAGGAAGTATTACTTTACTGAGAGAGTAGTGGATGCATGGAATAGCCTTCCTGCAGAAGTGGTAGCTGCAAATACAGTGAAGGAGTTTAAGCATGCATGGGATAGGCAAAAGGCTATCCTTCATATAAGATAGGGCCAGGGGCTATCCATAGTATTCAGTATATTGGGCAGACTAGATGGGCCAAATGGTTCTTATCTGCCGACACATTTTATGTTTCTATATTTTCAAGTAGCATTATTTATCTCAAGGGGACAAGTTTCACATCCTGCCATCCTGTTGACATCCCAATGGGTGAAACAATATTTGGAGAACAATGCTTGGGCAAATGGTACCAATTTAATGATCTTCCTTTCTCTGTATGAGCCCCCATTGTCAGTTGGAGGCTAAGTAGCACTGTTTGCATTCCCCAGACTTACTGTGCTACTGTTCTGCCATTCTCCATTATATGATATCATGCTCCCATGTAATCTATATTGCTGAAGATACCACATTTCTGGATAATATACATGTTTGTTACAATGCTACCATAAAAAATATAAACGTAACAAAAACGAGAAACAAAAATGTAACTTTAACAGTTTTTCTTATTATTATTGTAATACATTGATAGATAAGCACCTTACCTGTTGTATTTGATGGGTTTGTGATTACAATGATCCCAATGATTAGAGCCCACCACAGATGAGTCTATATAGTATCCAATTAATTCTTCCTCTACCTTAGCTTTATCAAACTGTACAACAACTGATGTTCTGGTGTTTCTAGATGCCAATATACGACCAGGAGCAGATGGCACAGCTTTAAAAAAGACAAGCATATAAATCTGGCGTAAATAAAAAAGAACATATAACAAAGCCAGGCAAATAAATCAAGAAATTAAAATGATGAAGCCCTGTGCGTAGGCATGTTAAATGCCATGAGTTCAGTTCGTATGCAGATGCGGACCTCATTTTTAATTTAAGTTTTTCATTTGTGCATACAGTAGTTTTAACTTTCTCTGGTAACATCACTCAACAGCTTTACATGCAGGCTTATTGTAAAAAAAAAAAATGTAACACATAATGACATCACTATATGTTTGATAAATGACAATATCCTCTGCTACATCTGTAAGTGTATACAGTATATTGCTAAAAGTTCTTTTACCTAGACGTTCCTGTGCTTGTATTGGTGGGGTTACTTCTGAAGGCTCACTGACACCATGTTTGTTGACAGCGATAACTCTGAAATTGTATGATTTGCCTTCCACTAAATCAAATATTGCATAGCGTGGTGATCGTACTGGGATCTGAGAGTTTACTCTCTGCCAGCTCCCACTGCCAACCATTGTCTACAAAAAAGAGAGAAAAGATTAAACGTGGGCCAGATTTGAGGTAGAGAGGACTAGATACTAGATACTTGTTTAATGAGCCTACTTTATTTGCTTTCATCTTCTTTACCCATAACTCAATGTTAATTAAAAGAGAATATACATACAAAAGTTTTCTACAGGGTCAGAATTTATATATACACTGTGCAGTAGGTGCAATATATCATGTAATTCAGCACTTGAGCCATAACTTGACTTTTATTCAATACATTGAAAACATACAACCTCAATGTCCGACACCAGAAACATAATGCAAATCACTCGTCTTAGACATTTCTCAACTGGCCAGGTACTTAATTAAGGATGTGAATAAGGATCTGGCTGAATAAGGCTACTTTCACACTTGCAGTAGCCTTTTTCGACAGGCTGTTCCGGCGGGGGAATAGCTTGCCGGATCCGTGCTACCGCTGCACGGTCCAGCCGCAGAATGGCAAACAAGCCAAGAGGATGCATGTTGTAGTTTTTGTCCAGCCGCCTTTCGGCATGTTTTCCATGCTGCGGCCAGACCTCCGGCCCACCCCCATTATAGTGAATGGGGCCTGAGTAGACTTCCGGCTGCACGGTGGACCAGCGGTAGTACGGATCCGGCAGGTTGTTCCCAACCCTGGAACAGCCTGCCGAAAAAGGCAAAATGAGTGACTTGTATTATGTTCCTGGTATCTGGCATTAAAAAAAATATCAAATTATGTTGGGAATTGATTGTTGGATTACATCTTATATTGTACCTACTGAGGTCACTTGGAGTTGATCCTGACTCTGTGCATCAACAGGAGATGAACTGATATTTTGTTCTTTCTTCAGAATGTATACAGGTGAAACTCGAAAAATTAAAGTATCGTGCAAAGTTAATTTATTTCAGTAATGCAACTTAAAAGGTGAAGCTAACATATGAGATAGACTCATTACATGCAAAGCGAGATATTTCAAGCCTTTATTTGTTATAATTTGGATGATTATGGCTTACAGCTTATGAAACCCCAAAGTCACAATCTCAGGTACCCTTTGCTCAGGGAATATGGATTAATTAGCTGACTAGAGTGTGACACTTTGAGCCTAGAATATTCAACCTTTTCACAAAATTAAAATTTTAAGCTGCATTAATGCAATTACTTTTCATTTGCATTACTGAAATAAATGGACTTTTGCATGATATTCTAATTTTTTGAGTTTCACCTGTATATAGTCAGCAATACAATCTAAAAATTTGATTTGACTTCTTCAAACTTCACAGAGAAATTTGATTTGTAATGAATCACGAAGCGCATTTCTTTTTTATGTAGCGGACACAATGACAGGGAATGGCGATTGTGCCTCTCCCGTCAGTAAACCCCTCAGATGCTGGGTTCATCGCTGAATGTGTCCTACCATTTAGGCATTTCAGAGATTAACCAGACTAAAAATAAAATATAAATATTCACCCTATCCATTTGCCATTTGCTCACATAGAGGCCCCTGGGGCCATCTTGATTGAAGACACCGTGCAAAATCTTGGACGTGACATGATGACATCATCACGTCATCAAGCTAGCCGGGTGTCAGCATGGTAACGTCATACATCACCCCCCACAAGATCTTCCGTGGTATCTTCAATCAATATGGCCATGATGGCCTCTTCACATGCAAATGGATGAGGTGACTATGTATTTTTTGCTTTTACCGCCATTTCAGAGAAAATTTATTTGTTAGCATGAAACGCGAGGAAATTCGGCTTTGTGGATTCAGATTGAAGTCAGTTTGTTTGACTTTGATTCATTCAACACTACTTATCACCTATAGGCTTCAGTGGGAACGTATTGGATATTTGCCCTCATTAGTTTGTGTTTCCTCTACATTCTACCTGTACTGCTCTTTAACTTTTTAGCTGCTCTAGATCTTGTCCCTTCCTTCAACCCCTTTTTAAATCAAGCCCAGCCCAGCGATCAGCTAATCAGTGAGGGTATGGCATCTAAAACCCCTAGTATCCGCTATAGCAGGCCATATATTTCCCCTACAGTGGCTACTTCATGGAAATATGGAAATACAGTCTGCGCATTCAAGTAAAAACTGACCATGGAATACACTGACATGAGCTGCTCTCCAATACATAATCCACATTTGCCTACAAAGGTCGTTATGTCTATGCTCAGGGTTAACTAAAAAGAGGCCTCTAAACAAAGTAGAAAGACTAATTGTCAGTCATAATTGGGGTATAAAGCCAGATCTAGTTAGACTGAAAGCTTCTTAATGTGATGTCCCAGAACCTAACAGCCAGATTGAAGCTCCATAAGCAGCAATTTCTTCTGTTCTTTTCAATCTTTGTAACTAATTAATTGCCACATTCCTACCAGTTAACCCAGCAAGACGACCTAAGAAATTAGTCTTATGTTTCAAGGCTTGCTTTGTACCTAATGTGCCTTCACTGAAACATCAAAGCTAAATAAATTTCCCATCATTATAAAACCTAAAATTAAGACATCTCTAAAATTATACCAGGGGTAATTTTGTTCTTTTCTGTCATCATGCAATCAATTACCTTCTCAATGTAATAAACCAGAGGATCTCTGCCACGAGGAACAGGTGGATCCCAGCTGAGCACAACATACGTTTTACTGGTTTCCAGTGCCTGGACATTGGTGGGTGGCCCAGGAATTTTAATATCACCTAAATGAGAGGCATGGTTAGAAAGAACATAGCTTGTACTTGCTCTACATCTAAATGGGATGTTAAATCAACCTTTGTTCAAAGCTCTTTTGTGCAACAATATTTCAGGATATGAGATTGTTCACTATTTGAATTATGAAAAAAATATATATATATAAGAAATTAGAAAGGTCATTATGTTATGTTAATGATATAGGTGATAAAATGCAAATGACATTAGTGACATAAAATTAGTGTACTTGATTTTGACTTTAAAATAGGGAAATGTTAAAAATAAACTGAAATGATGGCTTGGATAGAAATTCTACAAACAGATAATGTCATTCACAATGGTGTAATAATAATGGTCGCAGTGTGGCCTCACCCTAAGGCTAAGGTATCGTAAGGAGTTAACTTCTGCATTGCCATTTCCAAATTTTTGTTCCATCATAGCAGCAGAACACAGAAAACCAAATAATGAGGGGTTTGGATTACACCCCCCCCCCCCTTCACCCAGACTCCAATGATTGATCACCGAGTCTGCCAAGTCCAGTTCTGTCTGTCTGATATTATCTGTGACATGTGAACTCATCCTCACTTCCATATTAAGCTGGTAAACATTGGGAAGGACACCCAAACATCTGAATGGGACCCAGCACTTTCTAGTTTAATCCCTAGTTATTCATTATTTTATTTCCATTTTGTTTTGAGGGGTATTTTAGATTCTGAGTGTAAACTTTGGTAATCCTGTCTTTACAAGACATATGGGAAGATTTTTCAATAAATATATGCTAGGTTTTTTTTGTAATATAAAATTTTGCCAATTTTTTGAGTCACATTTTGTGTAAACATTTGCAATTTATGTCATTTTGTGCTTTCTCTATCAGTTTTAAAAGGGATGAGAAAGGTGAATGAGGCTTATGTGGGGAAACTGTGACCTCCTGGGTCCTGCCAGATTTACCATGATTTCCACTTGTTGTAAATGATGGCACCAAGGTAACTTTGATTCTCTGGCACATGGACACCCCAACGGCGCATGAACCACTGGTCTACATAAATTCACCACTATGGACTACAAGCAAAGACATATGAGGGAAATTATTATGACTGTTATTTCATACGACAATCTTAATCTGAAGAGTGCAAATTTGTTAGGAGGAACATGCCTTTTAATAAATTTGGCAAATCTGTGAGTGCCTGTGCCAGAAAAACAAATCTACACTTGTCATGAGGAGGCCTAGATTAACTCCAAGATTTATGTGAAGTTTTGGCATACATTATGGTAAATCACTCAGATCGTGGGAGGGCACACCTCTTCCTGTTAAACCCTAGCCATTTCCCTGTGACCTTTTACAAGTGATTGGGAAAATGTAAAAAGACAAAATGTAATTGTGACTTCCATATGCCAGAAAACTGTCATACACCCACTGGCAAAGTAACCCTTCTCCCCTCCCCTAAGTGTCCTATAATGATGACTGGGTAAAAACTGACACTGAGTATAAGGAGAAACTAAGCAATTGCGACAGGACACATCTTAGGTTATTGCAAACCCAACTGCAGTTGGCTATTCATTCCTGCTTCCCTCAATGTCACTTTAGAGCAAAAGAAGGCTTTCATGAGTCTTAGGCTTTATTCACATGTCAGTGTTTGGTCAGTGATTTCCTTCAGTGATTGTGAACCAAAACCAGGTGTGGGTCTAAATATAGAACATGTGCAGATCTTTCCTTTATACCTTATGTCTGTGGAGGCTCCAATCCTGGTTTTGGCTCACAATCACTGATGGAAATCACTGACCGAAACACTGACGTACGAAGAAGGCTTTATTGGACTAAATACGGATATGTGAATTTCTGTGGCCACCCTTTAAATAGTGCTTGCCTTTTTAGTAAAAAACAAACAGTACAATAAGCCTCAAATAAAGGAGTCATCCTCCTTTATTATGATTTCATAGATTGAAGAAGGATGCACCAGTCTTACCAGACATCGCTTTCAATACTAAAGTTACTGTCAGCCATTCAAGACAGTTTTTAAGAAAACAAAAAGTGAAAGTGTCAGATTATTCAGTGCAAAACACTGTACCTTCCAGGTCATCCTGACAGATGACAATCTCTCGCCCTCCATCCAGATGGATTGCTGTAACGACAGAATCATTTACATTGCGTTATACAATGCATTGTGTGGACTGGGTGTTACAGACATTTTAGGCTTACATTTTTATATTGTCTTTGTTTTGTTAACACAAGGACACAGCGGTTTGTGTAAGATTTAGCTGAATCCCTCGCTTGCATTAAAGCAGCATAAGAACAAAGCTTTCTGTATACCTGCCTTTAGATGTAGCCCTTTCATTTATTAACTCAAAGGTATAACAAGTCTTTTTTATGTTCTATTGTGGTTGAATATAGTCTCTGGCATCTGCTTTTATACCTCAGTCTTGTGGGAGCTGTATTCAATATATGTTTCATCTTTCTTGCAGTAAGAGGTAATAAAGTAGTATATTGATTAAATGTCCACTATGGCACAAGGACGTCTAGACATAATATGCATAGGTGTTAAGAAGACAGAATCTAATCATAACCGGAAGTGTTTTACAAATTTACAATAGTTATCACTTTCACCTAAAGTGCATAATTCTATCTATCTATCTATCTAACAATCTATCTACAGTAAGTGCTGCAGTATTTAGTTTTTTATTTTGCTAGGATAACTGACTACATCTTTAGCTGCCGGCACTCTTTATACTGGATGGTCTTAAGAGCTGCTTGAATTGTAACTTCTATCTATCTATCTATTTATCTAAATGTCTATCTAATATCTATCTTTCATCAATCTACCTATTTTTCTTCCTATCATCTACCTACAGTATCTATCTATCTATCTATCTATCTATTTATCTATCTATCTATTTTTATGTATGTTTCCAGGAATTTAACATCAATGCGGTAAAAAAATAAAAATCACAATGTAATGACATAGAAGGAATCATTAGTAATGTAAACATGGGAATAGCTATCTTCCCATCTATTTCGTACCTATCTATCAATCGATCTTTCTTATATATAGACAAACCTGATTCATTTAGATCAATAACGGAGTTCCCGATTGCCGCACATGTATTATATTGTATGGCAACTATTATGGTGAGACTTTATTAGTCTTGCACATCCACCATTACTGTAGGTAATGGTGCATGCATAAATATATTTCATAGCAAATCCAAACCTGGATTTGGTTATGATTGAGGCGTTCATTGGATTCGGATTCATTATGAAATACATTTATGCATGCACCACTAATTACAGTATTGCACATGTGTAGTCTCAATGGAGCTCATACAATATAATACATGTATGCCGATCGGCAAACTCAGTTATTGATCTAAACAAATTGGGTTCGTCCAAAGCAGGATGAACCCGATTCACTCATCACTAATAGATAGATAGATATAATCGTCCATCATTTTTTTCTTATCTGGCTCTATCATTTATTTTATATCTATATTTCTAAATATCCATCATTTATCATGTATTTCATATCTATATCATTTATTTCATATCTCTATCATGGATGTAAATATAGCAGCCATAGCACTTGCTATGGGGACCAGAGGTTAAGGGGGCCCAATCAGGGGCAAGTACATAGTACATCTATCATCACCACCGTCATCATAATTATTTCTAGCAATTTGTGTATCATAGCTCCACCTTCCCTTCCCCGCCCACGCCACGCCCCTTTTTTTTAGAACTGACATGAGCGGGGAACAACTTTGCACCACAATCTGCGCCAGATATACGCCATAAATTGCGCTGTAGCATATCTGATAGTAAATGACCACCTAAATGTTGTATACCAAAGGAAGAAGTGTATGCAACAAAGCAATGATTTGGCGTGCAGTAAACAGATGTGAAAACTCATATAGGATGCAAAATATGTACGTGTGAAACATTGTTGGAATTAAATGAGAATCTGTCCTCTCCAAAAGAAATTTTCCAGTAAGCATACTGCCCTGTAGATAGATGCCCCAAAACATAAGCATATGTTACTTTTGAAAATCCAGTGCTTTATTTCTTTGAAATGCTTTGCTTTATTTTTAAGCAAATAAGTTTTTAGGTGCACTGTGCGTGAAGCCGCACCATGATGCCCCATGTGTCATCACTACCAGCTCTGAAATCTCAGGACTGTCAATAAAGAGGGGGAGTTTTTTCAGGATTAGAGGGCTGGAGTTTTCACCTTCCCTACATGATGATATGCTTGCCTTCAAACAGTTTGTGAAGGTATGAATCTCCCTTTAAACCGCCAGGGTTGGCTGTGCTCAGTGTCTTTTACATTAAATATACCCATCTATACCACTTAAGCAAAAGAAAGAAACATAAAATAATTAACATCTACTTAATGAGAACGTGTACACTTACTTTGAAGTCTTGATAGATCAGCAGGGTCCAGAGCTGCAACAGCAACTGAGGCCCTTGATGGTCTGCTGATGCCAGCTTTGTTAACTGCCCGGACATGGAAAATGTAAGATCGTCCTTCAAACAGACCAGTTACAGGGTATTTGCAGATTTTAACAGGAGAATCATTGCACTGAATCCAGTTTTCAGTGCCAACTTCACATCTGTCAGGAAAAACAATATGAACAAGAGTGTTATGAATGCATATACTGTACCAGATGAGGTCAAACTCATGGGGACTAGAAAAAAAAGTGAGCACTTGGAACTACTTTGTATTTCCGAATTGCAAAGTTATTTACTTTTTATATTTCCCTAAACAGTAATAAGTTTTAAAAAAAAGTAAGAATGAAACTGCAAAATAATAAACAAAATCTGTTTATCAAAATGCATCACTCTAAAGTTAAAATCATCAATATTGTAGAACAAAAGTAACAGTATCAAGTAAATAAACTACAAATATAAATGACATCACATGTATCCATAAAATGATGTACTAAACATAGAATTATTATGTTTTATTATGTACTTTATGAGTAAGTAAATATGTGCAAAACAGCAAATGGGACTTCTATGGTCTTGCAAAAAAGAAAAGTAAACTACTATAGGGTGCCATTTTAGTTTTCAAGCAGCAAATACTGGGAAATAGTAACGTGAAGCCATACTATAAGCCTGGTACAAGAGACAGCAGAGCAGGTTTTTTTTTACCACTGCTCTCTCTCCTTGATTAAATTGGATAACTCTCCTTACTGGTACCAGTACTACTATGAAGTACTGTATCAGGGCGTGAGCAGATCAGATCCCTGCACATGCCTAAATACTTACTTATCCACAAAGTATCCAATCACTGGTGCTTCACTGGCTGTGTTTGGTGGCTTCCAAGTTACAATCACATAATCCTTGTTTGCATCATAGCATTCCACATCCATCGGAGCACCTGGTGCCCCTGCCACCAAAGCTGCAGCATCTGCAATTAAATAATGTAAGTATAAGAATAAGGAGTGTGCTGTAAAATGTGAACCTTAAGTTAAAGGGACTCTGTGGTTCAAGAAAACAATATACAGTGATCCCTCAAGATAAAATGGCCTCAGGATACAATATTTTCAACATACAATGTTCTTTTCTGACCCATCGTAAGTTGACTAGACTAGACTCAACATACAATGCCTCAAACTCAGATCCAACCAATCTAGGCCGCTTCTCTGGTAAATAACTGTATTTGTTGCTAGTTAGCAGCTATTCCTGACTGTTATATGTAAGGACTTGTTTTATCTGTCTTAGTTATCTGATTATTTTTCTTAAATATTCATTTTCCCTTATCTTGGATGAAATTTTGGGGCTTTGGAACCAATTACTCAACTTACAATAGTTTCAATATACAATGGCTGTCCTGGAACCAATTAATATTGTAACTTGAGGGACCACCGTACATTAACTTGGGGAAATAACAGAACATTTACCTAGTACCCTCCCTTTCATCTTTTCCTCTGTAGATCCTCTAATTCCCAGGTTCCATTTCTGCCTTTCAAGATGGCTGCTTCTAAGACTACATGATGCACACTGTGCATTTGGTAGTCCAAGACAGTTCCTGCTGCCCTCGGATTGGCCAGCACTGCTCAGGTAAATAGTGCTGATCAGTCCAAGACCAGGGATGGACAAGCAGGAAACGTCTTGGACTACAGATGTATCTGTATCGCTGTGTTCTTTGAGTGTAGTTTAAAACAAGATGATTCTTCAAATCTTCAAATATATATATAGATATTTTATGCTTAAGCAGGCATAAGCATTCTTAAAAGTTCTTATATTTGAATGCCTTAAAATTATATTATTTCAGGAAGGTTCAAGTTATATATACACATAAATGTATTCATGAGACAGACAAATACCAGCCACAAAGAGAAATCCACTGTGCTGATTGACTCCTCCTCTGGTGACCATTCTTACAGTATACAATCCTTCATCATCCTTATTCAAATGTGTCAATGTCAGAGAAGCACGGCCCTCTCCAAAATGCAGCTGGTGCCATTTGGATTCTTTTATCAGGACATCTGAAAAGGAAATCCAATTGTAAATATGTTAAGAGCTATTCTCATAGTGCGAGCTGATGTGAAAATGGAACGATAACACATGACAAGAAAGCAGACAGCCCTGGCCCGATCCTTTATACAGACAAAATGCATCCTCTCTATTCATACTAAAACTAATGGAGAGACATTATTTTCAATCTACTTTACATTTATATTGATCCACAGATAGATTGTGGCTGGGAATTCAATGTCATCTATGTAACAGGAAACAGAGTGACCGTGGTTAGAATTCTTCTTGCAAGATGGCCATTTAAATCAAGTCACAATGTAACTTACAAGCCAGAAAAGTTTCGATTCAATGTGCAGCATGAGACAACTGTTATAGTCTATATAAGCAGTAAAAATGTTTTACTTATTAGAGAATAAAATTGTGTCATGTAACAGAACTGAAAGACTTGATGGCTGCCATATCATGGTTATATTGGGTCATATATGCATTCCATAAATCAGTAGCTATCCACTTATCAAAGGTAGCAATTGTTCATGGACTCCATGGGGTGCATGGTCCAAACGGCAATGTAACAAGGTGAAGTGATGGTATAATGTGTTACTTTAAAGGGAACCTGTCATCAATTTTAAGCTGACCTTACTGAGGGCAGCATAAAATAGTGACAGAAATGCTGATTTCAACAGTGTGTCAGTCATGAGCTAATAGGAAGTGGTTGCTGAGAACCAGCATCATAATCATTGCAGCCCAGCCCTTGAAAAGAGTCAAATCTACTTGAGAAGAGTCATGTTTATTCATAATCTCCTGCTCTCCTCGTCCATCTGCTGAGGATTGGAAGTTCTCTCCTAGAGAGAAAGGGAGAAAACTAGGTAGAAGGCTGTCAGTCATCAGCAGGTGGGCGGGAGAGCAGGAATCCATGACTAACCAGGACTCTTCTCAGGTGGTCGGGACTCTATTTTTCCAGGCCCGGTCTGCAATCATTGTGATGTTGGTTCTCAGCAACCACTTGCTTTTAACTTAGAAATGACAGACCGCAGAAATCCACTCACCTGTCTCTACTTTATTCTGCCGTTAGTATGGGCAGCATAAAGTTGATGACAGGTTGCCTTTAACTGTATAACAATATAATCATGTCAGATCGGGTTGAACAGATATATATTTATAATATCATTTACAGTAATACCTCTTTGAGACAACCACCAAGAGTTGCACTTAAAAGTGGTAGAGATGTGGTATCCCTAATATTCTGGTCTGGATAACTAAGTGGTCTTCCCAAAGCAGTAGACTTTTGGATAAGTTTCACTATATTTGTTGCCATAGGAACAGTGTCATAGGAAGTCATTAAGTTGAGGGACTGAACACAGCTTAGAGACCAGATCTCAGGTCAGTCAAGCTATACCTTCAGACTCCTGGTTAGAGATGAGCTAATCAATCCTATAGAATCTAAATTCGGCCAGAATTTTTCCAAAAATTCTGATTCTATAGAATCTGAATTTCATGTGATTCAATTCACAATAATTTTTGCAGAGAGAGAGAGAATGAGAGATAAAAAGAGAGAGCACAGAATATATATTTAAAGCTTTTCAGGGAGATTGAGGCACTTTTCATATGGGTCAAAACGATTTTTGCCCAAATCAAATTGGACACTTAATTTTGTCGAATCAGACCCAAATCAAATTTCAGAAAATTCGCTCATCACTACTCTTGGTGTATTCCTGGCATTATACCGTATATCATGAATCACTGTTTATCCAACTGACTCAGGCCTGGAAATATATGAATAGTTGGATATTTTTGCAAGGTTTGTGGAAAATATTAACATAATGTTTGCATAAATATTGGAGGACATGTGAAGTAGACTTAGCGTAGAATGGACAGGAATAGACACTACCATGGCCTGTAGCCCATAAGAGTTCATCACTGGATGTTCAGGCCACTTAAGACATTCTTTATTTAAAGGGGTCTTCCGGTTACACAAAAATAAATAAATAACACCAGCATTCAACCTTACTGCATTATATAAGTCAAATAATGATGTTTTGAGGTCAGTTTGATTCCTCCAACATAATTGGGATCTGTGACCCATGCCCTGTGTTTACATCCCAGCGCAAGTGTCTGTGGCATCAGGTCTCTGCCTGTCCTTCCCCTCCTAGATTGAACATCACAGATCCAAGCCTGCTTGAAGTCCTGCTGGAAAATCCTTGCCCTAGGACACAGCATCATTGCTGACATCACGTCTACAGGGCAGGGTCCAGAAGAATGAGCAGAACACCGCCCTCAGAAGCAAAATCATTGATGATGTTGTATCAACAGGGCAAAGCCTTACAAGCCTTGCAACATCTCAGATGTCAATGTGACGTCTTCAGTATAGGGAACCAACACAGCAGAAAGTGTCATATGGTCCCAATGGAGTGCAGGAAAACAGGGTATTAGAGATAAACAATCACTATTAGTAAGTGATAATGTGTTGTTTCCTGTGAATTGATGCTGAAAATGGCAAAACCGGAATACCCCTTTAATGAGTCATTATTACTAACCATGCATTAAACAGTACTGGAGTTCACATATAGTATCCAATATGACCCAAATAAACAAGCTGCACTGTAGCAATAATCACATAGTGTTCTGATGGGCAGCCTAATTATGGGGAATAGCTGTCATTTATTTATCGATGTTTATGCATACATTTTTGCTAAATATTTAAGTAAGATCAGTGTCCCATGACACAATGGATGCCTTAATGTGGAATCCCAGACAGAACCAATTTACTTTGTTTTAAGCTGTCGCCCAGTGAAATGTTTTCCATTGATCATCTATGCACAAAGGACAGAAGACATTTTGATGTTTAAACTTTGATTTATTCAATGTTTAGTCATCAGAATATTAATTGGACATTTAACATTTAATATGTTCATTGAATTAAAAGTCACTCACCGTCTCTGTACCACTCAGCTTGAGGTCGTAGTCTGCTGATGTCAGGAGTTAAAAGCACAGAGCAAGACAAAGTAACTGTGTCACCTTCTACTCCAAATGTTACACCAAATGTTTCCAGGAACTTAACATCAATGTGGGTAAAAGAAATTGCTGCTGTCAAAGGCACTGTAATTACATGGAAGGAATTATAAGCAGTCTTAACATAGGAAAAAAACTATCATCTATCTAGCTATCGATCTACCATATTTTTCGCCCCATAAGACGTATCCCCCCCAAAAGTGGGGGAGAAATGCCCCTGCGTCTTATGGGGCGAATACTAATGAGCGCTTCCATTATGGAAGTGCTCAGTAGTACTGAAGGACCAGTAAGCGGTGAAGGCTCTGTATTCACCGCTTCCTGGTCCTTGGCTGTCGGCTGTGCAGTGGCTGCACACAGCGTGAGGGCGCTCTGTGATCTCACACTGTGCGCCGCGATACACAGCCGACAGCAGGATGAAGAGGATCGCGATGGCGAGGAGCGGTGGCGTCCAGGAGCAGGAGAGGTAAGTGTTTTTTTATTTTATAAAACATGAGGCTGCTTGGGGCTGAGGCAATGGGGGTGATGAGAGGCATAATGGGGGTGATGAGAGGCATAATGGGGGCTAATAAGAGGCATAAGGCTGATAATGGGGGTTAATAAGACGCATAAGGCTGATAATGGGGCTAATTTGAGGCATAAGGCTGATAATGGGGGCTAATAAGAGGCATAAGGCTGATAATAGGGGCTAATAAGAGGCATAAGGATGATAATGGGGTCTAATAAGAGGCATAAGGCTGATAATGGGGCTAATTTGAGGCATAAGGCTGATAATGGGGGCTAATAAGAGGCATAAGGCTGATAATAGGGGCTAATAAGAGGCATAAGGATGATAATGGGGGCTAATAAGAGGCATAAGGCTGATAATGGGGGCTAATAAGGGGCATAAGGCTGATAATGGGGCTAATTTGAGGCATAAGGCTGATAATGGGGGCTAATAAGAGGCATAAGGCTGATAATAGGGGCTAATAAGGGGCATAAGGCTGATAATGGGGCTAATAAGAGGCATAAGTCTGATAATGGGGGCTAATAAGGGGCATAAGGCTGATAATGGGGGCTAATAAGGGGCATAAGGCTGATAATGGGGGCTAATAAGGGGCATAAGGCTGATAATAGGGGCTAATAAGAGGCATAAGGATGATAATGGGGTCTAATAAGAGGCATAAGGCTGCTAATGGGGGCTAATAAGAGGCATAAGGACTGATATTGGTGCTGATGAGAGGCATAGGGGCTGATATGGGGGCTGATGAGAGGCATAGGGGCTGATATGGGGGCTGATGAGAGGCATGGGGGCTGATATGGGGGTGATGAGACGCATGAAGGCCGATGAAAGGCATGGGCTCTTATCTGAGGTCTGATTGGGGTCTTATTAACATTGGGGGTCTGATTGGTGGTCTGACCTGAGGTGTAATGAAAAAATTTTTTTTTCTCATTGTGCTCCTCTAAAACCTAGGTGTGTCTTATGGTCCGGTGCGTCTTATAAGGCAAAAAATACGGTATCTCATATGTATCTAACTATATATCTCCTATCTATCTATATATCCATCAAATATCTATCTCATATCTATCTAATTTATCTATCAACTATTTTATATCTATTTTGCTCATATCTATCTTCTGTCTATCTACCTACAGTATCTCATATCTATCTATGTCAAAAACACTGTAATTACATGGAAGGAATCGTTAACAATCTTAACATTGGAAAAACTATCTATCTCATATCTATCTATCTACAATCTATTATCTACCTCATATTTATCTTTTGATGTATCTTTCTACAATCTATCTATATATCATCTATCTACTGTATCTATCTAGTTATCTATCTACTGTATCTATCTAGTAATCTATCTACTGTATCTATCAATCATCTATCTTTCTGTCTAGCCACCTATCAACCTATGATTGATTGACTGATTGACTGACTGATTGGATTATTGCATAGCAGTTTATACTGCATAAAATACTATATTAACCTGAAATAGATTAAATCATAACATTTGTCTTCAGCAAAGGGAGCTCACTGTAGATATAGATTTTTATAGATCTTGTTGAACTCAGATATATGTATGGAAATATAGTTAGCTCCCCCTTGTGGTGGCTGCATGCAACCAGAATTCTATCATTTAACTCTGCAGTAGATCTGTATCAGAAAAACAGAATTATGGTCCCAACGAAGATATAAAATGTAATGAATTAATGGGGGGAAGTAACTTTCATTTAAAATGTAAAAAAAAGCATTCTGTAGGGAGGGGGAGTATTGCTATGAGGCCCTCTGTTTTTTGTGTCCATCCCTCATACATAACTGTGTTTAAGTCGTAACATCATGCTAGGGAAATCGAGTCAGGCTAGAGGGAAGCTTCAGTGCATGCATTGCATACATAATTTCATTTACAATTACTAGTACAGTACAATGACTGCTTCCTGCAACATTTACCTATGTTTCATCACAAATCACACAGTTTTATCTCTTAAAATCCCCTGTACAGTGTTCTACTGGTGTTGGTGAAAGAAGGGTTACTTACAGTGTGGCCTATAACCAGGGTGCAGAGGTTCATCTTCGGATCGGAACCCTAAAAAATGCCATATTGCATCATTATCATCAGGGCATTCCATAAATCTTTTCCATAAATATGCAGTAAATATAGCATTTTGACTTTTGATTCTACGTTCTCCAATCAGTAATTGAAAATAATGAATACATCTATGACAAAATAATTGCAGTGTTTTCTGCTCATTATAGTTCATTCTGACTGTTTCCATAGAGATTGTAGATAACATGCAAAGATCACGTTCATTCTGTTTAAAGATTATAAAAACAAATATGTATATATATAGTAGATGATGTCCAAGAGTCACAATGCCCTTGAGAACTTCTAGTTGGCCAGCCCCATACTAACCTCATAAAATATTACTTTGTCGAGAAAGTTTGGAACGAGTTCACAGATCAATTTGCTATTGTGAACCCAGAAGCTGCAAATTCAATACCGACGGAAGTACAAAATGATGTAAATCATTCAGATGAGCTATTCATTAGGCGGTAATGCTGTCCTTTCAATTTCACACATTATAAGGCCTATTGCACACGGACGTTTTTTTTTCCCGTTTACTGGCCGTTTTTTTGCGTTCCGTATACGGTCCGTATACGGAACCATTCATTTCAATGGGTCCGCAAAAAAAACGGAATGTACTCCGTATGCATTCCGTTTCCGTTTTTCCGTTCCGTTTTAACATAGAACATGTCCTATTATTGCCCGCAAATCACAGTCCGTGGCTCCATTCAAGTCAATGGGTCCTCAAAAAAACGGAACACATACGGAAATGCATCCGTATGTCTTCCGTTTCCGTTCTGTTTTTTGCTGAACCATCTATTGAAAATGTTATGCCCAGCCCAATTTTATCTATGTAATTACTGTATACTGTATATGCCATACGGAAAAACGGAACGGAAAAACGGAACAGAAACGGAAACACAACGGAAACAAAAAACGGAACAACGGATCCGTGAAAAACGGATCGCAAAACACTGAAAAAGCCATACGGTCGTGTGCAATAGGCCTAAGGGGAATGATTCAAGTTAGCGTGCCTGTTTTCTGGTGTAAAAAATATAGATTTACACACAAGTGCCTCTTTGCCCAAAATGTAAGCCTTTTTGCCATCTCACACAAGTGGTTTAAAAGTGGGAATGTTTAAGTATACTAATTAGTTTCTAGGCAGATTTATTGTTGCACCTTTTAAAAAAAAGGCATGAAAAAAAAAAAAAAGGATCAACGGCGAGGGTTAACATAGAAAAAGTGGAGCAGCATTTGTAGCTAATTTAAAGATTAGGCAAATTTATCAAACATCATGCATCTTGTGATAAATGTGATTCACCGACAGCAAACTTTAAAGGGCATCTGTCAGCAGATTTGTACCAATGAGACTGGCTGACCTGTTACATGTGCGCTCAGCAGCTGAAGGCATCTGTGTTGGACCTGTGTTCATATGTGTCCACATTGCTGAGAAAAATGACTAGAGATGAGAATGACTAGAGATGAGCGAATCGAATCCCACGAAGTGAAATTCGATCCGAATTTCAGTAAAAAATTGATTTGCCAAGAAGCCAAATTTCCTCGTGCTTCGTGTCAGTGAATCGATTTAACCTGAAATAGTATAAAAAACTAAAAAATTATAACTTACCGCCTCCATTTGCTCGCGACGGGCTTCCAGCCTCCATCTTGCTTGAAGATCTCGGCCGAAATTGCGTGCGGCTCAAGATTACATCATCACGCCGGCCGGCATGATGACCCCACACATCATCACGCCAGCCGGCGTGATGACGCAATCTCGCGCCGCACAGGATTTCGGCCGAGATCTTCGTAATTCATCACAAAGCGATTTTCTTTGCGAAATTCAGTGAATCAGCCGAATCGAACTTTTAAGAAATTCGCTCATCTCTAAAAATGATGTTTTAATCTATGCAAATGAGTCTCTAGGAGCAACAGGGGTGTTGTCATTACTCCTAGAGGCTCAACTCTAGTGCCATCTGCACTTTGACTTCTCCTAAAGTCAAACTATGGGGGGGGGGGGCAGCAGTAGCAGGAAGAGTTAACCTTCTAGGTGTAACGGCAACACCCTTGTTGCTCCTAGAGACTCATTTACATAGATTATAACTTAATTTTTCTCAGCAATGTGGGCACATATAAACACAGGACCAACACAGATGCCTTCAGCTGCCAAGCGCACATGTAACAGGTCAGCCAGTTTCATAGGTACAAATCTGCTGACAGATGCCCTTTAAGGCCTGATTCGTGCACCAATGTTTGGTCAGTGATTTCCATCAGTGTTTGTGACCCAAAAACAAGAGAGATTCAAAAACACAGAACTGGCACAGATCTTTCCATTATACATGATCTCTCCGTAGGATGCACTTCTAGTTTTGTGTCACAATCACAGATGCAAATCACTGACTTAAACTACGATGTGTGAATAAGGCCTAAGAAAAAAATCTAAGCTGATTTTAAAGTGGCTCTATCACTAGGATCGACCCTATTAAACCAGACATAGTGGCTGATAGGACGCCTCATGCTGATTAAAACAATACCTTTCTTTTGTCTGTATGCTAAACAGCTTCAGAAAAATCGGTGTTGTTATTCATATGCAAATGAGAAGTGCAAGGAGGCGGGGATGAATCCTTTGAGCACTGCTTTGTGACACCCCCTGTGCTCTGCACACTCCCCCCTCCCCTTGATTGACAGCATTAGACATGCTGAGGGCAGAACTATATGCAAGCATGTGAATATCATAAAGACACCAGTAATATGTGTCAGCTTATAAGCATAGAAAAAAAAAACATGTATCGCTAGGTGGTAATACAATAGCTTTGTGATAAGTGGATTGTTTTTGTTTTGCATGTAGAGATCCCAGGTTTGAATCCTAAGAGAAACTTTTGTGAACTTTCTGTTTTTTTTTCTTTCTCATTAAACCTATAATAAAAGGCTATACTACATATATATATATATATATATATATATATATATATATACATACACTCACCTAAAGAATTATTAGGAACACCTGTTCTATTTCTCATTAATGCAATTATCTAGTCAACCAATCACATGGCAGTTGCTTCAATGCATTTAGGGGTGTGGTCCTGGTCAAGACAATCTCCTGAACTCCAAACTGAATGTCAGAATGGGAAAGAAAGGTGATTTAAAGAGGACCTTTCACTACTCTAGAAACTAAAAACTAACTATATCAGTAGGCAGAGCGGCGCCCAGGGGTCCCCCTGCACATAGCCTGGCTATGAGCTGTGCGCTGCGATTGGCCAGCGCTGCAGCAAGGGACACGCCTCATACAAGAAATCACTCCAGTACAGCAGAGGGAGCGCAGACACCGGAGCCTATACCAGGCGAACGGAGCGGCACCCAGACATACTAGTAAGTGCAGGGGGACCCCTGGGCGCCGCTCTGCCCACTGATATAGTTAGTTTTTAGTTTCTAGAGTAGTGAAAGGTCCTCTTTAAGCAATTTTGAGCGTGGCATGGTTGTTGGTGCCAGACGGGCCGGTCTGAGTATTTCACAATCTGCTCAGTTACTGGGATTTTCACGCACAACCATTTCTAGGGTTTACAAAGAATGGTGTGAAATGGGAAAAACATCCAGTATGCGGCAGTCCTGTGGGCAAAAATGCCTTGTGGATGCTAGAGGTCAGAGGAGAATGGGCCGACTGATTCAAGCTGATAGAAGAGCAACGTTGACTGAAATAACCACTCGTTACAACCAAGGTATGCAGCAAAGCATTTGTGAAGCCACAACACGCACAACCTTGAGGCGGATGGGCTACAACAGCAGAAGACCCCACCGGGTACCACTCATCTCCACTACAAATAGGAAAAAGAGGCTACAATTTGCGCGAGCTCACAAAAATTGGACTGTTGAAGACTGGAAAAATGTTGCCTGGTCTGATGAGTCTCGATTTCTGTTGAGACATTCAAATGGTAGAGTCCGAATTTGGCGTAAACAGAATGAGAACATGTATCCATCCTCTAATGGCTACTTCCAGCAGGATAATGCACCATGTCACAAAGCACGAATAATTTCAAATTGGTTTCTTGAACATGACAATGAGTTCACTGTACTAAAATGGCCCCCACAGTCACCAGATCTCAACCCAATAGAGCATCTTTGGGATGTGGTGGAACGGGAGCTTCGTGCCCTGGATGTGCATCCCTCAAACCTCCATCAACTGCAAGATGCTATCCTATCAATATGGGCCAACATTTCTTAAGAATGCTATCAGCACCTTGTTGAATCAATGCCACGTAGAATTAAGGCAGTTCTGAAGGCAAAAGTGGGTCCAACACCGTATTAGTATGGTGTTCCTAATAATTCTTTAGGTGAGTGTATATAGATCCAGAAAAAAGAGCGGCATGAGCCTCATGTTTGGAGCCGAAACGTTGCACCACCTGGGTGAATAAAGGGTTCACTTGCTTTTATCCATTGGAGTGCCGCTCTTTTTTCTGGATCCATTTATCGGGGTAGGAAGTCCATTCCCCTTGGGACGTGCACCCGTACCTTTTCCTTTTAGCCAGTGCCGCCATTTTTCTTCAACTATATATATATATATAAAATCATATAATAACAAGACAAGGCCTTACTATATTAAGAATAGTGTTAGTTTTTTTGCTTAGAAACCGAAAAATTTTACTGGTTTATGGTATATGATTATAAAGAAAGCAGCTATATTTATTAGATTTTTAAGCCTAAAAACATTCTCAATATGATAAGAATATAGACTTTTTTTATGGGATAAATGTGGGGAAAAAATATCTGAAGACAAAACCTAAGGGTCTCTCCCAGGATGACCTTGACTGATTTATTATTTTGATTGCCTGGAGATGAACAAATCATGTTGTTGAGCATAAATTGGCCTTTAAAGGGGGCATATTGGCTGACTGGACTGCATTTTCGTTGTGACAGGTTCATTTTAAATAATAAATGTCTGACTCCCTATATCCAACCAGTCTATTTAATAGTAATTCAATAAGAACTTAAAATCCATCTTGCAGCAGCTGAAGGTAACCAGAATTGAGATTTAAATGGTTGTGTCATGAAAAATAATATACATTTTTCAAACCAGCACCTGAATATTTTTGTAATTACATGTCATTAAAAATCTAGTATAGCCACTGACTTATTTAATAAAATGTTTCTGTAAAGCGCCACCTGCTGTTTTTTTTAATATTTATACTTCCACCTCATTGAGGTCACTGCGCTCACTTTAGATCTTCAACTGCCATTAGTCCATGCCTCTGAGCTGCCAGCCTAAAATAAATTGATTAGAACAATTGCAGCAATGAATTTGGGTAGGGGGGATGGTGAGATTTCTGGATCAATGTGAGGTACAGGGCTCGTTATAGCTTTTTTAGAAAGAGACTGTCATTCTTGGCAAATACATTTTGTAAAATAATATTTATTATTATTACTATTTTCTATAGTGAGTATGGCACTATTGTACTTGCCTTATTATTTGTGTTTGCAGAGTGCTGTTGCATTGTTTGTTTTTTGCTTTTGTGCTTTCAGCCATGGCGACGCGCACCTGCGCGTTCTGGGATGTGCTGACTAACTCCTATTTTTTTCTTTGCAGTCTGCATTGGAGGTGTGGCTGAATTCCTTAGGCTACTTTCACACTAGCGTTCGGGTGTCCGCTTGTGAGCTCCGTTTGAAGGGGCTCACAAGCGGCCCCGAATGCATCCGTCCAGCCCATATGCATTCTGAGTGGACGCGGATCCGCTCAGAATGCATCCACCTGCCAGCGCTCAGCCTCCGCTCCGCTCAGTGAGCGGACACCTGAACGCTGCGGAGGCAAGCGGATCCGTCCAGACTTATAATGGAAGTCAATGGGGACGGATCCGTTTGAAGATGACACTATATGGCTCAATCTTCAAACGGATCCGTCCCCCATTGACTTTCAATGTAAAGTCTGGACGGATTCGTCTGAAGCTACTTTCACACTTAGAATTTTTTTCAAACTATAATGCAGACGGATCCGTTCTGAACGGATACAAACGTCTGCATTATAGGAGCAGATCCATCTGAGCAGACATCAGACGGACCCGCTCTGAACGGTAGTGTGAAAGTAGCCTTAGTCGTGCACTCCTAACTAACCTGTCTGTCCCATAGGCTGATTTTAATTAGTTCAAGTATAAAGCTGTAACCTGTTCTCCCTGTTTTTATTGGAGGCCATTTGGCACCAGGTGAGGTGGAATACAGTGTGGGCTTGGCATGCATGTGGAACCTGCATTCCCTGAATTTAATGGAGGCTATTATGGCACTAGTGGATGTAGTATTTAGTGTTAGGTTCCTGTCCTAAAGAGATTGCCTTGACGCTGGTGGACAGTCACAAATAATTTTGTACAAAAATGCATTTGCCAAGAATCTCACATTTATAGCGTAGCATTAGCAATAATACATTTTCTATAGTGAGTATGGCACTATTGTATTTACTTGATTATTTGTGTTTGCAGAGTGCTGCTGCATTGTTTGTTTTTGCTTTTGTACTTTCAGCCATGGCGACGTGAACCTGTGTATTGGGATATGCTCACTCACCCCTTTTCTTTTTCTTTGCAAAGAGCCTTTCATGTACTAAATGATGTATGATTTTTATATTTTACATCAATCATGGCACAACTCTTTAAATTCAGCATATTTGTACAAATTCAGCATTTCAACAATGGCCAAATTTTGTATTATTGAAATAATTCCCTTTAATAAAGGGATGGGGAAAGAAATGCTGGAATATGAATCTGTATTTCAACTTTCATTGCTTTATAGGGGGGAAATGTGAGTAATTAGTTTACATATAGCCTATATGATTTGGACAAATTTTACAGAATACAATAGGGGGATTCAAACCTCTCCTTAGTGCAACATGCTCTGTGTTCTTCAGCTTTCAAACACTTTCTAATCATACACTTAATAATATAGATGCAAGCATTATATATGAACCAAGCGCTCACTCTGATATGATAAAATCTGAGACACTTAGCCAATATATTTTGATCAAAACACATCTGAGCCCGCCTACCAAGCGCCAAGGTGGTCTCAGGTCAGGCGGGTCCGACGCTAAACCTACCTAAGCCATTGGGCTTCTATGTTCAGGAGCGCAGACGCCGCACATATGGTGTGCTGCTCCTAGTCGCCTCCATGTGCATCAAGCAACCAGTGGGAGGAGGAGCAAGCACACCTATATGTACCACCTAATCAAGGCGCTCTATTGGATAGGAAGGGCAAAAGTGCAGAGGAATGCTACTCCCAAGATAAAATAGGTGTGCATTCACACTTGAAGGTGCCACTCCCTCAAGCATACACTACATAAATAAATAAAAAAAATCACAGAAAAAACAAAGATAAAGACATCCTGCACGATATGATAGATAAATGTGCGGATGTCCCTGGCCACATTCATGAAAAAAAATTCAGAAAAAAGATAATAATGCACTTAATAAAATAGATGTAAGCATTATTAAGTGCATTATTATCTATTTTCAGATTTTTTTTTCATGAATGTGGCCAGGGACATCCGCACAGTAGTAATGCCCACATGGTGCCCCTTTACAGTAGTTATGCCCACATCCTGTAATGCTTACATCTGCCCCGTCACAGTAGCATACCACCCAACGCTTTGGATGCTCAAAGAGGGACATTAACACCTGATTGAGTGATAGATCCAATCACTGGCTGAGGTGGGTCACTGCTGCAGCCAGGGATTTCCTCAGCAGCATTTACAGCCATTTCAAGATAGTATCAGGAAGTGGTGTGCAGTGAGAACGTGGCACCCTCAGAACTGCCGTGGCCGGGGATCGGTGAGCTGAGTAAAAGTTTTTTTTTTTTTTTACAGCATGTGCAACCACTGGGACAGCTTTTTTTCTTTCTCTTGAATGTTCATTTAAATGTCAACATATAAACCATTATTTATATTTATTTTAAGGTCCAAAGTGTACCAAATAATGAAAATATATCTAACAGGAGGCCTATTATACAGGCAGAAACTAGACATAGCTTAGGAGCAATTTAGTAAGTTAATTAATACATATTTATTTCCCAGATCAAAAAGAGGGACATTTTAGGAGCAAAGAGGGACAGAGGTACTTGGGTGATAAAGAGGGACACTTGGGAGGCATGTAAAAAATGCAGAAAATGTGATAAATCTGTCATTTACAGTATGTTTCAAAAAGGCAGCTCTGGGGCTTTATAAATGCTATATTTTTAGAAAACTGTCGGTTGACATAAGATAATCTACAAAAGAATCTGTGGACCAGATTCAGACCGGATTTTGAATTATATTTGAGTTTTAAGCTATGCAATACTTCACCGGTATGCTTCACTTACTTTTCACAATCACAACAGAGTTGGTAGATGACTGTCCATGAGCATTTCTTGCAACTGCCGTATATGTACCGGTATCATCAACATTAGTTCTAAAGAGGACAATAAAATAACATTATTAATGCTAAAGAATGAGGAATATTTGGGTAAATCTTTACCTTACATAAAACATCTTTTATTCATTAATATCTCCAGCTCACTTGCCTGCAGCGAAATATACAACTCCCCGCATGCCCAACTGTTGATCCTAAGCCTTTTCAGCCTTAAATATAACAAAATCTACCAGTTGTACCTAATAATCATATTTCTAGGACACAAAAATTTGTCATTGCAAACTTTTCAATAAAAACTATTTAACTGCAATTCTTAAGCTTTCCACTTGGTGGCACTGCATAGAAGAGAATAGTTTCAGAAGTAGAAAGCAACATTCAGATGGAGGTTTACTCGTAGAAGCAATGCTTTGTTCTTTATCTTCTAACCTGACAGTATTTAACAATGATCTATACATTGTCCTCTATGTTATATGGTATGAAAAATGTTATATAAACATGATTAGTAACAGGCATTCCAGTATTGTCAGGAATGGGAAAACAGTGCATTGTGTATGATATTTTACAATAGAAATAGCATTCCTTATGTTGACAATGACTTGTTACTGCTGAATAGTGTGTGTAAGCATAACCCCAGTAAAGAACCACAGAAAATAGGGCTATGGTGAGGAGTTCTGGGTGTTTCACACTCCGTGAAAAATTACAGTGAGACATACAGTAGTTGGTAGCGCTTATAGACCCTTTCTATAGTACATTCTAGACCCTAGAGGACAAAGAGTTCCCTCCTGACATCCACAGCTGGGGATGTTGGGCCCAAAAAGATGAATAGTGTGTGTAAGCATAACCCCAGTAAAGAACCACAGAAAATAGGGCTATGGTGAGGAGTTCTGGGTGTTTCACACTCCGTGAAAGATTACAGTGAGACATACAGTAGAAGGTAGCGCTGATAGCCCCTTTCTATAGTACATTCTAGACCCTAGAGGACAAAGAGTTCCCTCCTGACATCCACAGCTGGGGATGTTGGGCCCAAAAAGATGAAGTTAAGTGGGCACCATAGCAGGTACCATAGCTGGAAGGTGCCTGCTGTTTTATACAGCAGATGTATACTAGCAGTCCTTGTGATTGGAGAAGACTCCAATCATGGACATTTATCCACTCAAATCAGTGGGTTGCTCCAGGGGGATGGGATCAGAATATGGCGATGCAAAGAAATAGATTTTTTTAAAGTTTTTTTGTAAGTATTAAAACATAACAAAAACTATATAAATTTGGTATCTCTGAAACTGTACTGACTGCAAAATAAAGGCAACATCTCGTTTTACCACACAGCGAATGTTGTAAAATTAAACTTGTAAAACAAAGGCGCAGGTGCATGTTTTTCAATTCCTCCCCAAAAATAATATTTCACAGCCTCCCAATACATTGTGTGGAATACTAAATGGTGCCATTCGAAAGAATAACTTGTCCTGCAAAAAACAAGCCCCATATGTGAACGATGATAAGTGAACAGCAAAATAAATTTTAAAAAAAGCTATGGCTTTTGGAAAGCGGGGAATATAAATTAAAAAAAAAGCAAAAATTTAAAATTACTGGTCAGAAAGGGGTTAAAAGGGTCCTCCGAAATTTTTAGGATAGGCTATCAATTTCAGATCAGCTGGGGTCTGACTCCCGGCAACCTTTCTGATTAGCATTATGAAGAGACCGCGGCCCTCTGTGAGCACTTGGGCCTCTTCCTAGGCCATGGGATTCATCTCACATGGCCTAGGAGCAGCTAAGTCCCATTCAATTGAATGAGGCTAAGCTGCAATACCAAGCACAGCCGTTATCCAATGGACGGCGCTGTGCTTGGTAAACTGCAAATAGGCAATAGTGCTCACCAGAGCTCCGGTGAGGGCCACAGCTTCCTTAAATGGCTGATCGACAGGGGTGCTGGGTGTCAATACCCTGCCAGTCTCATATTGACCTATCCTGAGGACAGGCCATCAATATGAAAATTCTGGAGAAACCGTTTAAAGTCTGGTCATGGTGGGTTACTGGAAGGGCAAAAGAGGCAATTGCTTGGGGGTCTTGACCACCAAGAACCCTCACCATACAGTTACAGCCCTTACCGTTACACATTCTCAGATGTATGATGTAAGTATGAAAGAATTAAAAAGTGATACTAACAATATAAAAGTTTAAATAGCTAAAGAAATGGTTAATTTTCTCACCTCAGATTCATTTACATATATTTCCCTTCGAGTAATAGGCAAAGTAACATTCTTGTGCCCTTCCTTCACTTGATACAGAGAAGTTTCTTTCTCCTTTCACCATTTGTTTTGTATCCTTTTCTATTTCTACTTTGGATTGTATCTTGATATTTTTATTGCTTTTTATTTTTTTTATTTTTCATATTTCCTGTTGTAATATTTTTCAATTAAAATTGACTGCAATGCAGCTCTGAAGGAGCGAACAGATAAGCTGATGGCAACGCTCAGACTTGATATTTATAATTAAATGTGATGTTCTCATCTTGGCACCTAAAGTATTTTCCAAAGAGTTCCTAGTGTATGCAAATAGACAAATGTCACCCGGGAAGAGCTACCTAACGCAGTACATTCAAGATGAGAGCCAAGAAATTCCAGGCTGTTTTAGGTATCGACAGATCAGTTTGCAGACAGCTCAGCAATTTGGTATGAACAGCTGAGAAGATAGATGTACACAGACGCTATCATCTTAGGGTTCAAGATGAAAAATTACGTGCTACTACCCTCAAGATCCATTCACACACTGGGCTTCCTACTCTGAAACCACAGTTTCAGTGAATTTCTATAGATAGTAGGGCAACTTGTGCAGTCTGTACAGTATGCTCTACTGTCTACGTCAGGCATCCCCAAACTGTGGCCCTCCGGCTGTTGCAAAACTACAACTCCCAGCATGCCCGAACAGCCTACAGGTATCAGCCTACAGCAGGGCATTGTGGGAGTTGCAGTTTTACAACGTCTGGAGGGCCGCAGTTTGAGGATGCCTGGGCTACGTGTTTATGAGCAACCAAAATCTCAAGTTTGGCATTGTCACAGAGAATCCCATTGCACACGATTCGTCCACAGAAATGTTTTAAAAAATTACTTTCAACATAATTGATGACATTAGAAGCTAAATTGTGTATGTGCCCTTTATACTAATCACTTGGTGGAGTAAACGTTTTTTTTTTTCTCCAAGTGCCATTTTCCATTCCTATAGCTGTAAAATGTTTTTTTTTTTTTTTACAGGACAAGTTGTATTTTTTAATTTAATGGCACCATTTAATTTACCATATCGTGTATTGAAAAACAGGAAAAAAAAACATTGTTTGCGGAAATTGATTTAAAAAAAATCACAATCCCTTCATTGCTTTTTGAGTTTTGTTTTTACAGAGTTTACTTTGTGTTAAAACTGACATGTTACCGTTAAACTGCAGGTCAATACGATTATAGAGATACCAAATTAAAGGGGTATTCCTATCTTCAGTTTTAATACTTACCTTCACTTCCTGGATTCGACTGGGCTTGAGTGACGTCTTCTCCCGGCCAGGCCGCGCTTGCACAGAAGACTAAAGTTTTTCTCCCGGTCAGGCCGCGCAATGTCCTGAACGCGCACGCACGCCGCGCATGCGCCATGGTGACTTATTCCTGGCCTGTATATTACAGAGTCGGCGTGCACGTTCGCAGCTCTGTTCTATACTGGCCAGGAAGAAGTCATCATGGCACATGCGCGGCGGCGTGCGTGTTCAGGACATTGCACGGCCCAGCCAGGAGAGAATCCTCAGTCTTCTGTGCAAGCACGGCCCGGCGGGATTCGACAGGAGAGGTGGCCGTAACCAGAGGAGACAAAAGACAACATCGGGTAAGAGGGGACTTATTTTCTCAAAAATTGTGGGAATTGGGTAATAAAATGTATTTAGAAAAATGATCACTGTCAAATCATTAACAGATTTAACAGTGATCATTGTGATGGGAATACCCCATTAAGATATTTTTTATGCTTAAAGGGAACCTGTCACCGGGATTTTGTGTATAGAGCTGAGGACATGGGCTGCTAGATGGCCGCTAGCACATCCGCAATATCCAGTAACCATAGCTCTGTGTGCTTTTATTGTGTAAAAAAAACAATTTGATACATATGCAAATTAACATAAAAGAGTCATATCTTACTTGTGTGACCAGAGAAGAGTCATATTTTCAAGCACTGACTCATCTCAGGTTAATTTGCATATGTATCAAATCGTTTTTTTTTACACAATAAAAGCACACAGAGCTACTTTTTGCACTTTTAATTTGCTTTGTGTCTTCATACTTTGATAGTTGATACCCAAGGCTTATCAGTAGCATTTTGGGGTGCGTATAACTTTTTGATCACTTATTCAAACTTTTTGATGGGCAAGGTGACCAAAAAACAGCCATTCAGACATTTTTTCTTCCGTTACAGCACTCATCGTGCAGAATAAATACTCGCATTTTAATAGTTTGGACATTTAAGAAACTAGCAATGCCAAGAGTGTTTACTTTTATCTTTCATAAATCTTTTATGTAAAATGATGGTGAAGGACGGTTATTTGAATTTTAAATTCTTTAGCTTTTTATCTTTTTTTACTTTCAGTTTCTGTCTACTGCTGGGCGGAGGGGGTGTTGAATGGACTGCAATCCCCATAAGGCTTATTGCACGCGAACGTGTTCGCTCCGTGGCCGTATTGCGGACCGCATTCGCGGATCCGCAATACACGGGCACCGTTCCGTGTGCATTCCGCATCACAGATGCGGACCCATTCACTTCAATGGGTCCCCGAATCCGGACATGCGGAATGTTGCGGAACAGAAGCACGGAACGGAACCCTACGGAAGCACTACGGAGTGCTTCCGTGGGGTTTCGTCCCGTACTTCCGTTCCGCAAAAAGATAGGACATGTTCCGGATGGCGGACCCATTAAAGTGAGGGGTGGGTGTTCGTGCATTGCGGCCCGCAATTTGAGGGACGCAGCACGGCCACAGGGCGCACACGTTCATGTGCCAGAGGCCTAAACTTTACAATCGCAGTCTATTGGGTAATTGTGACGTGTTCCTACTAAGCCTAGGAGCCTTCACACAGCCCAGGCTGTCATGACAACTGATTGACACCCTACAAATTACCTCTGAGGGATTACATGTCTGGGTGTCAACTATGTAACACAGCTGTTAGCAACAAGCTATGACACTGGCTGAGCTCCAGAGCCGGCGCCATATCTAAACTCCAAAAAATGTGCTGTACATGTACAACAGATGTCCACAGTAGCAGTATAAGCATACCTTTTGTGAAGCCATTAGTTTGAATGTGAACTTCTATGCTGCCAGATTGTGCTCCTGCAAGTGTCCTGCAGGTGGAGCTTCGCTGTGGAGTGCTCCCTGTATTGAATTGTTTCACGGACCTTCTCCTCTTCTCTGAGTGACAGCTGTAGTGGCCTTCTACTGCAGCCTATTTTATTATTTTACACTGTTCTGACCCTTTTTAAATAATATTGAATTGGCTGGGGTTATGCTACGATTGGTATAAAAAATGAAAACCAGACATCACATAGCACATGACAATCTCTTTCTCACAAAGCTAGAGCCAGCCCTGTACCTCACATGGATCCAGGGATCTCCATATTCACTGCTCCATTATCTTCAGCCCGGCAGCTCAGGTGGTGTGTCCTTTCTGCTGCAGCTCTCTTGCTGTAAGTGCCAGAGCTTCCAACAGAACATATGACTAGTGGCAATTGATGATTTAGGCCTCTTTCACACTACCGCAGGCGTGGTCTCTCCAACCCATGCTCACATCTCTTTTCCTGATCGGGCACTTACTTTGCAGCTCCAGTAAGGGAAGAGATTTCTTTAAATTATAGAACTGAGAATGGGGGTCTGATCTGAGCATGGGGGGGTCCTGATCTGAGCATGGGCATTCAGATTTGAGCATAGGAGGTAGATCTGAGTATGGGAGGCAGATCTGAGCATGGGGGTCTTGTTTGAGCATGGGTTGGACAGGTCTGAGCATGGGGGGAGATATGAGCATGGGGAGGAGATATGAGCATGGGGAGGAGATATGAGCATTGGGAGGAGATCTGAGTATGTGGGGGAGATCTGAGCATGTGGGGGGGATCTGAGCACTGAGGGTCTAACCCTGGGGGTCTAATTTGTGTTGTCTGATCCGAGCATTGGGGGTCTTATTTTGGGGGGCTGATTTGGAGGTCTGATGAGGTTTGGGGATCTTATTTTAGATCAGAGTCTGATCTGAGGTCTGATGAAAAATATATTTTTTCTTTTTTTCTCTGCTAATAAAAAATAAGAAAAAAATATTTTTATCAGACCTTAGATCAAATGAAAAATATTTTTTCTCTTATTTTTCTTTGTTAAAACCTAGGTGCATCTTGTAGGGTGAAAAATATGGTGACTTGTGTGTACATGTATAGCTTCTGGCTCCTGATATAGTCATACATTTAGTTTTTTTTTGCTCTTTGTGTCTGTAAGGTTTGCCACCCCTGCACTACCGTATGGCTATTTCTGTGTTTTGCGGTCCGTTTTTCACGGATCCGTTGTTCCGTTTTTTGTTTCCGTTGTGTTTCCGTTTCGGTTCCGTTTTTCCGTTCCGTTTTTCCGTATTGGCATTAACAGTATACAGTAATTACATAGAACAAATTGGACTGGGCATAACATTTTCAATAGATGGTTCGGCAAAAAACGGAACGGATACGGAAGTCATACGGATGCATTTCCGTATGCATTCCGTTTTTTATTTTGCGGACCGATTGACTTTAATGGAGCCACGGAACGTGATTTGCGGCCAAATATAGGACATGTTCTATCTTTGCACGGAACGGAGATACGGAAACACGGAAACTGAATGCATACGGAGTACATTCAGTTTTTTTTGCGGACGCGTTGAAATGAATGGTTCCGTATATGGACCGTATACGGAACGCAAAAAACGGCGTGCAAAACGGAAAAAAAACAGGTAGTGTGAAAGAGACCTTAAACTGATTCGACCAGCTCAGTGAGGTGGCCAAGAAATAAGAACAACAGACAGCAGGTGGCGCTATACAGATACATTTTATTAAATAACTCAGTGGCTATGATACAATTTTTATCACATGCAATTATAAAAGTATTGAGATCCAAGTGCTGGTTTGAAAAATGTAGAATAGCTTTCAGGACACAACCCCTTTAAGAGTGAATCTCAAGGCAAAATTTAGTCAAAATGATTCTCTGTGTTATTGTTACCTATGAGAAGATTATATTGGTAATATATGTGATCTCGAGACACCACTGATTACTAAAATACAAAGACTCCATAGAGCGCTCAAACCACTTTGGCACTGCTCAGTTTTTATTATCGGAAATCTTACACAGCATTTCAAGCTGAGGGTCATTTAAATCAATGGCAGAAATTCTTGAGCAGTGCCAAAGAACCCTTTCCTTCTGGAAATTAGAGGTGGTTCAAGATCACAGTCTAACCAAACTGATCTTCTGCCTTGTAACTCTAAGGCCCCTTTCACACGGGCGAGTTTTCCGCGTAAGTTGAACACATTGCACCCGCACTGAATCCGGACCCATTAATTTCTATGGGGCTGTGCACATGAGCGGTGATTTTCACGCATCACTTGTGCGTTGCGTGAAAATCGCAGCATGTTCTATTTTGTGCGTTTTTCACGCAACGCAGGCCCCATAGAAGTGAATGGGGCTGCGGGAAAATCACAAGCATCTGCAAGCAATGCGGATGCGGTGCGATTTTCACGCACGGTTGCTCGGAGACGATCGGGATGGGGACCCGATCATTATTATTTTCCCTTATAACATGATTATAAGGGAAAATAATAGCATACTGAATACAGAATGCATAGTACAATAGCGCTGAAGGGGTTAAAAAAAAAGAAAAATTATTTAACTCACCTTAATCCACTTGATCGCGCTGCCGGCATCTCTTCTGTCTTGTTCTTTGCTGTGTGCAGGAAAAGGACCTGTGGTGACGTCACTCCGGTCATCACATGGTCCATCACATGATCCATCACCATGGTAAAAGATCATGTGACGGACCATGTGATGACCGGAGTGACGTCACCACAGGTCCTTTTCCTGCACACAGCTAAGATGAAGACAGAAGAGATGCCGGGCTGCGCGATCATGTGGATTAAGGTGAGTTAAATTTTTATATTTTTTTTAACCCCTTCAGCGCTATTGTACTATGCATTCTGTATTCAGAATGCTATTATTTTCCCTTATAACCATGTTATAAGGGAAAATAATACAATCTACCGAACACCGATCCCAAGCCCGAACTTCTGTGAAGAAGTTTGGGTTTGGGTACCAAACATGCTGATTTTTCTCACGCGCGTGCAAAACACATTACAATGTTTTGCACTCGCGCAGAAAAATTGTGCATGTTCCCGCAACGCACCCGCACCTTTTTCCGCAACGCCCGTGTGAAAGAGGCCTAACATTTGAGAATATCACTGTAACTGGATTTCACCCCTTTAACCTCTTTGTGACATTTGCCATTCATTTGCAGTGTATGTTAGGTCTTTAAGCATGGCATCCTCTCAGGATCTCCAAGCACGGACATTTGACCTTTTCTAGTCATTTGTGACCATTGCATCTGAAAGATCATTTACCAGAAATGAGCTCCTTCTGGTGACTGACGAGAAAAGTCTAAAGCTGCAGATAAAAAAACTGACTTGCTGCAGATTGAAAACCTGCAGAGTAATTTAGTTTCTATCCTGGGTTTTCTCTGCAGAATGTGAATGATATTTCTAAAATCTACTTTACTTGTACTGTAAATGCTGCAGATATTCTGCCCGGAATTCCACTGCAGAGGTTCCACAGTATTTATACCAGCTGTGAACCCGTCCTAAGAGTGGAATGCTCTCAGCACCTGGCAAAGCTGAGCAAGGGCCACTTGTGTGGGTGGGTGACGGTGGGATTAGGCTGCAGCATAAGGGCTCATGCACACAAACGTATTTTTTCTCCACATCAGATCCACACTTTTGCGGATCGGATGCGGACCCGTTCTCTTCAATGGGGCTGCAAAAGATGCAGACAGCACTCCAAGTGCGCCCACATCTGTCCGTTCCGTGGCATCCGCAAAAATATAGAAGATGTCCTATTCTTGTCCGTATTACCAACAGGGATTGCTCTATTATGGCCCGGACGTTCCGTTCCACAAAATGCGCAACGCACATGGCCGGTATTCGTGTTTTGCAGATCCACAATCTGCGAACCGCAAAACAGGCTGCGTTCATGTGAATGAGCACTAAGACAGTACTAAACGTGTACAGAAAGCACCTGTAGTATGTCAGATTTCTGCGTTGGGGTCTTCTGAGCCCACCAAGCCTAGACCACTGTAAAGGTACGTTTACATGTAGAGTTAACACTACTGATTTGCTGCAGGAAATATGCATGAACAAATTCACAGCATTTTACCGTACAAGCAAAGTGGATGGGATTTTAAGAAATCTCATCCACACGTTGCAAAAAAAAAAATCTGCAGCGGAAATTAACCTGGGGTCAACTTGCAATGCAGAGGATGAAATCTACCGCCAAATCCGAGGCATAAATCCAGATTTTTTTTTTTTACTGCATTTTACATTTCATGTAGACATACATTTTCCTTTGTATTTCAAGAGCTGCCCGTACTGGAAATGCACCCTTCAGACTTTTGAGAAAGTACTGGAAACTGTTCTGAGAAATTTGGAATGTTATTACGCAATGGTTAAGTACTTACTTCACGCACACCCTTTTGGTAATAAGACACTTTCCTACATGACCTCGCCTTGTTTTCAGGACATACAATACTCCTAGAAAGCAGCTGGAGAACTACAGCAGAATTTCTATAGTCAAGAAGTTTGCATACCAGTCTCAGCTGGTCCTAGATTAGCAAGGGATCGACAGGGAACATGATGGGAGTACCTTCTCTTACCTTTTTACGTTAATTTTCAGCTGCCATGAGGGCTCTATAACACTACTTAGATCAGACCATTACAGAGAAATCTTAAAAAACATAAATTACCAGTATATTGTTCAGAAAAAGCTAAAAAAAATAAAAAATAAAAATAGCACAAAATGTATATAGGGAGAGTTTGAAATCATTTCGAAGGCTAGGCTAACAGTGGCATTTGAAAAAAGGGCACATAAACATGGTTGTATTATGGACCCATGTTCGGCCGACCTGAAATACAACATTTATAGCCTGCTATGGGGCACACAGTTTCTCCTCATTCCAAAATATTATTTGGAGGAACACATAAGTTATTTCTCACAAATAGCAAAAAATCTGTTAGAAAAGAAAATTCGGTATGCAGTATTGCATGCCATAGAATCGTTCTGGGGAAAAATATGGTGTCTCACAGATCCTTATAGTAGGTCCATCAGGTTTTTTAGGCAGAATGGTGCACTATGCTGTGTATTCCTGCCCATCAAAAACCAACTGAAACGTAATGAAGCCTAACATCAGGGAGATCATAGTCTTCTACCTACCAGCAATCTACTTTCAGGGTTAATGTAATGAGTTTTTCAAAATCTTGGTCTACCCAGGAGAAGATTGTATTTGACTCACATCAATAAGTATATCTACTGTGTAAAACAGCCAAACTAGGTTTCCTCCAAATAATGATTTCAGAAAATCTGTCCTCTTAGACAGATTTCTACATCTATGGAATTTAATACATCCTGAAATTAATCCCTACACACTGAAAAGCCCCAGTCTGCTAGTCAGAGGGTGATTTGAACCTGCATGTTGCATATAAAGTAGAACTTCTCTCTGGGTTGCTTGGATGAGAGGGATAACTAAACCAACCCAGTGCATTAAGCTGCATTAGAAGTGTACTAGCCAAACCCCTAGATTTTGGCAGGTTGAGATAACAATCTAAGGGTACTTTCACACTAGCGGCAGGGGACTCCGGCAGGCTGTATCGGCGGGTTAACAACCTGTCAAATTCGTCCTGCTGCTAGTTTGCGTGTGCTCCCGGACTGCCGCTCCGTCCCCATTGACTATAATAGGGGCGGGGGCGGAGTTCCGGCGGCAGCACGGCAACGCACGCCGAGAGGCAGCTAGACTAAAAGTACTGCTTTTAGTCCAGCCGCTTCTAGACGTGCAGTGCCGTGCTGCCGCCGGAACTCCGCCTCGCCCCCATTATAGTCAATTGGGACGAAGCGGCAGTCCAGGGGCACACATGAACTAATGGCAGGACGGATCCGACAGGCTGTTTACCCGCCGGAACAGCCTGCCGGAGTCCCCTGCCGCTAGTGTGAAACTAGCTTAACGTGTATGGTTGCCTCCCTATTCTCCCCAAATGAATGATGCTGGGGGGCACATTGAATGTCAATTGTCTGGTCCTTTTGTTCTCTTCTGGTAATAACTTTCTCTCCTCTCCCCATTCAACACATATGCACGCTTGCCCGAGCATGTATAAGTATGAGAGATAGTTGTCAGAGTGAGAAAGTGTATAGCCAGCTTTAGAGTCGCCACTTGACCAGTCAGCTGAAAGCAAATGTACTATTTACCCTCATAGGTCCCTGATGACCCCCATTCTAGGACCTGGCAATGGATGCAACTGCACCCATTAACTTGGGGCTGTATTCCCAACCAGTGATACTTGAAACATAGAGAGGTTCAATAGAGAACAAGAACCAAAAAAGCTGTGACTTTTACAGTAGGGATAGGTCTGTTGGGGTTGATTATTAAATCCTGCATTGGGGCTATAAAATGTGCCCTTGGTTAAGTAGAACCGACTCACATTCTCTTGAAAATGCAGCTTTACCATTAATACATTTTCATTGTATATTAGGGAGTGTTGATATAATCTTTTCCCTTATATAATTATTGGAATTGCTTCCTGGAAAGTACAGTATATCTTTGATTCATGTGCCTTTAAATAAATAGAGCAAAAGCAACTATTTTAATTATGGCACATGCTGTGAAATGAATCGTCTTACAAACTGTACTATCCTCCTTGGTCACCTCTGCCAAGAACTAAGTAAAAGATGAACTGATAATTCTGTAAGTGGCATTGCCAAAAGATCGTAATAGTGGTGCAGAATTAAAATACACAGATGAAAAAAATTCAAATTGTATTTAAAAAAATAATAGTTTCTTGGTTAATGAAGCAGTACACTGAAATATAGTAGGGGGTCAGGAGATTATTTTCTATTTAACCGTATGTACAGCATGCAATATGCATATTTTGAAAAGTGTTGAAAGATAATATGAATGTTTTTATTGTTCCCTTGCTTTCAGATAACAACTTTGTCTTTGATTTCACTGTAAAAATGGAAAAAGGAAATGGAGATCTACAGTGGATTAGAATGGTGTAATGTGAACAGAGCTTTGGATACAGGAGAGGACAACTGCCTACAGATCTCATGTCCTTTTTGTTCCTAAGTATGTCATCTTCTGCTTGTCCCATTTTTCTTTTTCTTTTTTTAAATAAGATTCTATAAGCGCCAGGGAGCTGTAAATGTGTGATGTCTTGCTGGATCTATTTCCAACCTTCTGCCTAGTCTCCATTCCTTTGATCTCTTCAAATGTATAGACCTGGCCAAACTTCAGCCACCCTGACAGCGACCAGATGCCCCTGTCTTTAACAACTAGTATAGTCAACTAAAATTCTGTCTATAGACCTGATAAGAAATTTTACATTTTTGTGTGGCCATCATCTCTCACCCATAAAGAGCTATCTATGGTGCTGTGCACCCAATTCATAGCTCCATATAGACTTTATTGGTACAGTTACATGGTCAAGTTTCCTGATGCGGTTTTGGAAGACTAAAACAGAAGTGAATTCAAAAAGGAGGAGAAGTTGTATCTTCTGTCCTGTATACCTTTTTCATCCATCCCTGATTTGGGCTAGCAAAACTGCTTGTAGTGTCATTTGTATAAGATAGATAGATAGATAGATAGATAGATAGATAGATAGATAGATAGATAGATAGACAGACAGACAGACAGACAGACAGACAGACAGACAGACAGATAGATAGATAGATAGATAGATAGATAGATAGATAGATAGATACTGTAGATATGGTATTAGATAGATAGATAGATAGATAGATAGATAGATAGATAGATAGATAGATAGATATGTGTATATAGTTGTAATGAGCACCTGTATATTGTTATCACTGCTTGAGAAAGATCCCATTGAGAGGATTGAAACATTGATGTTATTTGGTGAATAAATCACACTATTTTTGGAAGTGCAGTGGAATTGACTTTTTGTTGATTAGAAGGTTGGTGGATCGCCCCTGTAGCCGCTGGCACTCCTTTATATTTACTTACTACTGTGCTGCCCGCCTTTCTCATTTTTGTAGATAGATAGATAGATAGATAGTTCCACAGGAAGTCCTGTCCACAGGATAGGACATAAGTATTAGATTGGCAAGCACCCTGGTCTGTCAATGGAGGTTTGTGTAATTCTGGAGAATACTTCTGGTGATGGAGCTATTCCTAAACTGATGACTGTCTGGTGTGTGTTGGACCCAGATCTGATATTCATGGCATAATCTCAGGATAGGCCATCATTATAAAAATCCCACAGAACCCCTTTAAGCTGACCATACACATTAGATCTCTGTCAGCCAAACCTACCAATTTTCAGCTGGTTCAGCCAACCATCTAATATGTATGGCATCCTCCCAGTTCTCCCACAACAGCTGATGTCTGAGGAAATAAGGTCTGGGTATGTTGGATCTCAACTGCACTTTTGTTCTTGGGGGAAATAAGAAGCATCTAGCAGCAGGTTTCTCCCCTCTTACCATTAACTACATATAAATGTTTGGCCACGCCAAGCAGAGGATCGGGAGAGATAGCTGAGCACTCGGTTGACAAATATGTCATGTGTATGGCCATCTCGATGAATTGTATTCATGTTTATAAAAGCAGCACAGTTTGATGCAGGAGTCTTATCATCCCGCTACTAAACAAGCTGGAATTTGCACTTTTTGATTAACAAAAGATCACTTCCTCCCTCAGCAGTTTTCTTTTAAAGTATAATACCAGTCATGCGATAACTATAACATACACATAATGCAAAGAATTACTGGCAAACATTATTTACCTGTATATTTCCAAGCTGTTTACTCCATATTTGCTTTCAATTCTGTACTTTCCTGGTTCACTTGCTGGGCTAATCAAACTTTCATTCTTATACCTAATGGAAAGAGTAGATTCATTTCAGTAAAGTCAATAGTATCATAATCACAGCCAAGTTAATTTTACACGGTCTCAGGGTGCATTGACATATAGTAATCTGCTTTTGTATTTCATTGCAACAAACAATTTAATTATAGATAATAGCTAGTTTGCAAGAGGCAGTGTCACCTTCTCATGCAAATCAAAATTGAATGTGAAGATAACACTTTGTAAGTGTCCTGAGTTTCCAACAGCACAAAAACAAATTAAATGGGAAATTAATCTGGAAAATGAATATTCAATTTACTTTTCAATCATGTTTATTATTATTATAGTGGTAGAAACCAAGAAAGCGTTTAGGTTCATCAATAACATGAAAATAATAATTCCAGATAGAGTCTAAATTAAAGGAACATTCCTTCCCTTTAATTATCCTGTTGAAGGTGCCACCAATCACCCAATTAACAAGCAAACTCTTG
This sequence comes from Bufo bufo, assembly GCF_905171765.1. Taxonomy (NCBI): domain Eukaryota; kingdom Metazoa; phylum Chordata; class Amphibia; order Anura; family Bufonidae; genus Bufo; species Bufo bufo. The sequence goes on along the minus strand of NC_053392.1, from coordinate 257,199,111 downwards.
TTAATAAGGTGACAGGATCATTGATGACACCAAAATCATTGTTTCTGGGCAGCAGATCATCTTGTGTAAGCAGTAACCTGCTACCCAAAAATAATGAATCTGTATGGGGACAAGCAATCGTGCCTATACAGCAGAGGTGATTGCTTCGTGTAACTGCAGTGTTCACCTCCTCTAATGAGCAGGCAATTATCAGGACTGAATGGTCTGTCCCCGATAATTACCTGCTTGGTCGGTCTGTGTAAATGGGCCTATATAGGCACAATAGCCACGGTCATCAGCAATGACAGAATATGTCCAAACTCTTGGGTGACTTTTGGATGACAGTGTTGTTCTATTATCATAGTGTTTTTGTGTGATGCAGGTGTAGCATTTTATATGCATCTGGTGGCAGCATTGTCCCATTGTCATGAGCAGCTGAGGCTTCAACTGAAGTCTGGAAGACAATGAGAGATCTACAGAAGGTCCTCATTCAGGTAAATTCATACAGTGTAAAAACTAAGAAGGTAGCTCTGAAGCAGCGCTGATAAAGATTGTGTAGTCCGCTAAATGTATTTATTAGTCTCTCACAAGATTGAGCTGTAGCTGGTGAGAGTAGAGAGGGGGATGTGAATGAAATTACAATAACTGCCTCAAAAGTGCGCAAGAAGGGCCATATTATATCAAATTCAATCAGTACTTGCCTCAATGATAATATAGGGGCGATTCAAAGCAAGCCAGGTTGTATCTGCTTCCCCGCTACCTCCGCAAGTGACTGTCAGGCTGCCGCGATGTAAAGGAAGCTGAAGACCTATAGTGAGATTTACATCGCAGAAACCTGGAAGTCACTTGCGGAGGTAGCGGGGAAGCAGATACAACCTGGCTTGCTTTGAATCGCCCCTATATTATCATTGAGGCAAGTACTGATTGAATGTGATATAATATGGCCCTTCTTGCGCACTTTTGAGGCAGTTATTGTAATTTCATTCACATCCCCCTCTCTACTCTGACCAGCTACAGCTCAATCTTGTGAGAGACTAATAAATAAATTTAGCGGACTACACGATCTTTATCAGCGCAGCTTCAGAGCTACCTTCTTAGTTTTTACACACTAATACTGGGACATAGGCAATAACCCGGGTAGAACCCAGCAGCGACATTATTATGATTAGAACTATTTATAACGACATTGGCTCTTGGCGGCAGCCCGGGTATTCCATCCTTGACAAATTTATAGAGTGAAGTGGATTCTTCTTGAATCAAAGGTAACTTCTATTATTGTTAAGGTTAAAACAACATGTTTTGGACTTGGTCTTTCTTCAGAGCATTTTTTATGACCGGAAGAAAGACTTAGTGGGTCATTTATTAAACAGAAATACCCCTATATTTGGGGTATTTCTGGTGCAGATTGCGGCACAAAGGTCATTTGCACCGCAATCTGCAACTTTTCCCGACTCACGTCAGGTTTTAGAAAGTGGGTGTGACATAGGCAGGGAAGGGGCGTAGAAAATGGTCTAAATGTTAGACAGCTAGGAAGCTGTCTTACATTTAGAAGCTGCTGTGAATCCGCCGAAGTTATGTAGAAGTTGGTGCCTCTTCATTTCCAGAAATGAAAGCTGAAGTGCAGAGAGAATAGACAGGTGGTGCTTATGGCTAATGAGCAACAACAATTGTATGTAGTCTGCTACATTACCATTGTTTTGGCCAATGGTTGCCGAACCACTGTGCCAACTAACCAGTTTACCCTTGGGCTATTCCTGAGGGTGTTGTGCTGGTAGTCCCCTGATTTTCACCCTTCATCCTCTATACAGAGATCTTTGCTGCAGGGGAGTCACCAGGCTGCTACCTCTTGGAAAAATCTCAGTGTAAGGCCTCATACACACGACCGTATTTTGTTTCCGTGTCTGATCCGTTTTTTTTTGTGGATAGGATGCGGACCCATTCATTTCAATGGGTCCACAAAAAACGCGGACAGCACACCGTGTGGTGTCCGCATCAGTATGTCCGTTCCGTTGCTCCGCAAAAAAAAATAGTGCATGTCCTATTTTCTTCTAGTTTGCGGACAAGGATAGGCATTATTACAATGGATCCGCAAAAAAAAACGGACCCGCAATTTGCAGACCGCAAAACACATACGGTCGTGTGCATGTAGTCTAATTGGCAGCTAACCAACAGGGGTGAGTGACACTGTACAAAGAACCAAGGGATCTAGCAAAACATATAGACAGAACCAGCCTGAGGTCAGGCAGGCAGAGTACATGTGAATCTGAGAAACAGTCCTAGGACTAGAGCAGTAGACACAGGGTCAAGATCCAGGCAACAGGCAGAAGAGGTACACAAGCAGACCAATAGACAAGGGTAACAGGCACATGTCAGATGGCAGACAGACAAACTAGGAAGTCAGACAGAACACCTTCCTCAGACAAAGTGCTTATACTGTAGGTCCTTCACAGCATCCAGCAAACTAGTAAGACCAGAGAGAATCTGTTGCTCAGGTTGCCTTGTCCATCCTTTCTGTACTTCCATATAGCTTCATTCCTACACACACAGCTGAAGATCGTATCAGCTGTATGTAGGATTGTTATTCTAACAGGCAAAGCAGAGAGGATTGCCGAGGCAGCTCTTTAACTAGGTGCTCTGAAGTAGCTAGTCTTGCTGTGTGATTAAGACGGGTTTTGTGTGCAATAATAGTTCAGCAGCCATTTGTCCCCCTGATCATTGCTACCTAGAGAAAACAAGCCATTATAAATAATGGTAGATTTCTAGGAATGTGTTTACAATAATAAGTAAATACAAAATATATTAATACTTATTATATAATAAGTAATATTTCAGTATGTTCAATAATTTTATTTTATTATTTCCCGGAGAACCCCTTTAAGTTTAAAAGTAAAACTTGATTTAAGATTAAGAATAATCCTTTCATGACAGCACTGTAATCAATTTTACTCCACTGACGCCGACTCCAGCTCAGCTCCTGGGGAAGATCTGTAATTGCAGTCCAAATACCAACATCTGACAAAAGGTTAAAAAAAACTCGAATGGAGATAAGCAGAGCTCCTTAAGACAGTTATACCTGCAGATAAACTAATAAAATATTACATAGAAATAAATACACTCTGCTGCTGGAATGGTCCATTTAATTCCAATATATATGATGTTCTAAACCATTCTTCTATTTAATAGATTTCTATCATTTTCAATTACTAATACGTAGATAGTCGCTTATCTACGCATATGTTACTTCTATATTTGTTACTATCTTTGGAGCTATGTATGGTAATTAGGCGGCATGATTTTTTTTGTACTCACCACTGTACGAGAGGTGTCGGATATCCTTGGACTGTAAAGAAAAGCTTCACAGACATGCCTTCCCAAACAGTATGCGATCTGAGACGGACCAAGATATCTGGAGCACGGCTTGTACATTCTTCATGGATTAGCCTCTGTAATGCCAACTTTTCATCTACCTGACAGAAACAACAGGGTGAAGTTGGTAATCATCCGGTTAACCTTCTACATATGTCACCTTCATGGCCGGGTTGCCAACCTGATTGTTTAAATTTTTGGTCAACTTATTTAAAATTCGCAGACAAGTAATCATTTTAATGGATGAATTTGAAGACTGCGATACCGACGGTCCATGCTCTCCATGCTTACCCCATCTCCCACTCCAGTGCCCATTGTGTCCCCCAGTTAATTCACAAAGTACCCCTTGGCAAATGCAATGGCGTGATCCCAGGGAATTTATTTACTTACAATTAGTCAGTTGACTATTAGACGCCTTTATTTTGCTTTTGCCTCTTATTAGTTAAAACATAGCTTTTATTAGCAGTTTGTTTTAAAGGAATTGCAAAATTGCTAGTGAGACTGTTTAAAAATATCAGCAGGTGGCGCAGCTTAGTTTATCTTGTTTATTTCATCTAATGAGAAATCCTTCCCCTATTACATATATCTCTACAGGGGAATATGGACATGCAGCATTAGGTATTATGCCGGTTCGTGCGCGCTTCAGCCGGTCCTTCTTTATCTGCACTGTCACTATATGATATCAACTGCTTTATAGATATTCTAAGTTGTTAGTTCATGCAAAGCTACGCTATCTTCAATTTTGACTTCCCGTCCTCGAACTCTGACGGCTTACTGGATTTGACCCTCAGCTGCTGGACCTCTACTGACCTCATTAGTTGACCTCATGCTGCCAGACCTTTCGATTGATCATAGGATCGAACAAACTCTGGCTGCCTGTCCTTAGCCTGTCCTTTGACTATGATTTTGCCTGTCCCCTCAGTGCTTCCCAGCTTCCCACCAGTAACCCATCCGGGTCAGCTGTCATTGAACACAGAATACTGCCACAGTGGGTCCACAATAGCTGAGTTACAAAGTCAACAATAAATCCTTAAATAAGTGCAATATGCTAAGTGCTATACACCCCAGAATACTATCATGAAGACATTAACAGCATTTACTGTGGTCGGTAAAATGGTGAAAATTACAGTCACAATAATCGAATAGAAAAGTCCCTCCAGATTTAAAAAATATCACAAATGCTGGGAAAAAGTGGAGAGTTTATGGACTGACCAGCAATTTACGGACCATTGGTAAACCCTGCTTCATGACCATTCTTTTTTCTAATTTGGAATCTACTTTTGTAAGATATTGTGAGGACAGGTAAGTTAGTGAGAACAATTAGAAAGCTCTCTTGATACGCGATAAATTGGTTCGGTAGTTATTGGTGAATACATGTTGAACCCATGTCGGAGCTTCTGACTAGCTGAGAGGTGCACTAAGTGGCAGTGGGCACCACTTGCATATGCTGTTTGAGGTGATAAATTCCAGCCACAATCATCACTTCAGGATGCCGCACATACCTGGAAACTTTCCTAATGTATTCACTAAGTGATCTAATTTAAAACATTTTTCTGATACTGTGAAAAGTCGACAACCAGTCAAATTATAAAAACATCATTGGTGTCGGGTTTGACCTGTGAGTTTCCACTTCACAAAACTGTCTCCTATTACTGAATTTGGGTACCTAACCAAACCCTCAATGAGTATATTAAAGAGAACCTATTGCCACTCCTGACATGTATGTTGTAGTAACTACTTGCATTCCCCATGTAATAACAATTCTGGAGCCTCTATTCTTACGACTCTATGATGTGCCATTCCTTCATTATTCCTGCTAGAAGTTATGAATGAATTCCCAGCAGTCAGTAATAAAGGTCCATCCGGTAGAGATGTGTCCCTGCACAGTCTGACACAATCCAATTAGTGCTGCCAGTGTCAGACTGTGCAAGGACACCCCACAACTGGTACAACCCAGTTGGTCCTTAATTATACACTGCTGGCAACTCTTTTATAAACTACTAGCAGGAATAACAGAAAATTCACACAACATGCGGTTACATGCTTCAGAATTGGTATTACATGGGGAATGCAGGTGGTTACTAAAACAGACATGTCAGAAGAGGTGACGGGTTTGTTTTAGAAAGAGACCTGAAAGTTTTTTCGAGGATTTTTAGGTTATTGATTTATTTTATTTTTTCAAAGCCTATAAAAGTAGCTATTCATATTATTGTACTAGGTACTGACCCATTCTTAAAGCAGCTGTTCAGACTGTGTTTAAAGGGGTTTTTAAGGCTACTTTCACACTAGCGTTCGGGGCTCCGCTTGTGAGTTCCGTTTGAAGGAGCTCACGAGCGGTCCCGAACGCAGCCGTCCAGCCCTGATGCATTCTCAATGGAGGCGGATCCACTGAGAATGCATCCGCCTGCCAGCGCTCAGCCTCCGCTCCGCTCAGTGAGCGGACACCTGAACGCTGCTTGCAGCGTTCGGGTGTCCGCCTGGCCGTGCGGAGGCGAGCGGATCCGTCCAGACTTATAATGGAAGTCAATGGGGACGGATCCGTTTGAAGATGACACAGTATGGCTCAATTTTCAAACGGATCCGTCCCCCATTGACTTTCAATGTAAAGTCTGAACGGATCCGTTTGCATTATCAATGCATTATCCGTTTGCATTTTTTGTTCATGGTTATGCAAACGGATCCGTTCTGAACGGATGCAAGCGTTTGCATTATAGGAGCGGATCCGTCTGTGCAGACACCAGACGGATCCGCTCCTAACGCAAGTGTGAAAGTAGCCTAAGTTGTATAGAAGTAGATATTTTACAGTATACCCATTTAAAATATTAATACACTTCCTCATTAGTAAAGTAACTGCTGGTAACCCTGGTTCCTCCCTCAAGCTTTAAAAGGAGTCACCAACCTGACCGGTTTTAAACAGATCACATAGTTCAGTGGGAGACAAAGACATAACACAGATGGTACCTTTGTTTAATTTTTCAGATCCCCCAAAAAGTAGTTTTTAGGATATGCTAATGAGCTGTCACAAGTGCCCAGGGGCGGAGAGTTTGCAGAAAGGACCCAAGTTTTCCTGCCTCACTCGTGCCTAACTCCGCCCCTCAGTAAACTACAGCCAGCCCTGTGGCTGTGTGACATCATATTTCCCTATAGGTCGTTCGCTCATCGCTGCTGGGCCCGGGCATGCGCAGTGCGCATGCGCCTATTTCACGCCAGTAACTGGCACATGCGCACTGCATATCTCTGTGCCTCTGCCCACAGTGAGCAGAGCACTGCACATGTCCGGGCCCAGCAGCGATGCGCGAACGGCCTATAGGGAGATATGATGTGACACAGCCACAGGGCTGGCCAGCGTTTACTAAGGGACGGAGTTAGGCACGAGTGAGGCAGGGGAATTTGGGCCCTTTCAGCAAACTCTCCGCCCCTGGGCACTTGTGACGGCTCATTAGCATATCATAAAAGCTACTTTTTGGGTGATTTGGATGATCTGAAAAATGAAACAAAGGTACCATCTGTGTCATGTCTTTGTGTCCCACTAAACTATGTGATCTGTTTAAAACCGGTCAGGTTGGTGACAGACCCTTTAATCCTTCTTTTTCATGTCAGTAAAAAGTTAGGTACTGTATATACAAGATGCACTCTGGGACTGGAAGGTGAGGAGCTTATTGAAGGGAGTGATCTCACATAGAAGGTTTAAGACATCACAGCATTGTCTAAGGGTGATGCAAAATTTTTATATACAGTTTTTATAGTGTCTATTTTCAGATACGTTCTCAAATGACTATATGATCTATGGGAGATGCAGCTTATTCCAGGAATGTTTTGCTCTTTTTAGATCATAAAATGACAGGTAATAGCAGCAGTCTCCTCCGCTAGCGAGTAGGTGGTTGCTGGAAGGGAACGCTTCGCTAAATGTAATAGCTCTTAGGATTCAATCCGGAAGAAATCAATTGTAAAACAGACATAAACAGACATAAACATTGGTTGTGTGAAATAAGATACAGGGGAATTCAAATCCTTGATACTTGGAGTCAACTGTACCATCATGATTTATTTATTTTATGTTGTTTATATTGCTCCAACACATTCTGTAGCACTGTACAGAGATTGTCACCACTCACATCAGCCCCTCAGGCCTCACGATTCCCTTTCCTTATCTCTCACACACATTAGGGTCAATTTCAATGAATCCGATTAATTTATGAGTGTGTTTTTGGAAACTTTATACCCAGTGGAAACCTACACCTGAACCCCAGCACTGCAAGTCAGCAGTCAGAAGTCTCCTGGTGTGTCTGATCCTGTATTTCCCTAATAAAATCCAGGTCATTAAAAGAAGTATTTGGGTAATAACTCTTACCATAAATGCAATTCCCTTATACATAAGTGGTCCACTTGAAGGCTCCCACTATCTCAAGCATACTATTGTGGTATTATTCTTTCTGCAAAGGCGTAACTGGGCCCCAATGCAAAATTTATAACAGGATCCTTCACCTACCATGTTCCACTTATAAGGCTACATGCACACAACCGTGGTCCGCAAATTGCGGATCCACAAATAAAACGAATGACATTCCGTATGGCATCCGTTTTTTTTTGCGGATCCATTGTAATAATGCCTATCCTTGTCCGCAAACTAGAAAAAAATAGGATATGCACTATTTTTTTTGCGGAGCAACGGAACGGACATACTGAATGGGTCCGCATCCTATCCGCCAAAAAAACGGAACGGACACGGAAACAAAATGCGGTCGTGTGCATGAGGCCTATTACTGTTAACCTATTATGTGATAGAGAGTCCTCTGGAACCTCTCAGGCATCTAGGCTATTTTAGCTAATATATGCTATGTAAGCTGACAGCAAGGATCATGATGAATCTAAGGAGGCATTCTTTGTTTTAGAAGATCAATTGCCATGACTGCTCTCCATATACAAGAAGTGCCGAGCTGTCTTGCAGTTTCTGATCTTATGAAGCAAGATATTAACATTGCCCTATGCTCTTATGTTCATATACTCATGCAACTCTAAATGATCAGGGCATAGTTCTAAAATTGTGTATAGGAGGAAAACAATGACTGACTTACCATCCTTTGAATAGACACTTTATCGAGCTGTTCCCTTGCCAAGGCCCGTGCGATGCGAACATCTTCTTGTAAGAAGGCAAGCTCTCTGGAATAGTGAACACTTCGGTCATAGCCTCTATGTTGCTGCTGAGACCTGTGCTCAACTTGTTGCACAGCGTGTTGCTCAGCATGCTGCTCAGCGCGTTGTTCAGTACGTAGCTCCTGTGTCCTACTGTTTGGAACATGCAATGATTATTTTTTTTTAAATACTAATATTTCACAGAAGACTTCAGTGGATTACTATTTTTTAAATTCTGCAGCCCATGCTTTGAAGGAAACACTGTGAACAAACACAGAACACAACACAAATGCTACATAAACTAGACTTTATAGTGTTAAAATAAAAATAATGGAAAAGATGACAGGATTTCATGAAAGCACCAAGACAAAGATCCAGAAATGTCAAGCCATAAAGGCTTTTCCACTCCTTTTAAATACAGTATCTGGTTGGCTGGAAGTTCTGGAGCTACACAGCGCTGTCCATTGTGTAGTGGACGGAGCTAGCTATTACAGTGCTGCTCCTATTAAAGTGAATGGAATCAGCACTACAGTAGCCAACTCCATTCACTACACAATGGACAAAGCGTTATAGTTATGGCACTTATTTCTGGAGCCAGAGCTACTCCAAACCAGCTCATAGGCAATGGTGCGGGGTGGTCGTACCCCCACCAATCAGATATTATAAAAGGGGTGGACAACAACGTGTAAGATATACATATATATGGACAGTTCATCTAAGTTATTGAAGCATACACCTTACAAATTATAAACAGAGACAAAGGCTGCATAAAAACTTGGGACACTATAACTCAACAGCATGCAACAGTAAGGTTACAATATTAGTCTACCATGAAGCCACAATGCATTATTCATAGTATATGCTAATGCATTAGCAACAGATATTTTTCAGTAGCACATAAAAAATAAAGTATGTTGCATTTGTATTCTTAAGCATGAAGCCTTTAAGTACAGAACCATATGACGTGAGCTACATCACGTTTGCAATCAGTTGGATTGGTTTGTAATGCTCTCAATTGAATTTACATGGCTCCCGTGAGTTTAAAAGGAAGAAGTCAAACATAAAGAAAAATGATAAGATGGATGATTTGCACAGTGATGAAAAATAAGTATAAGAATAAGGCTACTTTGACTCAAGCAGCAGGACGGATCCGACAGGCTGTTCACCCGTCCTGCCGCTATTTCGCCGGACTGCCGCTCCGCCCCCATTGACTATAATGGGGACGGGGGGCGGAGCTATGGCGCAGCACGGCAGTGCACGGCGAGAGGACGCCGGACTAAAAGTACTGCATGTCCGACTTTTTAGTCTGGCAGCCTCTTACCGCGCACTGGGGACGGAGCGGCAGTCCGGCGGCACGGCGAGATAGCAGCAGGACGGATCCGACAGGGTGAACCTGTAGAATGGTATGGCATATTCTGAAGTTACCTTTCTTAAATGACTTATTTCGAAGATCTGTTAAATTTCACTTGTGTGTCACAGTAAAAATGGTTACTCATCAATGGCTTGATATGTGACTCCACATACACTGTAGTGCAACAATAAATGTGATAGGTGAAAGCTCCTACTGAAGCTCTAGCCATTTTAAAGAGGCATTATAAAACTGAATCTGGTATGCCTAACACAACATATTATATAATTGATTATAATCAAAAATGTCACAGTGGCAAATACTCTTTAAAGAGGACTCAACAATTTGGAAAATACATGATGAAGCATGGTGTGCGCTGATTACAAACCCAATGCCAAAGCAGTGATTTATTGTTTGATTTATTTGTTTTTATGGCATACCTATATAAAAAAAAAAAATAGAGACCATAAAAAATGTTGCTTTGTATGAAACTTACTTACTCATTGTGTTCTATACTAGTCCAGATGTATACTGTAAGGCTACTTTCACACTAGCGTTGTTTTAATCCGCCGTTCAATTCCGACACCGGAACTGCCCGCCGGATCCGGAAAAATGTGTGAAAACGGATTACATTTGAATCCTGATCAGGATTTTGATCACAATGAAAAAATGCATTGGAAAAAACGGATCCTCCATTTATGGACTTTAACTTTTTTTTCACATTTTTCGGGTTTAACATGCAAAAGCCGGATCCGGTTTGACTGAACAAACAGCTCCGGATCCGGCGTTAATGCAAGTCAATGGGAAAAAGACGGCGTTCAGTCAAAGTGTTCAGGAATTTTGGCCGGAGGTAAAAATACAACATGCTACGTTTTTCTGAAAAGCCTGATCAGTCAAAAAGACTGAACTGAAGACATCCTGATGCATCCTGAAGGACGGACTCTCCATTCAGAATGCATGGGGATAAAACTGATCAGTTCTTTTCCGGATTTGAGCCCCTAGGACTGAACTCAGCGCCGGAAAAGAAAAACGCTAGTGTGAAAGTACCCTAAGATCCTCATAGACTTCTATGGTATAGACATTTGCAAACATTTGTTTGGCTCATTTAAATGAGATACCTTTTTTTCCATTAACTGTAGTTGCAGTCTCAGCCCATTTTTTTTAATCAATAGCTGTAGTATGTTAACATGCTTATGTTACCGGAAAGATGAAGTTGACATGGCTATTAAGTATTATTATAAAATATTAATTGATAGTTTACTATAAAAAACATTAATTTATCACATTTTAAGCTTGTCTCTAGCTACTCATGCATGGTACACAATACCATGTACCTTTTTCTAAATGTAGGGACATAGTATTCTTCAACATCTCTATCAGCCCCACAAACACATTTTACTCTGGAACCCGAGGAAATCGAAGAAACTTTTTGAGTAGAAGCTGAACTGCTTCTTCTGTAGTGACAGAGAGAGGAAATTATGTTGCACATACCTATTGCACCTCTGTGACATCACCACTGGTAAATATACTGAATTAAATCTATACAATACACCATCATTTTTTATACACTTCAAATAGTATACAGTATTACCTATAAGAAGATTATTAAGATATCTTTATCATTAGATACATTGCACTAATGAATATTACTGGAACATGTTGCTAAAACTAGTAAAAGTGAGCTGCTTGATTTCTGCATCCTGCATGTTTTCCACTACATAGGATGCTCCAGAATGCTGTTAACTAGAAAACCATCAGACTGGCTGTCTAATGGCTCAGTCTTTCTCTCTATTCTCCTGATTTTATCATAAATCAGCTGATTTTATCATAAATCAGCTGATTTTATCATAAATCAGCTGATTTTATCATAAATCAGCTTAGCTCAGAAGACGAGGAAGATTGAGATCAAGGGCCTGGAGATTGAGCCATCAGACTACAGACAAGCTCTCTAATAGATTTTGTGAGGAATGTGTGGAGTTATTAATCTAATTCCAGCCATGATCTAATTCCAGCCATTTGCTGTCAGCTAGCAGAGGAAGCAGACTCCACAGGAAGCATGGCTTCAAAACAGACCATATGTTTACAGTTCACATCTCACTCGGCCACATGGGCAACTCAACTTCCGGAGACCATCAGACATCACGGAACCGGGGGTTCATAAGGAATTATGAATTGCCCGTCCATCACATACCTGTTACATATCTGCAATCCTGGGACCAAGAAGGGCAGATACAGATATCTCCCAGTAGGAATCTAATAACAGAACCCAGCTGGATACGGTGCTGCCAGAACCATCTCCCTGTGATCTTCCGGTGAGGAGCTATGATCCATAATGGGTTTTTGGAGTCTGAGTTGCCTCACCGGACAAAGGGGAAATGAGATTCTCCCAGGGGGGAGTGGCCAACTATAGGTGAAAAGGCCCATGCAGGCCAGAGGCCAGCATCTCTCTGAAAGGGGCCACATCTTGTAATGTGTTTGGGGAGACCTGTAAACTGAAGACATCACTGCCCCAATGTGACTACAGCTAAGGATTATAACAACCAAGAACTCATCATCATAACAAAGGACTACTCATTCGACTGGTAACTAACTTTTGCTCTGTTTAACCCTGTTTGTACCATGTCATCTGTATTTTCACATCTGACCAATTTATATCTTCTGTGTGTATATAGTGTTATGTCTATTGCGCCCTTAAGGCAATTAAATATATAATTTAATCTTGCGCTGTTCTGGTATCTCGATCACGAATCCCCACGTCTGTGTTTTGGCATAGTTATAAGCTACCTAGGGTTGATTCCTGACCCAATATAATCCCGCTAGCGGATCGGGCTTATATTAAACAAGGAACCGGTGGCAGTCTACGCTGTTTTACTAAGGCAATGAAAAGGCCCTCTCAGTTTGTCAGGTTTGTGAGTGAGTGTGGAGTCCCGCCGGAGGTAGCGTGGACCACCCTCTCTCACTCCCTGTGCCTCCCTGTGCCTGCATGCACAGGAGGTGTCTGTGTAAACTGTGCCAAGCTGACCTTAAGTACTCCCAGGGAGGGGCGTAACGTCACGTCTTGCTAACCAGTGACAAAACCGTGCCACGTGAGTTCGACGTAGTTGAAGTCAGGCGGGGCTGCTATCTGCGGTATTCCTTACAGATTTGCTATATATTAAATACATGCAGGCTACAGAAACCAAACAGTTCAACATTTTAAATAAAAATCCCAAAAATTATTTTAGCACAATTTCAATGAGATTGAAAATATTTTAGCAATGGTTGTGCATGAAAATAAAAAAATAACACTACTCACCATTTTGGAGCCTGCAGGTTCCAGCGCTGCGCCTCTGGCCTCTGCTGACTCCACCAAAGTTTGATGTGCCATCTACATGCACATATGCACATTACTGCTGTCAGTCAATGCCTCCGCGGTCACGTTTGCTGCCACCACAATATGATAATCTCAAAAAAAATCCAATACTGCTGAATTCTTTGTGATTCATGTGTCACTGTTGCAGCAAACATGAGAGTCACGCTGCGACCTCATTTATGCCTATATGCTAAACTGTGATCTTTGGTAGATGGAAACAGAGACGGATAACCAGACCTGATCATGTGCTCTTTGCTCTGGTGCACAGCGTGTTAAGGAATACTGACACACAGCAGATTTGTCGCAGAAATTTGTGCAAAATGAAATCGGCTCCATTCTTCCGAATCAGGTTTGACAAAATCCATGTGCTTTCCACCAAAACAAACGATCAGAAATCTGTGCAACAAATCTGCTGCATGTGAATATACCCATAGAATTTATCACCTGTGTCAGGATGATAAGAAATTTGGAAGCAGTTGGATACATTTCTAACTAAAGAGGTAAAAATGAAAGCACCTTAAATCCGACAACCCATGTAACCCATACCATTTTTCTCATTTTAATTATATTTCATTAAAAGATGACAGAAAGCCAATCACTTACAATTGTTAATACTATCTCGATAGACACCACTTACTTTTGTGCTGAATATTCTTGAACTACATATCTGCTTTGAAGATTGCGGTAAGAATGGTCATAATGCTTGTGTCTCTTTTGATAAAAAGGAACAACCTTGGAAGACATGGCACCAGCCTGTCTCTAGAACTAGAGGAAAGAATGGCAATTGTTAAATAAGGACATAGAACCTAGGTCATACATAAATGTGTTTAATAGCTAATGTTCCTAGGGCCAACTAGAGGAAAGGAGTGTGAGGGCCCACATATAGGACATGTTAAAGTCCACAGTGATTTTTATCATTGAACATGCAGGACACATTAACACTTAATAGGATATCTGGTTTACACTCAAAGGGTCCCCATGCAAGAAAAGTATGTGGTCCCCTTGATATGGAGCAATAAAACCTATGACAATGCAGTAATTAACAGTACTTTACATGCAATGAAACAGATTTTAGTAAAGCATTTGTATTTTCCTGATTAGATGGTGGTGGGCCCCTCTCCCTGCTGTACAGACTGCACATGGTATATCCAGTCAGCTCAAGTTGACATTTTAGGGCCCTGTTGTATTAGGGGTTCATTGTTGTGTCCAAGCTTGGGCCCACCAGAATACTGTAATCAGCTGCAGTGTCTGGCGCTCACAGTCACTCACCCAGCTGTCAGGTTCCAGGCCACATATTTGACTTCTGGCTTTCAGAAATTTGGCTTTTCTCGAGACGGTGTTTTGGCTTCTAACATTTTTGGTTCTAGTTGCTTCTCCTGGCTTTGATCTGGCTCATTTTGACTCTCCATTTATCCTACTGTTTTTAATATTGACTCCCTGGCTTCAGATTACTTAGCCTCTCTCTGGCTACACTTTTTCCTCTGGTGTTTTGGTCTTGTTTGCTTCTCCTCGTTCTGACTGGGATCACTTGACTATGCCTTTATTGTGTTCTGTGTTGTTTGTATTCAGTATAGGGACCGCTGTCCAGGTGAGGGTCACTACTAGCATGACCATGCAAGTAGGCAGGGACAGGGGTCTGGGGAAGTATAGGTTTGCACTCCCCTCCTCCTTCGTCTTTTGTCCACCGCAGTCACCATAGTTGTTAGCAGTCCAAAACTGTGACAATATCTGTTTGTGAGACTGTATAGTAATCTACCTAAAGTGAAGTTTTCTGTTAGGTTGCTACATTTGTTCTTCAGAAATTAAAAAGGTTTTATCATCTGTAACAATTATGGCATAGCCACAGGATTTCTATATCACCCATTTAACCTCTACATAGATGTAGTGGCAGGCAGCCTTATCAGGTGAGACTGGGTCAGGGCGTCAGGGGACACCAATTCTCTGCATAGTTGCAAGTCCCAGAGGTTTTCGTCCTTCAACTCTCAAGGTCACGAGGTTCTTTAACCTTTATCTTATTTAAATAGGTCCAAGGTTTTTATAGATGGACCATGTAGTGGAGCTCTAGTGCGACATCGCTTTCTCCGCCGATATTCCATGAGTTACTTCGGGATCAAGTAGTTAGCACAGAAAGAACAGCATCAATAGTAAATAAAATAAAAAACATTCACGAATATCCCATCGCTCTTCCCAATAAATGTACGACACACAGTATCAGGAGTAGGACACTGTTTAATGCCACATACCCTGATTTTATCAACTCTCCCATGCAAGGGAGACACCAACAGAAAATGATACATTCTTCAATCACAAACTGGTTACAGCCCCTCCCCTCAGCCTGAGAAGTAATCCAATCAACAGTACAGTTGAAACATACATTGTAGCCATTGTGTTTCTACCGAACCACCAGACGAATGCTCAGCAGGTCACTGATTACTTTTTGTCTTACAAGTAACGAACCATAGGGGATTGAGCATAATATCGCAACAATAAACGTTATGGACAGCCAAAATGAAGGACGGTGGATAGCCAAACGCTACAGACCAGAAAGTAGAAACCGGTGGACGACCCGGAAGAGTTGGAACGGGAGTGGGATCTGTAAAATGAGTATGTCTAATTTTTGTTCCTTTACACCATTCTGGGTCTTTTTTTTTACATCTGTCAGACAGTCCCTTTATGTTATGGGTGAAGAATAGATCAAGGATACTGATGTTTACCAAATAGATTCCAACACTGGAAATCAGAAACTGCCACCTGGTAGGCTGCAATAGTCAACATCTCCATTTTTCCTATGTACTATTTTTGTGTCAGGGCCCCCGTCATGTGTATGTCAGGATAATGGTCATTGATAGAGTTGAGCGAACACCTGGATGTTCGGGTTCGAGAAGATCGGCCGAACTTCCCGTAAATGTTCGGGTTCGGGATCCGAACCCGAACCGAACTTCGTCCCGAACCCGAACCCCATTGCAGTCAATGGGGACCCGAACTTTTGGGCACTAAAAAGGCTGTAAAACAGCCCAGGAAAGAGCTAGAGGGCTGCAAAAGGCAGCAACATGTAGGTAAATCCCCTGCAAACAAATGTGGATAGGGAAATGAATTAAAATAAAAAATAAAAATAAAAAAATTAACCAATATCAATTGGACAGAGGTCCCATAGCAGAGAATCTGGCTTCACGTCAGCAGAGAATCAGTCTCTTCATGCCATAGCAAAGAATCTGGCTTCATGTCAGCACAGAATCAGTCTCTTCATGCCATAGCAGAGAATCTGGCTTCATGTCAGCACAGAATCAGTCTTCATGTCATAGCAGAGAATCAGGCTTCACGTCACCCACCACTGGAACAGGCCACTGTCACACATTTAGGCCCCGGCACCCAGACAGAGGAGAGCGGTCCCGTAACAGAGAATCTGGCCTTATGTCAGCGCAGAATCTGTCTTCATGTCATAGCAGAGAATCAGGCTTCACGTCACCCACCACTGGAACAGGCCACTGTCACACATTTAGGCCCCGGCACCCAGACAGAGGAGAGCGGTCCCGTAACAGAGAATCTGGCCTTATGTCAGCGCAGAATCTGTCTTCATGTCATAGCAGAGAATTAGGCTTCACGTCACCCACCACTGGAACAGGCCACTGTCACACATTTAGGCCCAGGCACCCAGACAGAGGGAAGCGGTCCCGTAACAGAGAATCTGGCCTTATGTCAGCGCAGAATCTGTCTTCATGTCATAGCAGAGAATCAGGCTTCACGTCACCCACCACTGGAACAGGCCACTGTCACACATTTAGGCCCTGGCACCCAGACAGAGGGAAGCGGTCCCGTAACAGAGAATCTGGCCTTATGTCAGCGCAGAATCTGTCTTCATGTCATAGCAGAGAATCAGGCTTCACGTCACCCACCACTGGAACAGGCCACTGTCACACATTTAGGCCCAGGCACCCAGGCAGAGGAGAGAGGTCCCGTAACAGAGAATCTGGCCTTATGTCAGCGCAGAATCTGTATTCATGTCATAGCAGAGAATCAGGCTTCACGTCACCCACCACTGGAACAGACCACTGTCACACATTTAGGCCCCGGCACCCAGACAGAGGAGAGCGGTCCCGTAACAGAGAATCTGGCCTTATGTCAGCGCAGAATCTGTCTTCATGTCATAGCAGAGAATCAGGCTTCACGTCACCGACCACTGGAACAGGCCACTGTCACACATTTAGGCCCAGGCACCCAGGCAGAGGAGAGAGGTCCCGTAACAGAGAATCTGGCCTTATGTCAGCGCAGAATCTGTCTTCATGTCATAGCAGAGAATCAGGCTTCACGTCACCCACCACTGGAACAGGCCACTGTCACACATTTAGGCCCAGGCACCCAGGCAGAGGAGAGAGGTCCCGTAACAGAGAATCTGGCCTTATGTCAGCGCAGAATCTGTCTTCATGTCATAGCAGAGAATCAGGCTTCACGTCACCCACCACTGGAACAGGCCACTGTCACACATTTAGGCCCCGGCACCCAGACAGAGGAGAGCGGTCCCGTAACAGAGAATCTGGCCTTATGTCAGCGCAGAATCTGTCTTCATGTCATAGCAGAGAATCAGGCTTCATGTCACCCACCACTGGAACAGGCCACTGTCACACATTTAGGCCCAGGCACCCAGGCAGAGGAGAGAGGTCCCGTAACAGAGAATCTGGCCTTATGTCAGCGCAGAATCTGTCTTCATGTCATAGCAGAGAATCAGGCTTCACGTCACCCACCACTGGAACAGGCCACTGTCACACATTTAGGCCCCGGCACCCAGACAGAGGAGAGGTTCATTCAACTTTGGGTTGCCCCGCAATATAATGGTAAAATGAAATTAAAAATAGTATTGAATGAGGAAGTGCCCTGGAGTAGAATAATATATTGTTAAGGGGAGGTAGTTAATATCTAATCTGCACAAGGGATGGACAGGTCCTGTGGGATCCATGCCTGGTTCA
Organism: Bufo bufo; assembly: GCF_905171765.1. NCBI lineage: Eukaryota > Metazoa > Chordata > Amphibia > Anura > Bufonidae > Bufo > Bufo bufo. The sequence goes on along the minus strand of NC_053392.1, from coordinate 257,180,972 downwards.
TTTTTATGAACGTCAGCTTGTCCACATTGGCTGTAGACAGGCGGCTGCGTTTGTCTGTAATGACGCCCCCTGCCGTGCTGAATACACGTTCAGACAAAACGCTGGCCGCCGGGCAGGCCAGCACCTCCAAGGCATAAAAGGCTAGCTCTGGCCACGTGGACAATTTGGAGACCCAGAAGTTGAATGGGGCCGAACCATCAGTCAGTACGTGGAGGGGTGTGCACAGGTACTGTTCCACCATGTTAGTGAAATGTTGCCTCCTGCTAACATGTTCCGTATCAGGTGGTGGTGCAGTTAGCTGTGGCGTGGTGACAAAACTTTTCCACATCTCTGCCATGCTAACCCTGCCCTCAGAGGAGCTGGCCGTGACACAGCTGCGTTGGCGACCTCTTGCTCCTCCTCTGCCTTCGCCTTGGGCTTCCACTGGTTCCCCTGTGACATTTGGGAATGCTCTCAGTAGCGCGTCTACCAACGTGCGCTTGTACTCGCGCATCTTCCTATCACGCTCCAGTGTAGGAAGTAAGGTGGGCACATTGTCTTTGTACCGGGGATCCAGCAGGGTGGCAACCCAGTATTCCGCACACGTTAAAATGTGGGCAACTCTGCTGTCGTTGCGCAGGCACTGCAGCATGTAGTCGCTCATGTGTGCCAGGCTGCCCAGAGGTAAGGACAAACTGTCCTCTGTGGGAGGCGTATCGTCATCGTCCTGTGTTTCCCCCCAGCCACGCACCAGTGATGGGCCCGAGCTGCTTTGGGTGCCACCCCACTGTGAACATGCTTCATCCTCATCCTCCTCCACCTCCTCCTCATCCTCGTCCTCCTCGTCCCCCAGTAGTGGGCCCTGTCTGGCCACATTTGTGTTGCAAAAAACCTCCCTCTGAGTCACTTTGAAGAGACTGGCCTGAAAGTGCTAAAAATGACCCCTCTTCCTCCTCTTCCTCCTGGGCCACCTCCTCTTCCATCATCGCCCTAAGTGTTTTCTCAAGGAGCTATAGAAGTGGTATTGTAACGCTGATAACGGCGTCATCGCCACTGGCCATGTTGGTGGAGTACTCGAAACAGCGCAACAGGGCACACAGGTCTCGCATGGAGGCCCAGTCATTGGTGGTGAAGTGGGTCTGATCCACAGTGCGACTGACCCGTGCGTGCTGCAGCTCGCACAGTCTGTCCAGCATATGCAAGGTGGAGTTCCACCTGGTGGACACGTCGCATATGAGGCGGTGAGCGGGAAGGCCGAAGTTACGCTGTAGCGCAGACAGGCGAGCAGCGGCAGGGTGTGAACGCCGGAAGCGCGAACAGACGGCCCGCACTTTATGCAGCAGCTCTGACATGTAGGGGTAGTTGCGAATGAACTTCTGCACCACCAAATTCAGCACATGCGCCAGGCAAGGGATGTGCGTCAAACCGGCTAGTCCCAGAGCTGCAACGAGATTTGGCCCATTATCGCACACCACCAGGCCGGGCTTGAGGCTCACCGGCAGCAACCACTCGTCGGTCTGTTGTTCTATACCCCGCCACAACTCCTGTGCGGTGTGGGGCCTGTCCCCCAAACATATGAGTTTCAGAATGGCCTGCTGACGTTTACCCCGTGCTGTGCTGAAGTTGGTGGTGAAGGTGTGTGGCTGACTGGATGAGCAGGTGGAAGAAGAGGAGGAGGAAGCTGAGTAGGAGGAGGAGGAGAAAGGAGGCAAAGAATATTGCCCTGCGATCCTTGGCGGCGGAAGGACGTGCGCCAAACAGCTCTCTGCCTGGGGCCCAGCCGCCACTACATTTACCCAGTGTGCAGTTAGGGAGATATAGCGTCCCTGGCCGTGCTTACTGGTCCACGTATCTGTGGTTAGGTGGACCTTGCCACAGATGGCGTTGCGCAGTGCACACTTGATTTTATCGGACACTTGTTTGTGCAGGGAAGGCACGGCTCTCTTGGAGAAGTAGTGGCGGCTGGGAACAACATACTGTGGGACAGCAAGTGACATGAGCTGTTTGAAGCTGTGTGTGTCCACCAGCCTAAATGACAGCATTTCATAGGCCAGTAGTTTAGAAATGCTGGCATTCAGGGCCAGGGATCGAGGGTGGCTAGGTGGTAATTTACGCTTTCTCTCAAATGTTTGTGAGATGGAGAGCTGAACGCTGCCGTGTGACATGGTTGAGATGCTTGGTGACGCAGGTGGTGGTGTTGGTGGTACATCCCATGTTTGCTGGGCGGCAGGTGCCAACGTTCCTCCAGAGGCGGAGGAAGAGGCCGAGGCGGCGGCAGCAGCAGAAGAGGCCGAGGCAGCAGAAGAGGTAGCAGGGGGAGCCTGAGTGACTTCTTTGTTTTTAAGGTGTTTACTCCACTGCAGTTCATGCTTTGCATGCAGGTGCCTGGTCATGCAGGTTGTGCTAAGGTTCAGAACGTTAATGCCTCACTTCAGGCTCTGATGGCACAGCGTGCAAACCACTCGGGTCTTGTCGTCAGCACATTGTTTGAAGAAGTGCCATGCCAGGGAACTCCTTGAAGCTGCCTTTGGGGTGCTCGGTCCCAGATGGCGGCGGTCAGTAGCAGGTGGAGTCTCTTGGCCGCGGGTGTTCTGATTTTGCCCACTGCTCCCTCTTTTGCTACGCTGTTGGCTCGGTCTCACCACTGCCTCTTCCTCCGAACTGTGAAAGTCAGTGGCACGACCTTCATTCCATGTGGGGTCTAGGACCTCATCGTCCCCTGCATCGTCTTCCACCCAGTCTTGATCCCTGACCTCCTGTTCAGTCTGCACACTGCAGAAAGACGCAGCAGTTGGCACCTGTGTTTTGTCATCATCAGAGACGTGCTGAAGTGGTATTCCCATGTCCTCATCATCAGGAAAAATAAGTGGTTGTGCGTTAGTGCATTCTTTCTCTTCCACCCCTGGGGAAGGGCTAGGTGGATGCCCTTGGGAAACCCTGGCAGCAGAGTCTTCAAACAGCATAAGAGATTGCTGCATAACTTGAGGCTCAGACAGTTTCCCTGATATGCATGGGGGTGATGTGACAGACCGATGGGCTTGGTTTTCATGCGCCACCTGTGCTCTTTCTGCAGAAGACTGGGTGGGAGATAATGTGAACGTGCTGGATCCACTGAGGTAGTTGGTTCACTAGGACGTGTGGCTGTGGCAGAACGGCCACGTCCTCTCCCAGCACCAGAGGGTCCACTAACACCACCACGACCATGTCCACATCCGCGTCCGCGTCCCTTATTAGATGTTTTCCTCATTGTTCCCGTTCACCACAATTTTGAGAATGGCAAATTTGGGAATGCTTTTTCAACCCAGAACAAAAAGTCTGCTTTTACGGTCACTACAAATAACTTGACCAGCTAAAACAGTGCAGATTTGGTTGAATAGAGATGTGAGACCTGTTTTTTTTTGCGCTGTGTGACAGGTATAGGTTTAATCACAGAATGACACTTCTATCAACACGCTAGCGTGTGTCTTAGGTTTTTCTGAATGACACTATCAATACCTTCAATGTAAGATTTTCTTTTTGGGATAGATTTCAAGTAGGCCTCAAATACCAGAAACTAGTTATTTTGAGAATGGGAAATTTGGGAATGCTTTTTCAACCCAGAATAAAAAGTCTGCTTTTACGGTCACTACAAATAACTTGACCAGCAAAAACAGTGCAGATTTGGTTGAATAGAGATGTGAGACCTGTTTTTTTTTGCGCTGTGTGACAGGTATAGGTTTAATCACAGAATGACACTTCTATCAGCACGCTAGCGTGTGTCTTAGGTTTTTCTGAATGACACTATCAATACCTTCACTGTAAGATTTTCTTTTTGGGATAGATTTCAAGTAGGCCTCAAATACCAGAAACTAGTTATTTTGAGAATGGGAAATTTGGGAATGCTTTTTCAACCCAGAACAAAAAGTCTGCTTTTACGGTCACTACAAATAACTTGACCAGCAAAAACAGTGCAGATTTGGTTGAATAGAGATGTGAGACCTGTTTTTTTTTTGCGCTGTGTGACAGGTATAGGTTTAATCACAGAATGACACTTCTATCAGCACGCTAGCGTGTGTCTTAGGTTTTTCTGAATGACACTATCGATACCTTCAATGTAAGATTTTCTTTTTGGGATAGATTTCAAGTAGGCCTCAAATACCAGAAACTAGTTATTTTGAGAATGGGAAATTTGGGAATGCTTTTTCAACCCAGACCAAAAAGTCTGCTTTTACGGTCACTACAAATAACTTGACCAGCAAAAACAGTGCAGATTTGGTTGAATACAGATGTGAGACCTGTTTTTTTTTGCGCTGTGTGACAGGTATAGGTTTAATCACAGAATGACACTTCTATCAGCATGCTAGCGTGTGTCTTAGGTTTTTCTGAATGACACTATCAATACCTTCACTGTAAGATTTTCTTTTTGGGATAGATTTCAAGTAGGCCTCAAATACTAGAAACTAGTTATTTTGAGAATGGGAAATTTGGGAATGCTTTTTCAACCCAGAACAAAAAGTCTGCTTTTACGGTCACTACAAATAACTTGACCAGCAAAAACAGTGCAGATTTGGTTGAATAGAGATGTGAGACCTGTTTTTTTTTGCGCTGTGTGACAGGTATAGGTTTAATCACAGAATGACACTTCTATCAGCACGCTAGCGTGTGTCTTAGGTTTTTCTGAATGACACTATCAATACCTTCAATGTAAGATTTTCTTTTTGGGATAGATTTCAAGTAGGCCTCAAATATCAGAAACTAGTTATTTTGAGAATGGGAAATTTGGGAATGCTTTTTCAACCCAGAACAAAAAGTCTGCTTTTACGGTCACTACAAATAACTTGACCAGCAAAAACAGTGCAGATTTGGTTGAATAAAGATGTGAGACCTGTTTTTTTTTGCGCTGTGTGACAGGTATAGGTTTAATCACAGAATGACACTTCTATCAGCACGCTAGCGTGTGTCTTAGGTTTTTCTGAATGACACTATCAATACCTTCACTGTAAGATTTTCTTTTTGGGATAGATTTCAAGTAGGCCTCAAATACCAGAAACTAGTTATTTTGAGAATGGGAAATTTGGGAATGCTTTTTCAACCCAGAACAAAAAGTCTGCTTTTACGGTCACTACAAATAACTTGACCAGCAAAAACAGTGCAGATTTGGTTGAATAGAGATGTGAGACCTGTTTTTTTTTGCGCTGTGTGACAGGTATAGGTTTAATCACAGAATGACACTTCTATCAGCACGCTAGCGTGTGTCTTAGGTTTTTCTGAATGACACTATCAATACCTTCACTGTAAGATTTTCTTTTTGGGATAGATTTCAAGTAGGCCTCAAATACCAGAAACTAGTTATTTTGAGAATGGGAAATTTGGGAATGCTTTTTCAACCCAGAACAAAAAGTCTGCTTTTACGGTCACTACAAATAACTTGACCAGCAAAAACAGTGCAGATTTGGTTGAATAGAGATGTGAGACCTGTTTTTTTTTGCGCTGTGTGACAGGTATAGGTTTAATCACAGAATGACACTTCTATCAGCACGCTAGCGTGTGTCTTAGGTTTTTCTGAATGACACTATCAATCCCTTCACTGTAAGATTTTCTTTTTGGGATAGATTTCAAGTAGGCCTCAAATACCAGAAACTAGTTATTTTGAGAATGGGAAATTTGGGAATGCTTTTTCAACCCAGAACAAAAAGTCTGCTTTTACGGTCACTACAAATAACTTGACCAGCAAAAACACTGCAGATTTGGTTGAATAGAGATATGAGACCTGTTTTTTTTTGCGCTGTGTGACAGGTATAGGTTTAATCACAGAATGACACTTCTATCAGCATGCTAGCGTGTGTCTTAGGTTTTTCTGAATGACACTATCAATACCTTCAATGTAAGATTTTCTTTTTGGGATAGATTTCAAGTAGCCCTCAAATACCAGAAACTAGTTATTTTGAGAATGGGAAATTTGGGAATGCTTTTTCAACCCAGAACAAAAAGTCTGCTTTTACGGTCACTACAAATAACTTGACCAGCAAAAACAGTGCAGATTTGGTTGAATAGAGATGTTAGACCTGTTTTTTTTTGCGCTGTGTGACAGGTATAGGTTTAATCACAGAATGACACTTCTATCAGCACGCTAGCGTGTGTCTTAGGTTTTTCTGAATGACACTATCAATACCTTCAATGTAAGATTTTCTTTTTGGGATAGATTTCAAGTAGGCCTCAAATACCAGAAACTAGTTATTTTGAGAATGGGAAATTTTGGAATGCTTTTTCAACCCAGAACAAAAAGTCTGCTTTTACGGTCACTACAAATAACTTGACCAGCAAAAACAGTGCAGATTTGGTTGAATAGAGATGTGAGACCTGTTTTTTTTTGCGCTGTGTGACAGGTATAGGTTTAATCACAGAATGACACTTCTATCAGCACGCTAGCGTGTGTCTTAGGTTTTTCTGAATGACACTATCAATACCTTCAATGTAAGATTTTATTTTTGGGATAGATTTCAAGTAGGCCTCAAATACCAGAAACTAGTTATTTTGAGAATGGCAAATTTGGGAATGCTTTTTCAACCCAGAAAAGAAAGTGTGCTTTTACGGTCAATACAAATAACTTGACCAGCTAAAACAGTACAGATTTGGTTGAATAGAAATGTCAGGTCTATTTTTTAGGCGCTGGGTGACAGGCTCAACTTGCCCCTGATGTAATATATGGCCAAAAAATAACCACACTGTTGATGGTTAAATGCACTTGGGTGACACAGGCTCAGCCTGCACCAGATGTAGTATATGGCCAAAAAATAATCAGACTGTTGATGGTTAAATGCACTTGGGTGACACAGGCTCAGCCTGCACCAGATGTAGTATATGGCCAAAAAATAATCAGACTGTTGATGGTTAAATGCACTTCGGTGACACAGGCTCAGCCTGCAGCTGATGTAGGATATAGCACAAAATAACCACACTATCGATGGTTAAATACACTTGGTGAGGAGTTAATCTGCCTAATCTCGCCCTAACGTCGCAGCTGCAACCTCTCCCTATACTGATCATAGCAGAGTGACGTGCGGCGCTACGTGACTCCAGCTTAAATAGAGGCTGGGTCACATGGTGCACTGGCCAATCACAGCCATGCCAATAGTAGGCATGGCTGTGATGGCCTCTTGGGCCAAGAAGTATGACGCTTGTTGATTGGCTGCTTTGCAGCCTTTCAAAAAGCGCCAAGAAAGCGCCGAACACCGAACCCGAACCCGGACTTTTACGAAAATGTTCGGGTTCGGGTCCGTGTCACAGACACCCCAAAATTCGGTACGAACCCGAACTATACAGTTCGGGTTCGCTCATCCCTAATCATTGACAAGTAAAGTGACAGTGATTTTGGAGAATTCTATCCACATTAATACCAGTAATGGTGTGTCAGTGGTGTGAGTATTGACATCAAGCTAACAAACAACCATGGGCTTCCGCAGGGGGGGCAAGGGGGGGCAATTGCTCCCCCCTGGGGCCCTGGAAATCTGTGAACTGAGTTCTGCCTCTGCAGCACTGGCGGATCTGGGGGGGGGGCAACGGGGCAATTGCCCCCCCCCCAGAGCTGCCCAGAAGTGGGGGGGGGGGGGCGGCGGCGGGGCACAGGGAGATGAACGCTTCCATTGTGGAAGCGTTCATCTCCATAGTCATCTGTATCGCCATCTTCAGGACAGCGATACAGATGACTGTGCTGAGGCAGGGGAGGGAGAGGTGTGTCCCTTTCCCTTCCTCTGATAGGCTGCAGGCACTAAGCCGGCAGCCTATTAGAGACCGGCCCTGAGCGGTACAGTGTGGGACACAGGCCGGAAGAGACCTTCATCGCATCGCTGCCAAGGAGGTAAGTATAAATGTTTATTTTTTTTGTGTACAATACTGGTGGCTACTGGCACATAATGGGGGTCTCTGGCCACTGGCACATAATGGGGGTCTCTGGCTACTGGCACATAATGGGGGGGCTGTCATTACTGGCACATAATGGGGGGCTGTCTTTACTTGCACATAATGGGGGGCTGTCATTACTGGCACATAATGGGGGCTGTCATTACTGGCACATAATGGGGGGCTGTCATTACTGGCACATACTGGAGGGCTTTCATTACTGGCACATAATGGGGGGCTGTCATTACTGGCACAAGGGGGGGCTGTCATTATTGGCACATGATGGGGGGGCTGTTATTACTGGCACATGATGGGGGGCTGTTATTACTGGCACATAATGGGGGGTCTGTCATTACTGGCACATAATGGGGGGCTGTCATTACTGGCACATAATGGGGGGCTGTCATTACTGGCACATAATGGGGGGCTGTCATTACTGGCACATAATGGGGGGCTGTCATTACTGCCACATAATGGGGGCTGTCATTACTGGCACAAGGGGGGCTGTCATTACTGGCACATGATGGGGGCTGTTATTACTGGCAAATGATGGGGGGGCTGTTATTACTGGCACATGATGGGGGGCTGTTATTACTGGCACATGATTGGGGGCTGTTATTACTGGCACATGATGGGGGGCTGTTATTACTGGGACATTATTGGGGGCACTATAGGGGCATCTACTGAGGCCACAAAGAAGGGGTGTTTTATATGGGGGGCTCTGTACAGTAGAATTTTATACTGGGACACATTATGGTGAGTACTATGAGGAAGGGGGAGAGGAGTACTATGGGGTCATTTACGGGGGGCCCTAAGAAGGGGTATTTTATATTTGCAAATTATGGGGCACACTGAGGGCATCTACTGGGGCATTTTATACTGGTACATTATGGGGGGCACTAGGAGGAAGGGGGGAGAGGCGCACTATGGAGGCATTTACTGGGGGCACTATATAGGGGTATTTTATACTGGCACATTATGGGGGCACTATGGGGACGTTAGCTCAACTGGGGGCATTACAAGGGGGTATTTTTTGCACTGTCACATTATAAGGAGAATTATTTCTACTGGGGGGCATTATGGTGGGCTTCATTACTCCCACATGGTATGACCCCCTAGTAGCAGCACCATCCTCTCCCTGCTCTGCTATTCCTCTGCCCCTTCTCCAAATCCTTATTATGAAATCTTTCTGATTAGGATAAAACACATCAGCTCCGCCGAGCTCCCCAGCCAAGTTTTGAAGTGGTGTCCGAGATCCCCAAGGGCCAAGCCAAGTAATTGTAAGTTTTCATGTGAAATATGTTTATGTTATACACATATAGCCTACACTGTGCCACACAATATACAGTATACCGCTACACTGTGTAGTCTGTTCTATAAGCACCATTGTTTTGTGGCGGCGGACAGAAAATAATCTGGAAGTGCCACTCCCGAGACCAGGCTCTGGATCCGCCACTGCGTTATTATACTTTGTGATAATGAATATGCCCCTCCCCTTTATTACATTCTCAGAAACAAGTAGAGCATGGATGTCAATAAAATTATGCGGACGCCCATGGAAAAATTTCTGCGGACGCCCATGCAAACAACTGTTACTGGCCCACATTTATTAATGTGGGTGCACCTATATTTTGGCAGTAAAAGTGGTCCAGGTTTAGAGAAACTTTTTGTGATTGGAACGAGAAAGATTGTGGTTTACTGGAAATGGGTGTGGCTTTGCTGGAAAGGAGAAGTGGCCTAAATTGCAATGGTTTGCGCCAAAATCGATCCACAATCATAGCATAAAATTCTGTCTCAAACTAAGCCAACTAATACTTGGTATAGAGTTAGTGTCCAGCCATGCACTCAATTTATCATCTGGTCTGAGGCACTGTGATAATTCTGGTGCATGTTTAGACAGTCTGTCTAAAGGTGCATTTACACTCCCCAATTATGGGGCAGATTATCAGGAACAAACGCTTCTATGAAAATCTGATCATGTAAAGGTGCTGCAGACCACCTGATGAACAAGCATAACACTTGTATGTATTGGGTGAAATGATCTGTGGTGCAGACATCTTAAGGGTGTATGTGACTCCCAGACTTTCTATCAAGTGATCGCTAACGAGCGTTCCTACGTACGCTCGTTAGCGATCATCTGGCAGTCTAATACTGCCTCCAAACGCATGCTTAAAAATCATAATGGTGTCGGCAGCAGATCACGCTGTGTAATAGCAATCTGCCGCCAGCACACACCACTGCTCTCCATGAGGAAGAGCATTGGCATAGCAATCGCTCCTCCCCATTCCACGGAGGACATCGCTGCATGTAATAGCAGTGGTGTCCTCCGCTACCTATCGGAGAATTACCGGGAGGGAACGCTTCCCTAACAGCAATAGTCTGTGGCATCAGGGTGTCTAATACACCCTTTAAGCATTGTTTCTGGGCAGTAGATTGTGCTGTGTGAACAGTGATCTGCTGTCCAGAAACAATGAATTGGTATGAGAATGAGCGATAGCTACTGTGGGGAAGATCACTGCATGTAAATGCTGCTTTTAACTCCACTAACAAGCAGGCAATTGTTGGGAAGGAACGCTTCCTTTCCAATAATTGTCTTCTAGTCAACACTGCGTAAATGAGCCTTAAGTTTACATGATCTACAGGCTTAGTAAATTGGGCCAATTGTTGTTTATATGTCACCACCAAGGAATAATCCAACATCAATTTGTAAAATTTTACTTTTCATACCAGTGTATTTTCTACAATGTTTACAGCACCAACAGTTCTGATAAAAGTCTCACATTGTGACTTCAATAATAAACAGTTCCATATAGGAACAGAACATAGAAAAAATGCAGGTTACTGTTCAAAATTGTTAAAGAGATTTTCGTGTAGCAAACTCTATGTAATCTGGGTCTCCCAAAGATGAGTTGCATAGAGTTGCATAAGGCTGAATTCACATCAGCATTCAGCCTTTCCATTCTTCTGCTCCGTTATAGGAGCTGAAGAATGGAAAAGACATATTCTGCACATAACTGAGCCAAATAGAGCCTACGTACCCCATAGACTATAATGGGGTCCATTAGGTTTCTGCTCAGAGGAAGATTTTTTAAGTGGAGACAAAAGCAGAACAGAAAGAGTGAACGCTTATGTGAACTCAGCCTAAGAGATCTCCTCTAAGAACTTATCATGCCTCAGGGCACTCAACAATGGGTTATCTAAAGGTGTCCAGCTAAATGATCATTTGGCCAATGGCTATTTCTCTCACCTGCCTCTTGACTTCCCCATTCACATACATGTTTGGTTCGGCCAAGCATGGGTGTTGTCAATAGAGGCTCTTCTGGTGGTGGCTTAGCTCCTGGGAGAACCAAAGGATAGTGTGCAAAAATTTCAGTTTGCACGGTACTTCTTTCCCCAGACAGACATCATTGGATTGTCAGACAAACTACTGTGTATTGGGGGCTTTAAGTTATCCAGTCGATTTAATTACATTATCTTTCAATCTGATTAAAGAAAACATCAGTAACTAGACTTCAGAGCTGTGACTGAGGACTAAGTAGCATTGACATCCAGAAGGTGATTTCTGAAGTGGTAAAGGGCTATATTTAGCTATGAAATAACTGATATGTCTATGACAACCCATCTCCAAAATAATCATAAAAATTTTAAGTCATACACCACATGTGAAGCAAAACATATATCTAGAAAGTGTGAAGTAGTCATTAGAATATTTTATTACCAGTTTATTTGGTGTTAAATATTATCAATACATTTTCCCACAAGTGTTGAAATAATTTCCATATAATGGTTCATGCACCCAGCACTGCCACATACATATATTCTCATACAGTGGCACACAGAGTCCCTACAGGTCCAAAGTAGCTGTTTGTGTCACCATATGGTGTTTGCCACTACATTAGGTACCATGCTCTATATAATATAGAATACTACAATAGTGACCTCATCGATTCTTAAGGAATCTTGGGGAAAAAAATATGGACACAGTATTACAGAATCACAAAACAGGGATCTGTAATACACAAACTGTGCATTAGGTGTAAGACAGTAACTACCTTTCAAATACCAGTTATTAACCAACAGAAGTAGGGACATATAACCATGATGAACAAAAGCTCTTGAGGAAAAAAAATCCATTACCTTACTCAAAATTGCTGACCTACTTTTTCATTGCTGATCAGTCTAATAACTCAATTAATTTGATAGCACACACTTACTCCATTAGCACAACAGAGAGTGATACCCTTGGAGACCAGGAGAAGTGAGGAATATGTTCACCTGATGGGGTTGTGATAAGCAAAACCACTATAAATGCTTTTCCAAGTGAGCTTATATGGTTCAGGTTAGGCTGTAGGTGCTGGGCATCGCATGCCAACTGGATATAGAAGTGTCAGAAAACAGAAGCCAAAATGAACACAAAAATCCTTGGCACCAGCCCCATCCCAGTAGAAAATGTGATCTTTATTGAAGCAATTCAGATATAAGTGCAGGTAGATGTATTTTGGGGACCAGCCCCTTCTTCAAATACAGAGGACATATGGATAAAGCCAGGGTGTCAAAATATATACAAGAAATGGTGCCAAACCACTTAAAAAGGGGGTGGGTAGTGAAAATATACATATAATAACACTACATAATTCGGTGATCAAACAGATAAAAAAAACAAATGCAATGTAAATGCAGTAAGTCAATGTAAAATTCAGTGTCAGCGCGACCAGAAAAAACGAAATGGAGTGAAAATAAACTGCTTCTTTATTGGTTTCATCAGGTTCATTTTCCCTGGTTGCCTTTATTTCAAGTACTGAAAATCGGATTCAGACTGGCCCACAGGGGACCTTAGTCCCCCAACCCCACACACAGATAGCACACGAGACAGCACACTGACTGTACTACATATGGAATGGCAATGTCAAGCATCTCAACCATCTTATGCATTCATATAAAAAACTGGGCAGTATTTATTTATTTAACAAACTGCCTAGTTTATTGTTTTAGATGCATATGCAGCAGGCCCAGGAGAGGGGAGTTGCGGACAGGAGTGGTGGTATCAATAATGGTGTTTGTAGTTACTCATGGTGGCAGTCCTCACTATAGCAATCCCTGGGGTCATGTGGTGATGGGAAGGGTGCACCTTTTCTTCTCATCGGGGCACTCCCTGGCTTTGGGGCTCCTGCCTTGTATTAGGCGGGGCACCCTTGGTAAAGATGAGTTTTTAGGTGCATGGCAGGGGTCCCACAGATGGGCCATGCAATACAAGTGAGTCAAATGGCCGTGCTGTGCAATGATGAGGCCTGTTTGAGTGCCAAAAGTCCATTGTACTTTACTGAGATAGTTCAATAGATGTTCACATAAGGCTGTGTATGGGAGGCATCAGCACAGTAAATATTCCCTCTAAATCTCTGTCTCATTATCTGCACAAATCTTCCCAAATCAACCAAGAGGTGCAACTTGTCTCTCTCACTCTCATTATGTTGGTATCTCTGCAGTATTCTTGGCGGAATATAGTCTCTCAAAAGATGACAGTATGTTCTATTAGTGTAATGGGGAACCTGAAGTTTATTGCTCCCGCAAACATACAGGTAAGTCTGTAGCCTTAAAGTATATGCATGACAGATGCTCTGAGCTTTCCCTTACAGTTCCTTTGGAAAGTCTTCAGAACCTTTCACTTTTTTTATATTTTGTTATGTTGCGGCCATCAATCTGCACTCAATACCCCATAATGAGAAAGTGAAAACAGAATTTTAATTCATAATTTTTGAAATGCTTGCAAATGTATTAAAAAGGAAATGCTAACATTTTGCATGGGCATGGTAATTCAGACTCTTTGCTATGACACTTGAAATTTAGCTCTGGGGACCTCCAATTGCTCTTGATCATCTTTGAGATGATTCTACACCGTGATTGGAGTCCACTTGTGGTAAATCCAGTCTATTGGACATGATTTGGAAACACACATAACTGTCTACAGAAGGCCTCAGAGCTGACAATGCAAAAATCAAGCCATGAGGAGGAAAGAACTGCCTGTAGAGATGAGAGACAGGATTTTGTGGAAGTACCGATCTGGAGAAGGGTACAAAAAATTCAGCTGCAATAAAAGTACCCAAAAGTACAGTGGAATAAATAATTCTTACATGGAAGAAGTGTGTAACAACCCAGACTCTTCCTAGCGCTCACCACCCTACTAAAGTAAGTAATCAGGGTAAAAGGGCCTTGGTTAGAGAGGTGACCAAGAACCTAATGGGCACTCTGCCTGAGCACCAGAGATGTGTGCAGATGAGAGAAACCTCTAGAAGGTCAGCCATTACTGCAGCATTCAGTGAATCTGGGCTTTGTGGCAGAGTTGCCAAAATGAAGCCTCTCTTCAGTAAAAGACACATGAAGGTTTAAAAAAAAAAAAAAAAAACACCTATAGGATTCTCAGACTGTGAGAAACAAAATTCTCTGATCTGATGGCCTTAATTCTAAGCATCATGTTGAAGCATGGTTGTGGCAGCATCATGCTGTGGGGTCTGTGTTTTTCAGAAAGACTGGTCAGAGTTGAGGGACAGCTGAATGGATCAAAGTGCAGAGATATTCTTAATGAAAACCTGATCCAGAGTGATCTGGAACTCAGACTGTTTACCAACTATTTACCTTCAAAAAAGACAAAATTAGGTGCATTCTCCAGAAGTCCATGTGACTAAAGAAAATCTACGACATCTGAGAGCTGCCATAGATTTCTGGCTTCATTTGCACCAGAAAACTGGCATGAATGAAAAAGAATTTGTCTCAGCTGTTGGCCACACCCATTTCCTACCCTTGTCATGCCTCCTTTTGGAAAATTGCTGAGTGTGGCATAAAAAGATACACACAAACACACAGCTTACAACTACAGTCCTGATCAAAAGTTTAAGTCCACTTGAAAAAGGCAAAAAATCTTATTTTAGATTGTTGGATCTTAACAAGGTTCCAAGTAGAGCTTCAACATGTAACAAGAAGAAATGAGAGTGAGACAAAACATTTTTTTGAGCATTCAATTAATTAAAAATAACGATTAAACTGAAACAGGCTGTTTTTCAGCTGATCAAAATTTTAGGACCACATGCTTTTAAAAGGCCAAATCTGTGCAAAGATGTGGATTCATTGTCATTTTCTGTCAGGTAGTCATTTTCTGTCATGGCAAAGGCAAAAAAACTCTCCCTTTTTGAACGTGGTCGGGTTGTTGAACTGCATAAGCAGGGTCTCTCACAGCGCGCCATCGCTGCTGAGGTGGGACGCAGTAAGACAGTCATTTGGAATTTCTTAAATGATCCTGAGGGTTATGGAACAAAAAAGTCAAGTGGAAGACCCAAAAAAATTTCATCAGCAGTGAGCCGGAGGATCCAATTGGCTGTCCGTCAAGACATTGGATGATCCTCGACCCAAATTAAGGCCCTTACTGGTGCTGACAGCAGCCCCATAACCATCAGACGGCATCTGAGACTGAAGGGCTTCAAAACAAAAAACGTCTTCAAAGACCTTGTCTCCTGGAACGCCACAGAACTGCTCGTTTGGACTTTGCAAGAGAGCACCAAACATGGGACATTCAAAGGTGGAAGAAAGTTTTATTCTCTGATGAGAAAAAATTTAACCTTGATGGTCCTGATGGTTTCCAACGTTACTGGCATGACAAGCAGATCCCACCTGAGATGTTTTCTACGCGCCACAGTGGAGGGGTTGCCATAATGGTCTGGGGTGCTTTTTCCTTCAGTGGAACAATGGAGCTTCAGGAAGTGCAGGGGCGTCAAACGGCCGCTGGCTATGTCCAGATGTTGCAGAAAGCATTCCTCATGACAGAGGGCCCTCGTCTGTGTGGTAACGACTGGGTTTTTCAACAGGACAACGCTACAGTACACAATGCCCGCAGGACAAGGGACTTCTTCCAGGAGAATAACATCACTCTTTTGGCCCATCCTGCGTGTTCCCCTGATCTAAATCCAATTGAGAACCTTTGGGGATGGATGGCAAGGGAAGTTTACAAAAATGGACAACAGTTCCAGACAGAAGATGGCCTTCGTGCGGCCATCTTCACCACTTGGAGAAATGTTCCCACTCACCTCATGGAAACGCTTGCATCAAACATGCCGAAACGAATTTTTGAAGTGATGAACAATAACGGCGGAGCTACTCATTACTGAGTTCATGTTTGGAAGTTGGATTTCTGTTTTTGGAGGGGTTTCGTTTTTTTTTGGAGGTGTGGTCCTAAACTTTTGATCAGCTGAAAAACAGCCTGTTTCGGTTTATTCATTGTTTTCAATAAATTGAATGCTCAAAAAATTTTTGGTCTCACTCCCACTTCTTCTTGTTGCATGTTGAAGCTCTACTTGGAACCTTGTTAAGATTCAGCCATGCTAAATATGATTTTTTGCCATTTTTCAAGTGGTCTTAAACTTTTGATCAGGACTGCATTTAAAGCCACTTTTCTGGCTCAAGAGAGATGATAAATCTCTCCAAAGACCCTAAGCATACTGCCAAGACAACAAAGGATTGGCTTATCTTTGGAGATACCTGAAAATGGCTGTACATTGATGGTCCCTGTGAAATCTGATAAGGGCTTGAGAGGATCTGCAGAGAAGAATGGCAGAAAATCCCCAAATCCACATGCAAACCTTGTGGGATCATACCCAAGAAGACTGGAGGCTGTAATTGCTGCCAAAGGTGCTTCAACTAAGCACTGTGTAAAGGGTCTGAATACTTATGTCAATGCAAGATCTATGTTTTGCATTTTCAATAAATTATCAAATGCATTAGATTTTTGAACATTCTGTTTTCACTTTCTCATTATGGGGTGTTGAGTGCAAAATCATGGGGAACAAATTGAACTTTTTTTATTTTAGCATGAAGCTGTAACTTAACAAAATGTAAAAAAAAAGAAAGGGTTTGAAGACTTTGTAAATACACTGTATACTTGTAGTCCTGTTCAACACACTGTATGTGTAGTGTTGGCTGTGTGGAGTGCTTCTGTTTTCTAGCAATCATACGGCCTGCTCCCAAGTGTGTATGCACCACCATTCAGGCTTCTACATACAGTATAGATGCAGATATGACTGGTGGTCTCCAGTTACCAAAGCGGCCTCTGTGTATGTGCTGAGGAGTGACACTGACTGTGTCTTCTAAAATAATGACCCCTAAATCCCATTCCTCAGATACTGAGGTTAGGACTGTATCACTGATTTTATATTCTGCTCTTGGGTTTTTATGCCCCAGGTGCATTATCTTGCAATTTTAGTTGCCAGATTTTTGACCATTCCTCTAGTTTTCCTAAATCCTTTTCCATTTGGTGTATCCCTCCAGGAACATCAACCCTGTTACAAATCTTTGTGTCATCAGCAAAAAGACACACCTTACCATCGAGGCCTTCTGCAATTTCGCTGATAAAGATATTAAACAATATGGGTCCCAGAACAGATCCCTGAGGTACCCCACTGGTAACAAGACTATGGTCTGAATATACTCCATTGACTACAACCCTCTGTTGTCTGTCCCTCAGACACTGCCTAATCCATTCAACAATATGGGAGTCCAAGCCCAAAGACTCTAATTTATTGATAAGCCTTCTATGTGGGACAGTATTAAAAGCCTTACTAATGTCTAGATAAGCGATGTCTACTGCACCTCCGCCAACTATTATTTTAGTTACCCAATCAAAAAAATCAATAAGATTAGTTTGACATGATCTCCCTGAAGTAAACCCATGCTGTTTTTCATCTTTCAATCCATGGGATTTTAGATGTTCCACAATCCTCTCCTTGAGTATGGTTTACATTAATTTCCCCACTATTGATGTCAGGCTTACTGGCCTATAGTTGCCTGATTCCTCCCTACTACCTTTCTTGTGAATGGGCACAACATTTGCTAATTTCCAATCTTCTGGGATGACTCCTGTTACCAGTGATTGGTTAAATAAATATGTTAATGGTTTTGCTAGTTCACTGTTAAGCTCTTTTAATAGCTTTGGGTGTATCCCATCAGGCCCCTGTGACTTATTTGTTTTCATTTTAGACAGCTGACTTAGAACCTCTTCCTCTGTAAAGACACATGCATCAAAAGATTCATTAGTCTTCCTAACTGAGGTCCTTTTCCTTCATTTTCCTTTGTAAAAACTGAACAGAAGTATTCATTGAGGCAGTCAGATAGTTCTTTATCTTCTTCCATATACCTTCCTTCTTTTGTTTTTAATTTGGTAATTCCTTGTTTTAGTTTCCTGTAATGGTATTATTATATGTGTGAATTGACTTGATACTTTTATATGCATTTTCTGTATTGCATTTCCTTTTTAAGTGGTACCATAATAGTGGTACCATGGCGGCCTATGGTAAATGGACAGTTTTAGTTACTGAGTTTTCAAAAGTTTTGTTTGGTTGGGGTTCGAACACTGAGACTGATACCAATCGCTAGAGAGAAAAGGGCTCATATATTGCACCCTCTTTCCTCACTGCAGGAGAAGAAATGAGATGGACTCAGTAGAAAGTCCATAGGCCCATCTGGATCAGAGAGCTCACTCTGGGAGCACTTCTCTCTCCTTCTTCTAGCCATTGGTGGGGGTCTCTGTGCTCAGACCCCCACTGATCAAAACATTTAACATTTCTCTATGACATCAAATTTTTTCTGAAAACTCTGTGACTCTTTAATGTCATTGTTATTTTATATATTTTTTTTCCTTTAAAAAGATACATGATCTTGTGCTGATTAATTTCATAATTTACTTAATATTTTATGTGTCATACGTAAATACAAATTAAGTGCAGATCAGTCAGATCAATAGAATATAAAATTCCTACTGGGAGATAATGCTATATAAATATAGGAAAAGTGGAAAAGTATATACTGTGTATATGCATAGTCTAAATTGTAATTGTATACATGTACAGTATACTGTATGTGCTGGATATACAGAGGGACAAGTTTATTTTCTGCTGCCGAGCCTCTTCAATGAAGGCCATTTGTCAGGCATGATTATATCCGAGCAGCCTTTGCAGCTGTTCCAAACATTCAGCACTGTTGCTAAGACTTTTATCTACAAAACCGCTTCCAGCAAATCCCTCTACATTGAAGGAGACTAAGCATGTACTGCTAAGATTGCTAAGGAGGTCTGTGTGCTGCAATTCCAGTATAAAGTTGAACCATAGTCCAGAAAGTGGAGAGCATCAAGTCGTAA
Organism: Bufo bufo; assembly: GCF_905171765.1. Taxonomy (NCBI): domain Eukaryota; kingdom Metazoa; phylum Chordata; class Amphibia; order Anura; family Bufonidae; genus Bufo; species Bufo bufo. Next base: position 257,161,942 of record NC_053392.1, on the reverse strand, counting down.
AACCAATACCGTGAGAACAAATGTTACTAGTATACATGGCATGCATGACATTCCTGGAGCAACTAAATAAAACCTATCCTCATCATTTTTATCTATCTATCTATTTACCGTCTATCTATCTATCTATATATCTATCTATCTATTGCATATCTATCTATTTACAAACATGCTAGATAACAAAAAAATGTAGCCTGTTCAAAACAGATCTTAACCTATACACAGTGATATATTAGTGTGTTTTTTTTTACAGCTATTAGTATTGATCATAGTATTGATCATATTATCATTGAACTTATCTAATATACACATATATTAAAATTATATATAAGAAAATAATACAAATCAGAATACTTTACACTAAAATAGTAAACAGCTGCATCTTCTCACGCGTCCTTTTATTACTTTTGAGAATCTAACTAAATATAGAAACCCTTATGGACAATTGTGTCTGGCCAGTTCACTCATGACATGTCTCAAGCCTAAAATGTCACTGCATTTCCATATGTCAGTGATATCAGCTGGTTTAGAAATCAACATTGGGATTCTGTTACAGTCTCAGCTGACATCTAAGAGCGAGAGCTCTTTGACATTTCCCAGGAGAAGCAGTTCATCTGTGTTTTATTTTATACCATCAATGATTATGCCCAAAATCAAATCATTCATAAGACAAATTAAACAATACACGTTCATATACTGAATATGGATTTTTTTTTTTAATTGACAAATATGGTGCAATATAGTAAATATGTCTTCTGTACAAATGCATATGCTTAGAGAACAAAATGGCATTCACATATTCAATAATGCAGAAACAAGCTATCCACGGTTGACCTGGAGTTCCTTGGGTCCTCCAGAAGAAATGATTCTGAGGCCACACTCTTTGTTCATACAGTGTTTATCAACCTTTAAGTCTTCTACTATCATTACACACAGGGGATTTCATTAAAGATTGCTAGATTATTTCGGATATATGGCTCAGAAATTTGTTCATTTGAGAATTTGAGCAACCAAAGAGAGATTAAACTCGAGAATGACCTCTAAAAATGTTCAGCTACGAACATTGTCAGTAATCGCACTATACTCATTTTGATGAAAGCTTCCTTCTATACGGCTCATGACCAACCGCAACAGTGGGGTGCAGTCCCTCCTGGCGGTCAAGTAGGTATCTTGCTACTGGAATATGAAGATATAGCCAAATGTTCAGGTTTCTTGATGCATTTTTGAAAGCCAAAATCAAGAGTGAATCATGAAAGAAGAGAAATGATAAAGAACAAATATGACTTCTGCTCTTTTTCTAAATTCACTCCTAGTTTTGGCCTCCAAATTTGCATCAAGAAACCTGAATGTGTTGCCGTACCCCTAAATTCCAGCAGCAAGTGACTTCCTTGACCATCAGGTGGGACTGAACCCCACTGTTGCAGTTGGTCATGACCCTCAATGAGTATAGTGACATCATTGAGAATGCTCGTTCATAGCTAAACATTTTTAGAGACCATTCTTGGATCAGGTCCCTCCTCAGTTGTTCAAATTCCCAAAGGAATAATTTCTGAGCGACTGTTATTAGGCTTAGTAAGAGAGAAAGTGGCCTACCAATCACAACATCGAATTTGCATACACTTGTGCAGATCCAGTAATATCACTCACAGGATACGGCTGGATCCATTTATACATATGTTGCTGTAACTATTACAGCCTCACATCCAGGGACATAAAGATGGGGATAGAAACCCAGGTGTGGATTGTTGATTGCCAGGTATGTTTCATGTTACTGATTTTTATATCAATACATAAAGCATTATGAGGGGTCACCAATAGGGAACTTGTGTTCCCCTGATGGACTTAAGCTTAACACTAGAGGTCTCCTGTTCTCCATTATCATCTTCATTTATACATTCAGTCAAGTATTGGAGGAAGCAAATTCTGAAATTAACGTCCACTATAAATATGTTAATGGGATTGTAAAGGATGAGAAAACATGCCTGGTTTAAAAAAAACAATACCACACCAGTTCACAGGTTGTGTGTGGTATTGTAGCTCAGCCACATTTACTTCAATGGGGCTGAACAGGAGTGTGTAGCTGTTTTTGGAATTTCTTTCTAATCCTCTGTAACCCCTTTAACCATAATTCTCCAAACGCGCAACATTTTGTCCATAACTTATGAGGGACCTATGGCGCACAAATCATGCACTGGTTTAAGGCCTCAAGCACACGACCGTTGTTGTTTTCCGTTCCGCAAATTGGGGTTACGTTGTTCCGTGATACGTTTCCGTTTTTGTTTCCGTTGTGTTTCTGTGTGTCTTCCGTTTTTTTTGGAGGACCACCAGTAAAAAAGGAAGGAAAAATAAAGTGTAAGACAGGTTTGCCATGCAAATGATAGGAATAAAACGGACGCGGACGCGGATGACAATCGGGTGTGACTCCGCATTTTTTAGAGGTCCCATTGATTTGAATGGGTCCGCAAACCATTTTTCCCGGACAAGAATAGGACAGGTTATATTTTTTAGACGGACTGGAACCACGGACCACGGACGCAGATAACAAACAGTGGACTATCCACATTTTCAACGGCTCCATAGAAATGAATGGGTCCACATCAGAAACGCTAAAATCGGCGGAACGGGCGCAGAAACAAACAACGGTTGTGAGCATGAGGCCTATGTTGTACACTGCAAGAAAATTTTGATACCATAAACAAAAACCCAAAAGGTCCTTATTCTGATAATGAACAGCAAAATGATGCAATTATACAGAACCTCTGTGGATGCTAATATGTATAACCTCCATGTAATATTATAAATCTTTATTTATTATGTTATGATTTCTCTATCCATGGATATATTCACAAAAAACAGGCATTGTATTATCCCATAAGACTAAGGACTGGTACACCATCTCTAGTCCTCTCACACTCACTATACAGACATGGGATAAGAAAGGAAAGCAATAAAAAGCTATAAGAGCCAAATAACTTCAAATATGTATGCATTGCAAGTCACAGAATATGTACCTTCTAAGTGCATTTGGCTATGTGTGATACTATAGAGCTTCTGTTTTCTAATCACAATCGGTTTATCGTTAAGCTGTGAAATGTCAGAATACATACTTTGAATGCATGTCACTGCCCTAAACCTACTGAGGGAGCTATTGCATGTAATGCCTCTAATACCACTTTGGAGTTGCTTTATTAGAGCTCTGGCTTGTAGTCAAGGTAGTGAAGTACAAGGATCCTCCTTGTATATCAGAAAAAATGTCAGCGGAACCAGGAGAATTTTACCTTTGTTATAGTTCCAATATCTTCTGTAAATAGATTAGATGAATGATAGATTCTAAATAGATAGATTCTAAATAAATAGATAAATTCTAAATAGATAGATTCTAGATAGATAGATAGATAGATAGATAGATAGATAGATAGATAGATAGATAATCTTTGGTACAGCTTCAATTTTTCCAACTTTTGAAAAAACGTGGTTTCTCAAAAGTTTCTGGAAGTTGCCAGTACAAGTAAATTTGTTACATTTTAGTATGCAACAAAATATCACAGATTGAAGGAGCTATTATAACTATAATACATGGATAACCACTTACCAGCTATAAGAGGAGAACTTAAACCTTCCCAGCAGAGAAGAGCAGGATCTGTGTTACCTTCTAACCAGCCTCAGAGTGATGAAAACAAAAATAATATCTATCTGTAAAGGAATGCTGCAGCCCTTCCATCCCATGTATGGCAAGCCATGGGGCTATATATAGCAGACATGGAGTTGGGCTACCACAGTTTTAGGTCACCCTGACAGAGTATACGTTAAATTTTGTTTTTACTCACTGTTATACATTAGTAGTGACCTATATTGGATAAACTGTTGTGCTGTTGTCATGTTCACAGTAATAAAGTATTTTCATTATCTATCTATCTATCGCCTATCTATCTACCATCTATTTATCTATCTGTCGCCTATCTATCTATCTATCTATCTATCTATCTATCTATCATCTATTTATCTATCTCTCTATCCTCTATCTATATATCTAATATCTATCTAATTATCTATCTATCATCTATCTATCTCACTCTCTTATCTAAAATATCTCTCATCTATTGCTCTATCATCTATCTATATATGTAATTCATTTATCAGCTATCTACCCATTTATATATTATTTATGAATTATCTATTTACAATGCATCTATCATAAGTGTGTGTGTATAAACTATCTTTCTATAAATATATCTGTGTATCATATTTCCTTATATAATTCTATCATCTATAAATATACCTTCAATCTACCTAAATTATCTAATAGTGAAGGCTGTGTACAGCCTGTAATTGTGGGAGGAGCTCCCTCCCCTACTCAGCGGTCAGGAGGCAGAGGGCGCTCTTTTCCTGTGCTTCTGTTCCTAGCTCGGCAGACGATCGCGACGTCACTTCCGGTCTCGGTGACTTCCGGTTTGGTCCCTGCAGCGTGCGGTGCCCGCGGTAAGTGAGATCTTCGGCGCTTCCTTCCTGCCTCTGCCTCCCCGTAGCTACCGGGCGCGTCACCTCCTGCCGATTCAATTTAACGGCCGGATGCACTCTACAGCCCGTGGGGCCCTCCAAGCACATGATGGTCGGTTCCGATCAAACGTCCAGGCGGCATCCCCTCCAGGCAACCTGGCGCTCAGCCAGGCCGGGTTAGCCCGCAGGTTCTCTCGGCCGGCGGATGTGTCCTCCCTTCCTAGGGGTGGGGTCTCAGCAGCCAACTCAGTTTTTCTGCACCTCAGCCCCACTGCGTCTCATTCAGGGGTTCCTAAGCCGCTCTGCTCCATCCCCGCACCGGTCAGGTTGTCACCATCAGAAGGGGGTGCGGTCGTTCTCCTTCCGGGTCCGCCAGGTTAAGTTTTCCCCTTCCCTTGGTCACCCAGGGCTTGTCCTCCCATAGGCTCAGGTCCTCTTCCCTTGGTCGCCCCGGGCCACGTGTCTCCCATAGGCTCAGGTCCTGCTGGCTTAGATTAAGGTTCCTATAGACCTCCCGGTCACGTCCCGCCAGGACCCGCTTTAGCTTTGACATGGCATACCACGTCCGCCAGGTGCGTTTCCTTGTCACCTGCTGAAATGCTAAGACCACCTCTCGGGCCATGTCATCGGCTCCTGCCATCACTCAGGCCACGTGGCATTCATCCATTGCTACCAAATTTGCTCAGACTCTGCTTAACATTGCAACATGGGTCCCTGATTCGCTCATGTAACGGTCACGTCCACACACACACAGGGGGAAGGTTAGTGACCACTGCGCTCCACCCTCACCCCTGGCCCTGCCTACTTGCCTCACGAGTCCTGATGACAGGGGACAACTGGACGGCAGTCCCTAACTTAGGATATGTGCAGGGAAGACAGACAAGACAAAATACGAAACATGAACGGACCGGGTCAGAACCAAGAGAGCTACGCAGTACAATGGATTAAGCAAAGAATGGTCAGGAGAAGTCGGGGTCAAATACCAGGAGAGTAGCGAAGTACAAGAGGAGTCCTAATAGAGTAGTCAGGTGGGAGCCGAGGTCACAATACCAGGATGTATGCGCAGTACAGGAGGAGCAGGCAGACTTAGGAGCAGGGAGCCACCCAGCTAGTAAAGCCGCCCTGGGAATGAGGTCAAACACAGATCCTCATTCCCAAAGCTAAGCAACAGGTCTGCGGGCGATGGGGGACCGAGTGCACCTTCGGAACCCTGTGACAGCTCAGGTCTATTGTTTTGTCTATGCCGCTCAGGTTTCTTTCCGCAGGGGGTCGGGTGGATCCCATTTCTTCAAGTCTAGTATGGGTTATGTTGTTACACGATTTGCGCAGGTCCTGTTGGTGCGATATCATGTTGAGTCCTGTATCAGGTTCATGTGGTCACCTGAATCGCTCAGGTTTAGGTGATTGCCTGAACCGCTCGTGTTTCATGTAGTTGCCTGAGTCACTCAGGTTTTATGCACTTGCCTGGGTCGCTCAGGTTCCAGGCATGGCCTGAATCGCTCAGGTTCTATGTAATTGCCTGCATCGCTCTGGGTCTGTGTAATTGCCTGAATCGCTCAGGTTTTATGTATTTGCCTGAATCACTCAGGTTTTATGTATTTGCCTGAATCGCTCAGGTTTTATGTATTTGACTGAATCGCTCAGGTTTTATGTATTTCCCTGAATCGCTCAGGTTTTATGTATTTGACTGAATCGCTCAGGTTTTATGTATTTCCCTGAATCGCTCAGGTTTTATGTATTTCCCTGAATCACTCAGGTTTTATGTATTTCCCTGAATCACTCAGGTTTTATGTATTTCCCTGAATCGCTCAGGTTTTATGTATGTGCCGGAATCACTCAGGTTTTATGTATTTGCCAGAATCGCTCAGGTTTTAGGTATTTGCCTGAATCGCTCAGGTTTTAGGTATTTGCCTGAATCGCTCAGGTTTCTTGTATTTGCCCTTTTCTCTCAGGGTGTAGGTAAGTGCCGGATCCGCTCAGGTTTAAGGTAATGCCCGACTCACCCAGGTGTCTGTCATTCTCCATGAAAAGGTGTATGTGATTGCCTGAATCGCTCTGGATTCGATGTATTTGCCTGAACCGGTCAGGATTCGTTGTATTTGCCTGAATCGCTCAGGTTCTATGTATTTGCCTGAAACGCTCAGGGGTTTTTCAGCAGTGTCCAGTTGGTTCCTGTTTACCCGGTTCGTGTTCCGCATGTTTGAATTCCTGATTCGCTCGGGTCTTTTTTCATGCAGAGCGGCATCGGTCCCTGATTCTTTCAGATCGGGGTCATTCATCAATTGGCCATGGCACCCAGGCTGCATTCTGGTCTCCTTTGCTTCAATCTGGTGCCACCAGGTCACACCCCTCTCCGGACTCGTGTCAACGCAAGCTTGTTTTTTCATATAAACAGGGCCTCAGGCCTCCGGAATTCCGGTCCAACCTCAGTCGTGTCGCAGTGCTCCTCCGGTCACTCCATGGTGCCAGGTTCCAGGTAAGGCCAAAACCAAGTGGCGTCATTGCGCTCCTCCGCTGCTCAGGGCTTTCCCTTATTCATCACGAGCTTCCATTTCTAGGTCTCCAGTGTCGCCGGAGAATTAGTCAGGGCTGACTGTTGGTTCGGGTAGGTTTGTGATTCTTTCTATGCCACGTTTGTTCCTGTTCCCTCACCGCTCTCGCCCGGTCACCCTGCCACCGCTCGTTATATAAAAAAAAAAGAGAGAAAAAAGAAATGGGGGGGGAGTCTTTAAAATTACTTGTATATATGCTTACCTCTTTCCCATGCAGACTAAAGATGTCCCAAGCTTCAGAGGCGGATGACAACGTGTCTTTACCCGGGTCTTCGGTGTCGGGACGCGCCAGTAACCTGTCCCTTCGTAGCTGATTACGGAGCTTAATAGGAGAGGAATCCATCATCCCGCATCAGCAAGGAAGGCGGAACTCTATCGTCTCCTGATGACGGAGCCAGAGGGTTCAAACGACCAGCCCTCTCTCTCCTTCTCTTCAGCTGTCCCTGCTGCAGTTGCAGTCCACCATCGGCAGTCTGGCAGGTTCGGTGGCAAATATTCAAGCCAGAATGGGGGAATTGGAGTCCCGGCCTCTGGTGGCGCCACCATCTCCAGCTCCACCACCCATTCCTTCCACGTCTCAGGACGCGGCTCCAGGTACGGTCTGTGCCAGCCCTCAGATCGCTCCCTCGCATTTTATCCCGGAGAACTTAAAAAGGGATATTCTAGCGGGGAAAGATGTCAACCTGGCATCTATTCTCATTGCGTCCCAGGACGTTTCCGAGAACAAGATAATTAATTGTGGGGAGGTGTCGGTTGTTCTCAGGGCCAAGGACACTCGCTTGAACCGTAAACTGTCTATCCCTGAATTTGTACTGGCTTTCAGCCTCTATAGAGACACCATCTGCTCTGTCCAGCCGCACAGACCTGAGTAACTGGACTCATACTTGTACCGTATTACCGACTTAGGGTACAAGTACGGTGGCACTAACTTCTATGACTACCACAGGTCATTCTCGGCCAAGGCAGCCGCAGCCCTTGCGCAGTTCCAGTTCATCACTGACTGGGCGAACCTCGACATGGAGCTCTTCTGTCGACATTTCGCCGGTTTAAGGGCTCCTACTTGTGCGGCTTGCCAGTCAATTCAACATACCGCAGACTGATGCCCCAACCTTCCCACCCCAGCCCGGGAGGGTTCCCTTCCAGGTCCCTCCAGCGCCCAGCAGTTCCAGGCCTCAACCGATAAGCTGGGTAGACCTATCACTTATTTGGGACAGAGTCAAGTCTGTAACAATTTCAATTCAGGGGGTTGCGGGTTTAACAGTTGTAGAGCTTTGCATATCTGCTCTCTCTGTTTTAGGGCCCATCCTCGTCCTAGCTGCCCGAAAAGGCAGCACAAGAACCTATGACTAGCGGACATCAATATCGAGCTCTTGGACGTTCTATTGCAGGACCATCCTGACCGCCAGTTGTCCCAGTTCCTTCTCTCCGGATTCGAGAGGGGTTTCCACACGGGTTTCATTGCCCTCCCTCAAGTTTCCTGGGAGGGAAGGAACTTGCTGTCGGCTACTCAGGAGCCGGCGGCAGTAGATACCCTGTTGCAGGCGGAAGTCCGGAAAGGGTTCCTGCTGGGCCCGTTCCGGTCTATCCCCCACTTGGAGGGTGAATCCGATTGGCCTGGTTACCAAGCAGTCCTCCAATAAAAGGCGATTAATCTACAATTTGTCTGCTCCTCACATGTCTCCCATTCCCAGTTTGAATTCTTAAATTCCATCCGAAGAATTCTCCATGAGGTACTCGTCCATCGATGAGGCCATCCAGTATATCTTGCTGGCTGGGGAAGAGGCTTGGTTGGCCAAGTCCGACATAGCGGACGCATTTAAGTTGCTCCCTATCCTTCCCCAGCTATGGAAATATTATGGCTTGTATTGGGCGGACGGGTATTACTTCGCCAACCGGCTCACCTTCGGATCTAAGAGCAGCCCGTGGCTGTTTGATAGATTCGCATGCGCCTTGCATTGGATCCTGGTTTATCACGGGGGTTTGGACATAATCATCCATTATCTCGACGATTTCCTGATCGTCGAGAGCCCCCAGGGTGACCCCACGGGCTTGGCAAGTTTGCTCCAGCTTTTTGCCAGGCTTGAGGTTCCCGTGGCGGCAGCTAAGACTGAGGGGACTGGCACCAGGGTTACTTTCTTGGGCATCATCCTCGATTCTGTCCACATGGAGGCCAGCCTCCCCATGGCAAAGCTTGCTAAGATCCAGGCCACTGTCTCCTCCGCGGCTTTGTCCAGGGTCCTGTCCAAGTGTGAGCTCCAGTCCCTGTTAGGTTCCCTAAACTTTGCCTTCAGGATCATGCCCCAGGGCAGATCTTTCACTTCTAGGCTCCTCAGTCTCCTCCCTTCAGCTCCGGATCAGGATTCCACCGTCCAACTGGACAGGCATGCCATGGCGGACCTCCAGATGTGGCAATCATTCCTTGCCAGGTGGAACGGCATTTCCCTGTTTGTACCTTCCCCGGATTCCGCGTCCCCCACGGTCTTCACCGACGCTGCGGCCTCCCGCGGGTTCGCGGCCATATGGAATTCATATCAAATGCCGGTACCCTGAAGTCATCCCCGTTATTGGAGCTATACTCGATAGTGGCAGCCGCCCAAGTTTGGGGTTCACTCTGGGCCAACAAGTCGGTGATTTTCATGACAGACAGCCAGGTGTTGGTAGACATCATCACGAAAGGGAGGGCAAAGTCTCAGAAAATCATGTCCCTCCTGCGTAAGTTAGTTTGACTGTCCTTGCAGTTTAATTTTCATTTCTTCGCATTTCATATCCAGGGGGCAAAGAATGTCGCGGCCGATGCTTTATCCCGCTTTAACTATGCCATCTTTTTTCAGGAACTTCCAGGGGCAGACCCCGTCGGTACTCCAGCTCCGCCATTCAGCTCCCTTCTGTTGGACTAGGGTCCCTGGTAGCCTCCGCACGGATTTTAGTCCAGCATTCTTTAGCCGCCAATACCGCCAGGAACTATGATGCCGGGTTCAAGGTCTTTCGTCAGTTTGTAGACACCCATCCTCAGGGGGATTTGGATGAAGTCACTTTCCTCATGGCATTTATAGCTCATTGTCATTCTCACCGCCACCTATCGTTCAATACCATCAAGCTGTATCTGGCAGGTACCCAGCACCATCGGATGCTCAGTGACCCCACTGGAAAGTCCATTTTGGCTAATCAGGCCATTAAGGCTACTCTCAGGGGTATTCAGAAGGATAGCAAGGGGGTTCAGGTTCGCAGGCAACCGGTCTCAAGTGAGCTATTCCGCAAGTTGTCTGTAGCCCTAGACGGTCTTCCTTTTGGGCACTCGGCCAGCATCACCACCAAAGCGGCCATGTACCTTGGGTTCTATGGGTTTCTTAGGCCTGGGGAGTTCACCTGCGGCTCGGTCAGTCGTTCAACCCTCCTCAGGCGGCATCTTGTCTGGCATGATAACCATTTCACGCTGTCCATTCCATCCACCAAAACTAACCAGGCAGGTCCTCCCACTGAAGTAGAGTTCTTCCCCACATCCAATTGCTGGTGTCCCATCAAGGTTCTCAAGGAACTTTTAGCCTCACTCCAGTCTACTGCCTTAGACGGGCCGTTGCTCCCGATAGACGGTAGGCCCATTTCTTCTGCCCTTTTCATCTCCAACGTCCGCACACTAGCGGCAGGGTTGGGATACAATCCTAGTTCGATCTCCGGGCACTCCTTCCGCATAGGAGCAGCTTCTGCAGCGTCCAGACATCAGGTGCCGGCTCATGTGATCCGTAAGATGGGTCGCTGGCGGTCGTCATGTTACGCAAGGTATATTACTAATCCCCAGGTCGAAATATCTAGAGCCTTTTGTTCTTTAGCATTGTAGGTTTCATTTGCTCAATAAACTGTTGCCAGTCGTCATTATTTTTCCCACATATTTAGGCCTTACCTCGTCTCTGGCTCCGGGCACACTCCAGCCAGATAGGTCGGGGCAGTACGTAGGCATGCCTCTTCTGTCCCTCGCTCAGCTCCTACCACAAATAAATAAAGTGGGATGCGAAAGTTTGGGCAACCTTGTTAATCGTCATGGATTTCCTGTATAAATCGTTGGTTGTTACGATAAAAAATGTTAGTTAAATAAATCATATAGGAGACACACAGAGTGATATTTGAGAAGTGAAATGAAGATTATTGGATTTACAGAAAGTGTGCTATAATTGTTTAAACAAAATTATACGATATATTTAACTGACATTTTTTATCGTAACAACCAACGATTTATACAGGAAAATCATGACGATTAACAAGGTTGCCCAAACTTTCGCATCCCACTGTATATATACATACAGTGGATATAAAAAGTCTACACACCCCTGTTAAAATGTCAGGTTTCTGTGATGTAAAAAAAATTAGACAAAGATAAATCATTTCAGAACTTTTTCCTCCTTTAATGTGACCTATAAACTGTACAACTTAATTGAAAAACAAACTAAAATCTTTTAGGTAGAGGGAAGAAAAAATATAAAAATAAAATAGTGTGGTTGCATAAGTGTGCACACTCTTAAACTAATACTTTGTTGAAGCACCTTTTGATTTTATTACAGTACTCAGTCTTTTTGGGAATGAGTCTATCAGCATGGCACATTTTGACTTGGCAAGATTTGCCCACTCTTCTTTGCAAAAACACTCCAAATCTGTCAGATTGCGAGGTCATCTCCTGTGCATAGCCCTCTTCAGATCACCCAACAGATTTTTCAATCGGATTCAGGTCTGGGCTCTGGCTGGGCCATTCCAAAATTTTTATCTTCTTCTGGTAAAGCCATTCCTTTGTTGATTTGGATGTATGCTTTGGCTCGTTGTCATGCTGAAAGATTCTGAACACAGCTACCTCCCCGGTTATAAGAGGGTGTTCACACTTATGCAACCACATAATTTTTTTTTTGGTTTTCTTCCCTCCACCTAAAAGATTTCAGTTTGTTTTTCAATTGAGTTGTACAGATTATAGGTCACATTAAAGGTGGAGAAAGTTCTGAAATGATTTATCTTTGTCTAATTTTTTTACAGCACAGAAACCTGACATTTTAACAGGGGTGTGTAGACTTTTTATATCCACTGTGTATATACACCACTGTTAGTGAAATGGTATATGTGATCTCCCCAGACTCCACCGAATTATCTGGAACATGCAGTAATTATTTGCTTTGGATATTTTGGATTAAGTACATCCCCCTGGGCTTTACTAGCTATGACTATGAATGTGCATTAAAGTCACTGGTAATGAAGCCTTGTAAGTGTTTGTTTTATTTAATTAAACATTACTCCAAATGCTATATGAAAATGACATAAAGAAGGTGTGTGGTATAATTCTTCTAAAAAGCCATTCACCAAGGGTGTTATAGAATGTATTAGCCTTTGAAATTCCATTTACAGTTCTGTAGGTTGCTAATATCCATTTCATTACAGAAAGTACACAGTAAATGGATGACCTTGGAAACACACCAGTGCATTGCTTTTCTCATGGTTATTTCTATACTCTCGTCTTACACTCACTCATTTCAAAGAAAATGGGGGAGGGATGAAAGCTGCCATCCTACACAGCTATATTATTAAAGTGCTGACATATAGTGAAGTACCATGTATACAGCTGTGAAAGAGTATTTGCCCCCTACCAGATACAAAATATTATTTTATCTGATTGCTACCCTATTCCTGCATGGCATAGTACGTATAGTTTACTGCACAGGCATCAGTGTTTTAAACAGGCTGTAAAGCAGGGTCACTGTCTAAGCCAGGTCACTATTTCAGATCCACTATGCTGTCCAGGGAACATTCGTAAAATATAATCCAGGAGGGACACAGTAAAGACTTTGAAGGCAGTTTGCAATTATCCTTCTGAATTTCAAAATTCTTATCCTTAGGGAACCATCCTGAATTCCGACAAGTGAGGGAAAGTGAATTAATTCATAGAATAGAAAGGTTTCTTGATAATTAGGAGTCTTTGTAGTGTCGACCCACCATGGCTTACTAGGAGAGCTTATCTGTATATGTGGTTTGCAAAGTTTCTTTATGTCTCGCATGATTAATATAGGCAATGAAGTCACCCAGAATAAGTGGATAAGTTATTGTTGTCCAGGACAGAACAGGTCTCAATATCCCAAATATAGTGTAATTTGAGAGGCTTATTATTGAAGATCCCCCAGAACAACTCTTTAAAGTTTCTGCCAGACAGCTTGATGGTATGAATGCAGGTGAAAAACTTGCAGCAAGCCCAGGAGAGGAGGAAAGGAAAAGAGTGGTCGTGGTAGCAATACTGGAGGTTATGGTAACTTACTCTGACTCTTCCCTGGGTCATGCAGTGATTGCGGGGGGGGGGGGGGGGGGGTGATTTCTTTCCTGGTTGAAGGGGTTCTCCTACCTGATGGTGGTTTGGGGTGCCTTTGATAGTAATGGCTAGAGTTGAGCGGACACCTGGATGTTCGGGTTCGGCAGCTTCGGCCGGACTGGAAAAAAAAATTTGAGTTCGGGGACCCGAACTTGACCCCGAACCCGAACCCCATTGAAGTCAATAGGGACCCGAACTTTTGAGCACTAAAATGGCTGTAAAAATGTCATGGAAAGAGCTAGAGGGCTGCAAAAGGCAGCAAAATATGCTTAAGAGCATGGCAAATGCTCTGCAAACAAATGTGGATAGGGAAATGAATTAACCCCTTAAAGACTCAGCCCTATTTCACCTTAAGGACTTGGCCATTTTTTGCAAATCTGACCAGTGTCAATTTAAGTGCTGATAACTTTAAAACGCTTTTACTTACCCAGGCCGTTCTGAGATTGTTTTTTTGTCACATATTGTACTTCATGACACTGCTAAAATTGGGTCAAAAAAGTTAATTTTTTTGCATAAAAAATACCAAATTTACCAAAAATTTGGAAAAATTAGCAAATTTCCAAGTTTCAATTTCTCTACTTCTATAATACATAGTAATACCTCCAAAAATTGTTATTACTTTACATTCCCCATATGTCTACTTCATGTTTGGATCATTTTGGGAATGATATTTAATTTTTTGGGGATGTTACAAGGCTTAGAAGTCTAGAAGCAAATCTATGAAATTTTTCTGAAATTTTCAAAAACCCAATTTTTAGGGACCAGTTCAGGTCTGAAGTCACTTTGCGAGGCTTACATAATATAAACCACCCAAAAATGACCCCATTCTATAAACTACACCACTCAAGGTATTCAAAACTGATTTTACAATTGTCGTTAACCCTTTAGGTGTTCCACAATAATTAATGGAAAATAGAGATACAATTTCAAAATGCAATTTTTTTGGCAGATTTTCCATTTTAATAATTTTTTTCCGGTTACAAAGCAAGGGTTAACAGCCAAACCAAACTCAATATTTATGGACCTGATTCTGTAGTTTACAGAAACACCCCATATGTGGTCGTAAACCGTTGTACGGGCACACGGCAGGGCGCAGAAGGAAAGGAATGCCATACGGTTTTTGGAAGGCAGGTTTTGCTGGACTGTTTTATTTTACACCCATGTCCCATTTGAAGCCCCCCTGATGCAACCCTGGAGTAGAAACTCCATAAAAGTGACCCCATCTAGGAAACTACACCCCTCAAGGTATTGTAAAACAGATTTTACAAATGTCGTTAACCCTTTAGGTGTTCCACAAGAGTTATTGGCAAATGGAGATGAAATTTCAGAATTACATTTTTTTAGCAAATTTTCCATTTTAATCCATTTTTCCCAGTAACAAAGGAAGGGTTAACAGCCAAACAAAACTCAATATTTATGGCCCTGATTCTGTAGTTTACAGAAACACCCCATGTGTGGTCGTAAACAGCTGTACGGGCACACGGCAGGGCGCAGAAGGAAAGGAATGCCATATGGTTTTTGGAAGGCAGATTTTGCTGGACTGGTTTTTTTGACACCATGTCCCATTTGAAGCCCCCCTGATGCACCCCTAGAATAGAAACTCCAAAAAAGTAAGCCCCATTTTAGAAACTACGGAATAGGGTGGCAGTATTGTTGGTACTAGTTTAGGGTACATATGATTTTTGGTTGCTCTATATTACACTTTTTGTGAGGCAAGATAACAAGAAATAGCTGTTTTGGCACCGTTTTTATTTTTTGTTATTTACAACATTTATCTGACAGGTTAGATCATGTGATATTTTTATAGACCAGGTTGTCACGGATGCGGCGATACCTAATATGTATACTTTTTTTTTATTTATGTAAGTTTTACACAATGATTTCATTTTTGAAGCAAAAAAAGAGCCATAATTTTTTCAGTTTTTGGGCGATTACCATGGTTAGGGTATGATTTTTCCGGGATGAGATGACGGTTTTATTGGCACTATTTTGGGGTGCATGTGACTTTTTGATCGCTTGCTATTACACTTTTTGTGATGTAAGGTGACAAAAAATGGTTTAATTAGCACAGTTTTTATTAAAAAAATTTTATGGTGTTCATATGAGAGGTTAGGTCATGTGATATTTTTATAGAGGTGGTTGATACGGACGCGCTGATACCTAATATTTTTTTATTTATGTAAGTTTTACACAATAATATAATTTTTGAAACAAAAAAAAAATCATGTTTTAGTGTCTCCATATTCTGAGAGCCATAGTTTTTTCAGTTTTTAGGCCATTATCTTAGGTAGGGTCTAATTTTTTGCGGGATGAGATGTCAGTTTGATTGGCACTATTTTGGGGTGCATATGACTTTTTGATCGCTTGCGATTACACTTTTTGTGATGTAAGGTGACAAAAAATTGTTTATTTAGCACAGTTTGTATGTTTTTTTTTACGGTGTTCATCTGAGAGGTTAGTTCATGTGATATTTTTATAGAGCAGGTCGATACGAACGCGACGATACCAAATATGTATACTTTTCTTTTATTTATGTAAGTTTTACACAATAACAGCGATCGCCGATACGGGGGGGTCACATTGTGACAGAATGCCCGCTGAATGATTTCAGCGGGCATCCTGTTCCAATTAACCCCCGCCGCACCACAATCGCGGTTTAAACCCATGAAGTACCGGTACGTCATGGGTCCTTAAGGACTCGGGAAACATGCCGTACCGGTACATCATGCGTCCCTAAGGGGTTAAAAAAGCAAAAAAGATCTTAAAAAAATAAAAATTAGGAATGATGTAGGAGGAAGAGGTTGAGGAGGCGGTGAATGGATGTATGTGGCCGTGTAGGCTCACGTGGCGGTCTAGGTGGAAGTGACGGCGAAGGAGGAATAGGTAGCCAACACAGATGTGTGTTATTTTGCATTTTTACATAGGGGTACCCCCCAAAATATTGGGATATATAAAAATAAAAGGAATAAGTGCACTTGAGTACAAGGATGGATCATTGAGGCTGTTAGAACTGTCTATTCTGCACAAGGTACAGACAAGTCCTGAGGGATCCAAGCCTGGTTCATTTTAATGAACGTGAGCTTGTCCATGTTGGCTGTGGACAGGCGGCTGCGGCTGTCTGTAATGACACCTCCTGCCGTGCTAAATATACGTTCAGAGAGTACACTGGCTGCAGGGCAGGCCAGCACCTCCAAGGCATACAGGGCAAGCTCTGGCCATTTGGACAATTTGGAGACCCAGAAGTTGAATGGGGCAGAACCATCAGTCAGTACGTGTAGGCGTGTGCACAGGTACTGTTCCACCATGTTGTTCAAATGCTGCCTCCTGCTAACACGCTCCATATCAGCAGTTGGGGCCGGTTGTTGCGGCGAGGTGACAAAGATTTTCCACATGTCGGCCATGCTAACCCTGCCTTCTGAGGTGCTGGCGCTGACACAGCTGCGTTGGCGACCTCTTCCTCCTCCCCTGCCTTCGCCTTGTGCTTCCACTTGTCCCCCGGCGTCAGTCAGGAATGCTCTCAGAAGCGCGTCTACCAGCGTGCGCCTGTAGTCGCGCATCTTCCGATCACGCTCCAGTGAGGGAATTAAGGAGGGCACATTGTCTTTGTAACGGGGATCCAGCAGGGTGGCCACCCAGTAGTCAGCACACGTTAAAATGTGGGCAACTCAGCTGTTGTTGCGCAGGCACTGCGGCAAGTAGTCGCTCATGTGTGCCAGGCTGCCCAGAGGTAAGGACAAGCTGTCCTCTGTGGGAAGCGTATCGTCTGCGTCCTCCGTATCCCCCCAGCCACGCACTAGTGATGGGCCCGAGCTGCGTTGGATGAAACCCCGCTGTGAACATACTTCATCCCAATCCTCCTCCTCCTCATCCTCCCCGTCCTCGTCCTCCAGTAGTGGGCCCTGGCTGGCCAAATTTGTACCTGGCCTCTGCTGTTGCAAAAATTTTCTTTCTGAGCCACTTCTAAAAGACTTGCCTGAAAGTGTTAGAGTTGACCCCTCTTCCTCCTCCTCGTCCTGGGCCACATCCTCTTCCATCATCGCCTTAAGTGTTTTCTCAAGGAGACATAGAAGTGGTATTGTAACGCTGATAACGGCATCATCGCCACTGGCCATGTTGGTGGAGTACTCGAAACAGCGCAACAGGGCACACAGGTCTCGCATGGAGGCCCAGTCATTGGTGGTGAAGTGGTGCTGTTCCGCAGTGCGACTCACCCGTGCGTGCTGCAGCTGAAACTCCACTATGGCCTGCTGCTGCTCGCACAGTATGTGCAAGGTGGAGTTCCACCTGGTGGGCACGTCGCATATGAGGCGGTGAGCGGGAAGGCCGAAGTTACGCTGTAGAGCAGACGGTCGAGCGGCAGCAGGATGAGAACACCGGAAGCGCGCACAGACGGCCCGCACTTTATGCAGCAGCTCTGACATGTCGGGGTAGTTGTGAATGAATTTCTGCACCACCAAATTCAGCACATGCGCCAGGCAAGGGATGTGCGTCAAACCGGCTAGTCCCAGAGCTGCAACGAGATTTCGCCCATTATCGCACACCACCAGGCCGGGCTTGAGGTTCACTGGCAGCAACCACTCGTCGGTCTGTTGTTCTATACCCCGCCACAACTCCTGCGCGGTGTGGGGCCTGTCCCCCAAACACCTCCATTTCAGAACGGCCTGCTGATGTTTACCCCTGGCTGTGCTGAAGTTGATGGTGAAGGTCTGTCGCTGACCGGATGAGGAGGTGGTAGAAGAGGAGGAGGAAGCCGAGTAGGAAGAGGAGGCAACAGGAGGCAAAGAATGATGCCCTGCGATCCTTGGCGGCGGAAGGACGTGCGCCAAACAGCTCTCCGCCTGGGGCCCAGCTGCCACTACATTTACCCAGTGTGCAGTTAGGGAGATATAGCGTCCCTGGCCGTGCTTACTGGTCTACGTATCTGTGGTTAGGTGGACCTTGCCACAGATGGCGTTGCGCAGTGCACACTTGATTTTATCCGATACTTGGTTGTGCAGGGAGGGCACAGCTCTCCTGGAGAAGTAGTGGCGGCTGGGAACGACGTACTGTGGGACAGCAAGCGACATGAGCTGTTTGAAGCTGTCCGTCTCCACCAGCCTGAATGACAGCATTTCAAAGGCCAGTAGTTTAGAAATGCTGGCATTCAGGGCCAGGGATCGAGGGTGGCTAGGTGGGAATTTACGCTTTCTATCAAAGGTTTGTGAGATGGAGAGCTGAATGCTTCCGTGTGACATGGTAGAGATGCTTGGTGACGGAGGAGGTGTTGTTGGTGGCACATCCTCTGTTTGCTGGGCGGCAGGTGCCAACGTTCCTCCAGAGGCGGAGGAAGAGGCCGAGGCAGCAGCAGAAGAGGGAGCAGGAGGGGACTGAGCCCTTTCTTGGTTTTGAAGGTACTTACTCCACTGCAGCCCGTGTCTCGCATGTAGATGCCTGGTCATGCAGGTTGTGCTAAGGTTCAGAACGTTAATGCCTCGCTTCAGGCTCTGATGGCACAGCGTGCAAACCACTCGGGTCTTGTCGTCAGCACATTGTGTGAAGAAGTGCCATGCCAGGGAACTCCTTGTAGCTGCCTTTGGTGTGCTCGGTCCCTGTTGACGGTGGCCAGTAGCAGGCAAACTGTTTTGGCGACGGCTGCTCTGCTTTTGCACCCTGCTCACGCTTTTGCTACGCTGTTGGCTTGGTCTCACAACTGCCTCTTCCTCCGAACTCTGAAAGTCAGTGGCACGACCTTCATTCCATGTGGGGTCTAGGACCTCATCGTCCCCTGCATCGTCTTACACCGAGTCTTCCTCCCTGAGTTCCTTTTCGGTCTGCACACTGCAGAAAGACGCAGCAGTTGGCACCTGTGTTTCGTCATCATCAGAGACGTGCTGAGGTGGTATTCCTATGTCCTCATCAGGAAACATAAGTGGTTGTGCGTCAGTGCATTCTATGTCTTCCACCCCTGGGGAAGGGCTAGGTGGATGCCCTTGGAAAACCCTGCCAGCAGAGTCTTCAAACAGCATAAAAGACTGCTGCATGACTTGAGGCTCAGACAGGTTCCCCGATATGCACGGGGGTGATGTGACAGACTGATGGGCATGGGTTTCAGGCGCCACCTGTGCGCTTTCTGCAGAAGACTGGGTGGGAGATAATGTGAACGTGCTGGATCCACTGTCGGCCACCCAATTGACTAGCGCCTGTACTTGCTCAGGCCTTACCATCCTTAGAACGGAATTAGGCCCGACCAAATGTCACTGTAGATTCTGGCGGCTACTGGGATCTGAGGTAGTAGGTTCAGTAGGATGTGTAGCTGTGGCAGAACGGCCACGTCCTCTCGCTGCACCAGAGGCTCCACCAACACCAACACCACGACCATGACCGCGTCCCTTATTAGATGTTTGCCTCATAGTTAGCGTTCACAAAGCAAAGTAAAAAGTGGTTAAGTCTGCTAAAAATAATTAACCACCAATAAAAACCCTGATGTAGGGTATTGCACAAAAAAAAAAAAATTTTAACTCTAAATGACAGCGGTATTTGTGGCCTAAATTTCACAGTAATTTATGCATGTCTAATCCCAGATGTGCAGTATATCAGAGGTTTTTAACCCCAGTAAGCACAAAGCCGTATTTCTGGCCAAAATGTGACAGTCACTTATGCACGTCTAATCCCAGATGTGCAGTATATCAGAGGGTTTTTTCACCCCAGTAAGCACAAAGCCGTATTTCTGACCTAAATGTGACACTCACTTATGCACGTCTAATCCCAGATGTGCAGTATATTAGAGGGTATTTTCACCCCAGTAAGCACAAAGCCGTATTTCTGGCCTAAATGTGACAATCACTTATGCACTTCTAATGCCAGATGTGCACTATATGAAACAGATGTAATTTTTTCACCCTAGTCAGCACAAAGCCGTATTTCTGGCCAAAATGTGACATTCACTTATGCACGTCTAATCCCAGATGTGCAGTATATCAGAGGGTTTTTTCACCCCAGTAAGCACAAAGCCATATTTCTAACCTGAATGTGACACTCACTTATGCACGTCTAATCCCAGATGTGCAGTATATCAGAGGGTTTTTTCACCCCAGTGAGCACAAAGCTGTATTTGTGGCCTAAATGTGACAGTCACTTATGCACGTCTAATCCCAGATGTGCAGTATATCAGAGGGTTTTTTCACCCTAGTAAGGACAAAGCCATATTTCTGACCAAAATGTGACATTCACTTATGCACGTCTAATCCCAGATGTGCAGTATATCAGAGGGTTTTTTCACCCCAGTAAGCACAAAGCCATATTTCTAACCTGAATGTGACACTCACTTATGCACGTCTAATCCCAGATGTGCAGTATATCAGAGGGTTTTTTCACCCCAGTGAGCACAAAGCTGTATTTGTGGCCTAAATGTGACAGTCACTTATGCACGTCTAATCCCAGATGTGCAGTATATCAGAGGGTTTTTTCACCCTAGTAAGGACAAAGCCATATTTCTGACCTAAATGTGACACTCACTTATGCACGTCTAATCCCAGATGTGCAGTATATCAGAGGGTTTTTTCACCCCAGTAAGCACAAAGTCGTATTTTTGGCCTAAATGTGACAGTCACTTATGCATGTCTAATCCCAGATGTGCAGTATATCAGAGGGTTTTTTCACCCCAGTAAACACAAAGTCGTATTTCTGGCCTAAATGTGACACTCACTTATGCATGTCTAATCCCAGATGTGCAGTATATCAGAGGGTTTTTTCACCCCAGTAAGCACAAAGTCGTATTTCTGGCCTAAATGTGATAGACACTTATGCACGTCTAATCCCAGATATGCAATATATCAGAGGGTTTTTTCACCCCAGTAAGCACAAAGCCGTATTTCTAGCCTAAATGTGACACTCACTTATGCATGTCTAATCCCAGATGTGCACTATATGAAACATATGTATTTTTTTCACCCCAGTAAGCAAAAAGCCGTATTTCTGGCCTAAATGTGACACTCACTTATGCACGTCTAATCCCAGTTGTGCAGTATATCAGAGGGTTTTTTCACCCCAGTAAGCACAAAGCCGTATTTCTGGCCCAAATGTGACACTCACTTATGCACGTCTAATCCCAGTTGTGCAGTATATCAGAGGGTTTTTTCACCCTAGTAAGTACAAAGCCGTATTTGTGGCCTAAATGTGACAGTCACTTATGCACGTCTAATTCCAGATGTGCAGTATATCAGAGGGTTTTTTCACCCCAGTAAGCACAAAGCCGTATTTCTGGCCAAAATGTGACAGTCACTTATGCACGTCTAATCCCAAATGTGCAGTATATTAGAGGGTTTTTTCACCCCAGTAAGCACAAAGCCGTATTTCTGGCCTAAATGTGACACTCACTTATGCATGTCTAATCCCAGATGTGCACTATATGAAACATATGTATTTTTTTCACCCCAGTAAGCAAAAAGCCGTATTTCTGGCCTAAATGTGACAATCAATTATGCACTTCTAATCCCAGATGTGCACTATATGAAACAGATGTATTTTTTTCACCCCAGTAAGCACAAAGCCGTATTTCTGGCCAAAATGTGACATTCACTTATGCACGTCTAATCCCAGATGTGCAGTATATCAGAGGGTTTTTTCACCCCAGTAAGCACAAAGCCGTATTTCTGGCCTAAATGTGACACTCACTTATGCACCTCTAATCCCAGATATGCAGTATAACAGACCGTTTTTTCACCCCAGTAAGCACAAAGCCGTATTTATGGCCTAAATGTGACACTCACTTATGCACGTTTAATCTCAGATGTACAGTATATCAGAGGGTTTTTGCACCCCAGTAAGCACAAAGCCGTATTTGTGGCCAAAATGTGACACTCACTTATGCATGTCTAAGCCCAGATGTGTAGTATATTAGTGGGTTTTTTTCACCCCAGTAAGCAAAAAGCTGTTTTTCTGGCCCAAATGTGACACTCACTTATGCACGTCTAATCCCAGATGTGCAGTATTTCAGAGGATTTTTTTCACCCTAGTATGGACAAAGTCGTATTTGTGGCCTAAATGTGACAGTCACTTATGCATGTCTAATCCCAGATGTGCAGTATATCAGAGGGTTTTTTCACCCCAGTAAGCACAAAGCCGTATTTGTGGCCCAAATGTGATAGTCACTTATGCACATCTAATCCCAGACGTGCAGTATATTAGAGGGTTTTTTCACCCCAATAAGCACAAAGCCATATTTCTGGCCTAAATGTGACAGTCACTTATGCATGTCTAATCCCAGATGTGCAGTATATCAGAGGGTTTTTTCACCGCAGTACGCACAAATTCGTATTTGTGGCCTAAATGTGACACTCGCTTATGCACGTCTAATCCCAGACGTGCAGTATATTAGAGGGTTTTTTCACCCCATTAAGCACAATGCCGTATTTCTGGCCTAAATGTGACACTCACTTATGCATGTCTAATCCCATATGTGCAGTATATTAGAGGGTTTTTTCACCCCAGTAAGCACAAAGCCGTATTTGTGGCCCAAATGTGACAGTCACTTATGCACGTCTAATCCCAGATGTGCAGTATTTTAGAGGGTTTTTTTCACCCCAGTAAGCACAAAGCCATATTTCTGGCCTAAATGTGACAGTCACTTATGCATGTCTAATATCAGATGTGCATTATATCAGAGGTTTTTTTCACCCCAGTAAGCACAAAGCCGTATTTCTGGCCTAAATGTGACACTCACTTATGCACGTCTAATCCCAGATGTGCACTATATGAAACAGATGTATTTTTTTCACCTCAGTAAGAAAAAAGCCATATTTCTAGCCTAAATGTGACACTCACTTATGCACGTCTAATCCCAGATGTGCAGTATATCAGAGGGTTTTTTCACCCCAGTAAGCACAAAGCCGTATTTCTGGCCTAAATGTGACACTCACTTATGCAAGTCTAATCCCAGATGTGCACTATATGAAACAGATGTATTTTTTTCACCCCAGTAAGCAAAAAGCCGTATTTCTGGCCTAAATGTGACAATCACTTATGCACGCCTAATCCCAGATGTGCACTATAGGAAACAGATGTATTTTTTTCACCCCAGTAAGCACAAAGCCGTATTTCTGGCCTAAATGTGACACTCACTTATGCATGTCTAATCCCAGGTGTGCAGTATATCAGAGGGTTTTTTCACCCCAGTAAGCACAAAGCCGTATTTCTGGCCTAAATGTGACACTCACTTATGCACGTCTAATCCCAGATGTGCACTATATGAAACAGATGTATTTTCTTCACCCCAGTAAGAAAAAAGCCATATTTCTGGCCTAAATGTGACACTCACTTATGCACGTCTAATCCCAGATGTGCAGTATATCAGAGGGTTTTTTCACCCCAGTAAGCACAAAGCCGTATT
Source organism: Bufo bufo (assembly GCF_905171765.1). Lineage (NCBI taxonomy): Eukaryota > Metazoa > Chordata > Amphibia > Anura > Bufonidae > Bufo > Bufo bufo. Next base: position 257,138,199 of record NC_053392.1, on the reverse strand, counting down.
TCTGGCCTAAATGTGACACTCACTTATGCAAGTCTAATCCCAGATGTGCACTATATGAAACAGATGTATTTTTTTCACCCCAGTAAGCAAAAAGCCGTATTTCTGGCCTAAATGTGACAATCACTTATGCACGCCTAATCCCAGATGTGCACTATAGGAAACAGATGTATTTTTTTCACCCCAGTAAGCACAAAGCCGTATTTCTGGCCTAAATGTGACACTCACTTATGCATGTCTAATCCCAGGTGTGCAGTATATCAGAGGGTTTTTTCACCCCAGTAAGCACAAAGCCGTATTTCTGGCCTAAATGTGACACTCACTTATGCACGTCTAATCCCAGATGTGCACTATATGAAACAGATGTATTTTCTTCACCCCAGTAAGAAAAAAGCCATATTTCTGGCCTAAATGTGACAATCACTTATGCACGTCTAATCCCAGATGTGCACTATATGAAACAGATGTATTTTTTTCACCCCAGTAAGCACAAAGCCGTATTTCTGGCAAAATGTGACACTCACTAATGCACGCCTAATCCCAGATGTGCAGTATATCAGAGTTTTTTTTTTACCCCAGTAAGCACAAAGCCGTATTTCTGGCCTAAATGTGACACTCACTTATGCACGTCTAATCCTAGATGTGCAGTATATCAAAGTTTTTTTTTTACCCCAGTAAGCACAAAGCCGTATTTTTAGCCTAAATGTGACACTCACTTATGCATGTCTAATCCCAGATGTGCAGTATATCAAAGGTTTTTTTTTACCCCAGTAAGCACAAAGCCGTATTTTTGGCCTAAATGTGACACTCACTTATGCACGTCTAATCCTAGATGTGCAGTATATCAGAGAGTTTTTTCACCTCAGTAAACACAAAGCCGTATTTCTGGCCTAAATGTGACACTCACTAATGCATGTCTAATCCCAGATATGCAGTATATCAGAGCGTTTTTTCACCCCAGTAAGCACAATGCCGTATTTCTGGCCTAAATGTGACACTCACTTAAGCACGTCTAATCCCAGATGTTCAGTATATGAAACAGATGTATTTTTTTCACCCCAATAAGCAAAATGCCCTATTTCTGGCCTAAATGTGACACTAATTTATGCACGTCTAATCCCAGATGTGCACTATATGAAACAGATGTATTTTTTTTTTACCCCATTAAGAAAAAAGCTGTATTTCTAGCCTAAATGTGACAATCACTTATGCACGTCTAATCCCAGATAGAGATGGCCCGAACTATCCGACGGCGAACAGTTCCCGGCGAACATAGCTTGTTCGCGTTCGCCTCTGCCGGGCGAACACATGCGATGTTCGGTCCGCCCCCTATACATCATCATTGAGCAAACTTTGACCCTGTACCTCACAGTCAGCAGACACATTCCAGCCAATCAGCAGCATACCCTCCCTCCCAGACCCTCCCACCTCCTGCACAGCATCCATTTTAGATTCATTCTGAAGCTGCAGTCTTAGTGAGAGGAGGGAGACTGTAACTGCTGCTGATTTAATTGGGAAATCGATAGCTAGGCTAGTGAATTCAGTGTCCACTCCAGTCCTGAAAGACTCATCTGATCTCTGCTGTAAGGACAGCGTCCTGACAGCACCCCAAAAAGCCCTTTTTAGGGCTGCAACATTAGTCTGCTTTTTTTTTTTCCTTTATATACATATTGCAGTTGCCTGGCCTGCCTGTGTGTGAGGAGCTGCAGGCCCACAGACTGTAGTGTGCCCACTGCCAGTGCTCACCCCTGTCATTCCGTGTGGCACAGGACTTTGCTTAAAAAAAGGCACTTAATTTTTACACTTTAATCTAAGGTTAGTTGCCTGCCAGTGTGTGTCAGGCTGACTTCCACTGACTGTAGTGTGCCCACTGCCAGTGCCCACCACTCATACCGGCTGGCACAGGACTTTGCATAAAAAAGGCATTTAATTTTTACACTTTAGTGTAATTTCAGCTGCTTGCCTGCTGCTAGTGTGTGTCAGGCCGACTTCAACTGACTGTAGTGTGCCCACTGCCAGTGCCCACCCCTGTCATCCCGTGTGGCACAGGACTTTGCTTAAAAAAAAGGCACTTCATTTTTACACTTTAATCTAAGGTTAGTTGCCTGCCAGTGTGTGTCAGGCCGACTTCAACTGACTGTAGTGTGCCCACTGCCAGTGCCCACCCCTGTCATCCCGAGTGGCACAGGACTTTGCTTAAAAAATAGGCACTTAATTTTTACACTTTAATCTAAGGTTAGTTGCCTGCCAGTGTGTGTCAGGCTGACTTCCACTGACTGTAGTGTGCCCACTGCCAGTGCCCACCACTCATACCGGCTGGCACAGGACTTTGCTTAAAAAAGGCATTTAATTTTTACACTTTAATGTAATTTCAGCTGCTTGCCTGCTGCTAGTGTGTGTCAGGCCGACTTCAACTGACTGTAGTGTGCCCACTGCCAGTGCCCACCCCTGTCATACCGAGTGGCACAGGACTTTGCTTAAAAAATAGGCACTTAATTTTTACACTTTAATCTAAGGTTAGTTGCCTGCCAGTGTGTGTCAGGCTGACTTCCACTGACTGTAGTGTGCCCACTGCCAGTGCCCACCACTCATACCGGCTGGCACAGGACTTTGCTTAAAAAAGGCATTTAATTTTTACACTTTAATGTAATTTCAGCTGCTTGCCTGCTGCTAGTGTGTGTCAGGCCGACTTCAACTGACTGTAGTGTGCCCACTGCCAGTGCCCACCCCTGTCATACCGAGTGGCACAGGACTTTGCTTAAAAAATAGGCACTTCATTTTTACACTTTAATCTAAGGTTAGTTGCCTGCCAGTGTGTGTCAGGCTGACTTCCACTGACTGTAGTGTGCCCACTGCCAGTGCCCACCACTCATACCGGCTGGCACAGGACTTTGCATAAAAAAGGCATTTAATTTTTACACTTTAGTGTAATTTCAGCTGCTTGCCTGCTGCTAGTGTGTGTCAGGCCGACTTCAACTGACTGTAGTGTGCCCACTGCCAGTGCCCACCCCTGTCATACCGAGTGGCACAGGACTTTGCTTAAAAAATAGGCACTTAATTTTTACACTTTAATCTAAGGTTAGTTGCCTGCCAGTGTGTGTCAGGCTGACTTCCACTGACTGTAGTGTGCCCACTGCCAGTGCCCACCACTCATACCGGCTGGCACAGGACTTTGCTTAAAAAAGGCATTTAATTTTTACACTTTAATGTAATTTCAGCTGCTTGCCTGCTGCTAGTGTGTGTCAGGCCGACTTCAACTGACTGTAGTGTGCCCACTGCCAGTGCCCACCCCTGTCATACCGAGTGGCACAGGACTTTGCTTAAAAAATAGGCACTTAATTTTTACACTTTAATCTAAGGTTAGTTGCCTGCCAGTGTGTGTCAGGCTGACTTCCACTGACTGTAGTGTGCCCACTGCCAGTGCCCACCACTCATACCGGCTGGCACAGGACTTTGCTTAAAAAAGGCATTTAATTTTTACACTTTAATGTAATTTCAGCTGCTTGCCTGCTGCTAGTGTGTGTCAGGCCGACTTCAACTGACTGTAGTGTGCCCACTGCCAGTGCCAACCACTGATACCGGGTGGCACAGTAGCTTGCCGATAAATAAGGCATTTAATTTTTAGACAGTAGTCTAAATTCAGTTGCTTGCCTGCTGCCAGTGTGTGTCAGGCCCGCTTCCACTGACTGTAGTGTGCCCACTGCCAGTGCCAACCACTGATACCGGGTGGCACAGTAGCTTGCCGATAAATAAGGCATTTAATTTTTAGACAGTAGTCTAAATTCAGTTGCTTGCCTGCTGCCAGTGTGTGTCAGGCCCTCTTCCACTGACTGTAGTGTGCCCACTGCCAGTGCCAACCACTGATACCGGGTGGCACAGTAGCTTGCCGATAAATAAGGCATTTAATTTTTACACTTTAGTGTAATTTCAGTTGCTTGCCTGCTGCCAGTGTGTGTCAGGCCCGCTTCCACTGACTGTAGTGTGCCCACTGCCAGTGCCAACCACTGATACCGGGTGGCACAGTAGCTTGCCGATAAATAAGGCATTTAATTTTTAGACAGTAGTCTAAATTCAGTTGCTTGCCTGCTGCCAGTCAGTGTGTCAGGCCCTCTTCCACTGACTGTAGTGTGCCCACTGCCAGTGCCAACCACTCATACCGGGTGGCACAGTAGCTTGCCGATAAATAAGGCATTTAATTTTTACACTTTAGTGTAATTTCAGTTGCTTGCCTGCTGCCAGTGTGTGTCAGGCCCGCTTCCACTGACTGTAGTGTGCCCACTGCCAGTGCCAACCACTGATACCGGGTGGCACAGTAGCTTGCCGATAAATAAGGCATTTAATTTTTAGACAGTAGTCTAAATTCAGTTGCTTGCCTGCTGCCAGTCAGTGTGTCAGGCCCTCTTCCACTGACTGTAGTGTGCCCACTGCCAGTGCCAACCACTCATACCGGGTGGCACAGTAGCTTGCCGATAAATAAGGCATTTAATTTTTACACTTTAGTGTAATTTCAGTTGCTTGCCTGCTGCCAGTGTGTGTCAGGCCCGCTTCTACTGACTGTAGTGTGCCCACTGCCAGTGCCAACCACTGATACCGGGTGGCACAGTAGCTTGCCGATAAATAAGGCATTTAATTTTTACACTTTAGTGTAATTTCAGTTGCTTGCCTGCTGCCAGTGTGTGTCAGGCCCGCTTCCACTGACTGTAGTGTGCCCACTGCCAGTGCCAACCACTGATACCGGGTGGCACAGTAGCTTGCCGATAAATAAGGCATTTAATTTTTAGACAGTAGTCTAAATTCAGTTGCTTGCCTGCTGCCAGTCAGTGTGTCAGGCCCTCTTCCACTGACTGTAGTGTGCCCACTGCCAGTGCCAACCACTCATACCGGGTGGCACAGTAGCTTGCCGATAAATAAGGCATTTAATTTTTAGACAGTAGTCTAAATTCAGTTGCTTGCCTGCTGCCAGTGTGTGTCAGGCCCGCTTCCACTGACTGTAGTGTGCCCACTGCCAGTGCCAACCACTGATACCGGGTGGCACAGTAGCTTGTCGATAAATAAGGCATTTAATTTTTACACTTTAGTGTAATTTCAGTTGCTTGCCTGCTGCCAGTGTGTGTCAGGCCCGCTTCCACTGACTGTAGTGTGCCCACTGCCAGTGCCAACCACTGATACCGGGTGGCACAGTAGCTTGCCGATAAATAAGGCATTTAATTTTTAGACAGTAGTCTAAATTCAGTTGCTTGCCTGCTGCCAGTGTGTGTCAGGCCCTCTTCCACTGACTGTAGTGTGCCCACTGCCAGTGCCAACCATTCATACCGGGTGGCACAGTAGCTTGCCGATAAATAAGGCATTTAATTTTTACACTTTAGTGTAATTTCAGTTGCTTGCCTGCTGCCAGTGTGTGTCAGGCCCTCTTCCACTGACTGTAGTGTGCCCACTGCCAGTGCCAACCACTGATACCGGGTGGCACAGTAGCTTGCCGATAAATAAGGCATTTAATTTTTAGACAGTAGTCTAAATTCAGTTGCTTGCCTGCTGCCAGTGTGTGTCAGGCCCACTTCCACAGACTGTAGTGTGCCCACTGCCAGTGCCAACCACTCATACCGGGTGGCACAGTACCTAGCACGCGTAGTACCACTTATCTAAAAAAAAAATGACAGGCAGAGGCAGGCCACCCCGCAGGGGCCGTCGTGGTCGTGGTGCTGTGATTTCCACTGTCCCTGGAATAATGCCCAGTTTTCAGAGGCCACGTACCCTGAACCCGAAAAATTCAGAGGACGTAGTTGACTGGCTTAGACAGGACACCCAATCTTCAACAGCTTCCGCTAAGAACCTTGACGCACCATCCTCCTCCAACTCAGCTTCGGTCACCTGCTCTCAAGTTACCACGCACCCGCCCGTCGCCACTACCACCACAGCCACCACAGCCGCTTCACTTGATCCGTCAGAGGAGTTATTTACACATCAGTTGGATGCAATTAGTGATGCGCAACCATTATTGCCAGATGATGTAGATTACGGGGATATGTCTCAGTCAGGCAGGATTACACACATGGACGTACAGTGTGATGATGATGATGTTGTACCCGCTGCTGCTTCCTTTGCTGAGGTGTCAGATACAAGTGAAGCGGTTGATGATGACGATGTGTCCACGGATGCCACGTGGGTGCCTGCTCGAAGAGAAGAAGAGGGGGAAAGTTCTGAAGGGGAGACAGAGAGAATGAGGAGACGAGTTGGAAGCAGGGGGAGGTCGTCGCAAGGAGTTAGTGGCACAGTCAGACAGCATGTATCGGCACCTGGGGTCAGCCAGACAGCACGCCAGTCAACGCATGCTGTTGCCACCACTAGAATGCCGTCATTGCAAAGCTCAGCAGTGTGGCATTTTTTTTGTGTGTCTGCCTCTGATAAAAGCAATGCCATTTGCAACCTGTGCCAAAAGAAACTGAGTCGTGGGAAGTCCAACACCCACCTTGGTACAACTGCTTTGCGAAGGCACATGATCTCACATCACAAACGCCTATGGGATCAACACATGAGTACAAGCAGCACACAAACTCAAAGCCACCATGCTCCTCCTGGTCCTGCATCTTCAGCCACGTCAACCACTGCTGTCCTCCCTGCCCCCTCTCAACCACCCGCCACTCCATCTCTCACCTTCAGCAGTTCCTGCTCATCTGCCCACAGTCAGGTGTCTGTCAAGGACATGTTTGAGCATAAGAAGCCAATGTCACAAAGTCACCCCCTTGCCCGGCGACTGACAGCTGGCTTGACGGAACTCTTAGCCCGCCAGCTTTTACCATACCAGCTGGTAGAGTCTGAGGCCTTCAAAAAATTTGTCGCTATTGGGACACCACAGTGGAAGGTACCCGGACGAAATTTTTTTTCAAAAAAGGCAATCCCAAACCTCTACCATGTCATTGAAAAGGAAGTCATGGCATCTCTGGCATACAGTGTTGGGGCAAGGGTCCATCTGACCACTGATACCTGGTCTGCAAAGCACGGTCAGGGCAGGTATATCACGTATACTGCGCATTGGGTCAACCTGCTGACGGCTGACAAGCATGGAATGCGTGGCTCTGCAGCGGAGTTGGTGACACCACCACGACTTGCAGGCAGACCTACTGCCACCTCCTCTACTCCTACTCCATCCTCTTTAATTTCCTCCTCGGCTGAGTCCTCTTCTGCTGCGGCGTCTGGCTGCACATCAACTGATTCCCCCCAGCTCCCCAGGGGCTATTCCACATCCCGGATACGACAGTGTAACGCTATCTTGGGGTTGACTTGCCTGAAAGCAGAGAGCCACACAGGACCAGCACTCCTGTCCGCCCTGAACGCACAGGTGGATCAGTGGCTGACCCCGCACCAACTGGAGATCGGCAAAGTGGTGTGTGACAATGGAAGCAATCTGTTGGCGGCATTAAATTTGGGCAAGTTGTCACATGTGCCGTGCATGGCACATGTGTTGAATCTCATCGTACAACGTTTTGTGTCTAAGTACCCAGGCTTACAGGACGTCCTCAAGCAGGCCAGGAAGGTGTGTGGCCATTTCAGGCGTTCCTACACGGCCATGGCGCACTTTTCCGATATTCAGCGGCGAAACAACATGCCAGTGAGGCGCTTGATATGCGACAGCCCGACACGTTGGAATTCAACACTCCTAATGTTCGACCGCCTGCTCCAACAAGAAAAAGCCGTCAACGAGTATTTGTATGACCGGGGTGCTAGGACAGCCTCTGCGGAGCTGGGAATCTTTTTGCCACGTTACTGGACACTCATGCGCAATGCCTGTAGGCTTATGCGTCCTTTTGAGGAGGTGACAAACCTAGTCAGTCGCACCGAAGCCACCATCAGCGACCTCATCCCATTTGTTTTCTTCCTGGAGCGTGCCCTGCGAAGAGTTCTGGATCAGGCTGTAGATGAGCGTGAAGAGGAAGAGGAAGAGTTGTGGTCACCATCACCACCAGAAACAGCCTTGTCATCATCGCTTGCCGGACCTGCAGCAACGCTGGAAGAGGAGTATGAGGAAGAGGAGTCAGAGGAGGAATGTGGCGGCTTTGAGGAGGAGGAAGACCAACCACAGCAGGCACCCCAGGGTGCTCGTTGTTGTCACCTATCTGGGACCCATGGTGTTGTACGTGGCTGGGGGGAAGAACAGACCGTCAATGACATCAGTGAGGACGAGGAACGGGAAATGAGAAGCTCTGCATCCAACCTTGTTCAAATGGGGTCTTTCATGCTGTCATGTCTGTTGAGGGACCCACGTATAAAAAGGATAAAGGAGAACGATCTGTACTGGGTGACCACGCTACTAGACCCCCGGTATAAGCAGAAAGTGGCAGAAATGTTACAAAATTACCGAAAGTCGGAAAGGATGCAGCAGTTCAAAACCAAACTAAAAAATATGCTTTACACAGCTTATAAGGGAGATGTCACAGCACAACGGGAATCTAACAGGGGAAGAGGTGAGTGTAATCCTCCTCCTACCACGGCGGCAAGGACTGGACGATTTACAGATGTGTTGTTGATGGAGGACATGCGGAGCTTTTTCAGTCCTACTCATCGCCACAGCCCTTCGGGATCCAGCCTTAGAGAACGACTCGACCGACAGGTAGCAGACTACCTCGCCTTAACAGCAGATATCGACACTCTGAGGAGCAATGAACCCCTTCACTACTGGGTGTGCAGGCTTGACCTGTGGCCTGAGCTATCCCAGTTTGCGATAGAACTTCTGGCCTGCCCTGCTTCAAGTGTCCTGTCAGAAAGGAGCTTCAGTGCAGCAGGAGGCATTGTCACTGACAAGAGAAGTCGCCTCGGTCAAAAAAGTGTTGATTACCTCACCTTCATAAAGATGAATGAGGCATGGATCCCGAAGGGACTGACAGTGGGGGATACGTTTGACTAACAAAAGGCCTGATTACATGCCTTGGCCTCAAAATGGTCCCCACGCTGCTGTATTTAATGTCTGCATACCGGATGACTTTCGTGAATTCTCCACCACCAACTAGGGTTCAAGCCGTAATGTTTTAGTCACTTTTCTGCCTGGAAAACATAAATTTTTCCGGCCGCTGCTACAATAGCGTCTGCAACAGTGCCATTATTTTTCAGGCATGTGTACATGCCTAATTTTTCTGTCCTATGGTGCAGCACTGTGGCTGCAAAAACAAACCAAAAAAAAAAGGCACATACAAGTGTCAATTCCCCTTCGTGATCGTTACCTTGTTGTGGTGAAGGGGCTTGCGTATCACAATGAAGCAATCATCATCACCTCTATAAAAGTGTGTTGGCAATGTTGCCACACCCCAGATGATAAGGCCGTTGCTTCATTATGGTCAGACCAAAAGCGATCGGGTGGCCACGCTACTAGACCCCCGGTATAAGCAGAAAGTGGCAGAAATGTTACCAAATTACCAAAAGTCGGAAAGGATGCAGCAGTTCAAAACCAAACTAAAAAATATGCTTTACACAGCTTATAAGGGGGATGTCAATGGGGGATTCGACAATGGTTAATCAATTCGACCGGATAGGGTCCGTAACAGGGATTAAACTGATAGCAATAGTACTAGTTAAGACACCACTCATATAGGGTGTCACAGCACATTGCTCTGTGCACGCGCAGTGCCCCAATTTGGGAGTAAGAGGACCGACCAAGCTGCTTTTTCCATCTCCCGGTTCCTGAAATCAATTCAGTTTAGTGTATGAGAGTTTGGTCTGTCACTGTGAAGGCAGTCGAAGGTACCCGGCCTAAATTTTTTTTCATAAAAGGCAATTCCTGATATGGGACGTAACAGGGATTAAACTGATGAGAATAATACTACAGAAAATACCACTCATATCGGTGGAGGGAGCCAGCGTTTTTTTAACCATCTCCCCGTTCAAAAAATCTATTTAATAAATGGCCCCCAGATTGGGGATGTTAGAGGGATTAAACTGATGAGAATAGTACTACAGAAAATACCACTCATATCGGGTGTGACAGTAAATTGCACGGCGCAGATGCAGTCACCGTGGTTTAAAACAGAGTGGAGGGAGCCAGCGTTTTTTTAACCATCTCCCCGTTCGAAAAATCTATTCAATAAATGGCACCCAGATTGGGGACGTTAGAGGGATTAAACTGATGAGAATAGTACTACAGAAAATACCACTCATATCGGGTGTGACAGTAAATTGCACGGCGCAGACGCAGTCACCGTGGTTTAAAACAGAGTGGAGGGAGCCAGGTTTTTTTTAACCATCTCCCCGTTCGAAAAATCTATTCAATAAATGGCACCCAGATTGGGGACGTTAGAGGGATTAAACTGATGAGAATAGTACTACAGAAAATACCACTCATATCGGGTGTGACAGTAAATTGCACGGCGCAGACGCAGTCACCGTGGATTAAAACAGAGTGGAGGGAGCCAGCGTTTTTTTAACCATCTCCCCGTCCGAAAAATCTGTTTAATAAATGGCCCCCAGATTGGGGAGTCGGGGACGTTAGAGGGATTAAACTGATGAGAATAGTACTACAGAAAATACCACTCATATCGGGTGTGACAGTAAATTGCACGGCGCAGACGCAGTCACCGTGGATAAAAACAAAGGGGAGGGAGCCAGCGTTTTTTTAACCATCTCCCCGTTCGAAAAATCAATTCAATTGACCTTTCGGGGACCCTTGGTGTTGTACGTGGCTGGGTGGAGGAAGAAACCTTCAATGACATCACCGGGACGTGGCTAGCTTGGTATCCAACCTTGTGCAAATGGGGAGTTTGCGGTTGTGCAAATGAACTGTTTGCGGTGCATTAAAAGGGGAGTTTGGTCTGTCAATGTCTGTGATGCGGGCGTAACCCTTACACTACCTGATCGATACAACATCATACCTGATCGTATACACACACTGGATGTTTTAAAGCACGTTATTCCAAACAATTTAGGAATGTTAGTTGATTTATGCCCTTTATGGATTAAAACCCGACTCTGCGTCCACTACGTAATTTTCCATGGGAGTTTTGCCATAGATCCCCCTCCGGCATGCCACAGTCCAGGTGTTAGACCCCTTGAAACAACTTTCTCATCACTATTGTGGCCAGAAAGAGTCCCTGTGGGTTTTAAAATTCGCCTGTCTATTGAAGTCTATGGCGGTTCGCCCGGTTCGCCAGTTCGCGAACATTTGCGGAAGTTCGCGTTCGCTGTTCGCGAACTGAAAATTTTATGTTCGCGACATCACTAATCCCAGATGTGCACTATATGAAACAGATGTATTTTTTTCACCCCAGTAAGCACAAAGCCGTATTTCTGGCCTAAATGTGACACTCACTTATGCACGTCTAATCCCAGATGTGCACTATATGAAACAGATGTATTTTTTTCACCCCAGTAAGCACAAAGCCGTATTTCTGGCCTAAATGTGACACTCACTTATGGACGTCTAATCCCAGATGTGCACTATATGAAACAGATGTTTTTTTTTCTCCCCTATAAGCAAAATGCTGTATTTCTGGACTTGCAGACATGCAGATAGCCTGTGCTGGTGCACTATCGTTGCATAAAATGGCTGCCTATTATGTATTGATATTGTCAAACTGAAGTAAAAAAAAGTTTGTTTTCAGTAGTAGTTGGCTCAGGGCAGGCTTAAAATAAATTGTGCACTGCACCCACAAAACACATTTGCTGTAGATCGCTGAGTAAAGAAGCAGTTCTGAATCTTCATAAGATTTGTCCCTGATCTCTCCCTCACAGCAGCTGCCCCCTCTCTCTACACTAATCCGAGCAGAGTGACGGGCGGCGCTACGTTACTCCAGCTTAAATAGAGGCTGGGTCACATGCTGCAGTTGGCCAATCACAGCCATGCCAATAGTAGGCATGGCTGTGATGGCCTTTTGGGGCAAGTAGTATGACGCTTGTTGATTCGCTGCTTTGCAGCCTTTCAAAAAGCGCCATAAAAATCACCGAACACCGAACCCGAACCCGAACTTTTACAGTTCGGGTTCGCTCAATTCTAGTAATGACTTATGAGGCGCAAGGCAGAGTGATGTTGTAGCAATGCAAGTGTTGGTGCACACAATGATGAGGCCGGTGATGGTGCAAACAGTACACTGTACTTTAGTGATGCAGTTTGGTATATGATTCGCAAAAGCACTGTCGAATGCAAGCACAGTCTTTACAGGTGGATTTAGGATAAGATAAACAGATAAACATTACAACCTCTGTCAGTAATTCTTATTCTCTCTGTTCATAATTGTGACACTACAATGCCTGGCCCTGTTTCCTCTTAGTCAGCCAATATTACTGCAGTATCTTCTAATGGCAGGGTGACAGTGTGCCTGCAACTTCTCTTCCCAACCACAATGCAATAAAGTCCACAACAGGCATAACTGTGTTGCCTTTCACTGACTTATATTTTACAGCATCTTCCCTTGTAAATAGTTTGGTGTACTCTATCAAATTAGCTATTAGCTTTCCCTCAGAGGCTGGCACTGTCTGCTGCTTCTCCTTTCATATACCAGACCAATACAACAGCAGCATCTAGCACTGGCTCATGGCTTCACCCATCTCAACAGTCTAAAACAGAATCAACTGTCTCTCCCTAGAGGAAAGGATGAAGCTAGCCTACACCTAACTATTGCTACTAAGGGGCTGGCCAAGCAAGTTAATCCCCTATTCCTCACACGCCACCTTTGGTATACAAGATGCATAATGCCACTACTATAATCTCTTATGCAGTGGGCAGCCAGCACGCTGCTCTTGTGCATGGTTGATGGAGAGTGCTTTGATGTGTATCGAATGACACCTACTTCAGGAAAATGCTAAGGGAAATATACGCCTTTCAGTTGCCATCAGCCCCAATCAATCAGGATTGATTACATAGTTATATAGTTAGTACAGTTGAAAAAAGAAAAAGGTCCAACAAGTTCAACCATGGGATGGGGGATGGGATGAGAATTAAAGAAAGGGGAGTGAGAACCAGACTTCGACACATTAACTATTCAACTAATCCTTTTTGAAACTGTTAAGGCTACTTTCACACTAGCGTTCGGGTGTCCGCTCGTGAGCTCCGTTTGAAGGGGCTCACGAGCGGCCCCGAACGCATCCGTCTGGCCCTAATGCATTCTCAGTGGAGGCGGATCCACTGAGAATGCATCCGCCTGCCAGCGCTCAGCCTCTGCTCCGCTCAGTGAGCGGACACCTGAACGCTGCTTGCAGCATTCGGGTGTCCGCCTGGCCGTGCGGAGGCGAGCGGATCCGTCCAGACTTATAATGGACGGATGGGGACGGATCAATGGGGACGGATCCGCTTGAAGATGACACCATATGGCTCAATCTTCAAGCGGATCCGTTCCCCATTGACTTTCAATGTAAAGTCTGAATGGATCCGCTCAGGCTACTTTCAGACTTAGAAAATTTTCTAAGTTATAATGCAGACGGATCCGTTCTGAACGGATGCAAACGTCTGCATTATAGGAGCGGATCCGTCTGATGAAACATCAGACGGATCCGCTCCGAACGCTAGTGTGAAAGTAGCCTAACTCTTCCTGCTGTGACCACCTGTTGAGCAGACTATTTCACAGATTCACAGTGCTCATGCTGGCCATAAGCAAAAACAAACACAATGCAACAGCACTCTGCAAACACAAATAACAAAGAGTACATCTCAATGCGCATCTCAATTGCCTGTAGCCTGCTCTCCCTGCTTTTATTGGAGCCCATTTTGCATCAGGAGAGGTAAAACACAGAGTGTGCTCAGCATGCATGCGAAACCTGCATTCCCTGAATTTAATGAAGGCCAGTATGGCAACAGTGGAGGTAGTATTTAGTGTAGGTTCCTGTCCTAAAGAGATCACCTTGTCGTAGGCGGACAGGCACAATTAATTTTGTACAAAATGTATTTGCCAACAATCTCACATTTATAATGTAGCATTGGCATTAGTACCTTTTCTATAGTGAGTATGGCACTATTGTATCTACTTGATTATTTGTGTTTGCAGAGTGCTGTTGCATTGTGTTTGTTTTTGCTTTTGGGCTTTCAGCCATGGCGACGTGCACCGTTGCATTGGGATGTGCTGACTGACTCCCTTTTATACTTTGCAGTAATGCTGGCCATAAACATGAGATAAAAATTAACAGCTCTGCTTCTTCTACATCTGAAATACTAGTGTGGTCTGGACCCTCAAACAAAGCCCTGCTCTTAAGCAACCACCCTTGAAACTCAGTTACTATAATGTTTTACATAGTAACATTAGTGGTCCACTCATTGAGTAAGCTTCAGGCACATACCCAGATGTTAACTGCCCTGTAAAGCCAATCTGACCGACACTACTATTTTGTAATGTAGTCACTAGAGAATTAGACATTGGCCATGTACAAATACATTAAAGGGGTTGGCCACTTTCTGGCTACTTGTGACCAATATGTACAGTACAGACCAAAAGTTTGGACACACCTTCTCATTCAAAGAGTTTTCTTTATTTTCATGACTATGAAGGCATCAAAACTATGAATTAACACATGTGGAATTATATACATAACAAACAAGTGTGAAACAACTGAAAATATGTCATATTCTAGGTTCTTCAAAGTAGCCACCTTTTGCTTTGATTACTGCTTTGTACACTCTTGGCATTCTCTTGATGAGCTTCAAGAGGTAGTCACCTGAAATGGTCTTCCAACAGTCTTGAAGGAATTCCCAGAGATGCTTAGCACTTGTTCGCCCTTTTGCCTTCACTCTGCGGTCCAGCAAACCCCAAACCATCTCGATTGGGTTCAGGTCCGGTGACTGTGGAGGCCAGGTCATCTGGCTCAGCACCCCATCACTCTCCTTCATGGTCAAATAGCCCTTACTTTCAAAGTTTTCCCAATTTTTCGGCTGACTGACTGACCTTCATTTCTTAAAGTAATGATGGCCACTCGTTTTTCTTTACTTAGCTGCTTTTTTATTGCCATAATACAAATTCTAACAGTCTATTCAGTAGGACTATCAGCTGTGTATCCACCTGACTTCTCCTCAACGCAACTGATGGTCCCAACCCCATTTATAAGGCAAGAAATCCCACTTATTAAACCTGACAGGGCACACCTGTGAAGTGAAAAACATTTCAGGGGACTACCTCTTGAAGCTCATCAAGAGAATGCCAAGAGTGTGCAAAGCAGTAATCAAAGCAAAAGGTGGCTACTTTGAAGAACCTAGAATATGACATATTTTCCGTTGTTTCACAGTTGATTGTTATGTATATAATTCCACATGTGTTAATTCATAGTTTTGATGCCTTCAGTGTGAATCTACAATTTTCATAGTCATGAAAATAAAGAAAACTCTTTGAATGAGAAGGTGTGTCCAAACTTTTGGTCTGTACTGTATGTACAATGACTATATTGCAATTGCTAATATAGCCATTGTTGATATTCTGCGCAGTTTGCTATGTTTCATGAGCCCTGCCCTCTTGTTAGGTATATCTTCTGTGCTGTCCACACAGAGGTCCTGTCCATAAGATGGCCGCTTATGGAGGGTCATGTGATCAGGCAAATCACCTCCATGTGGTGTTTTCTCAATTCAAACACACTGCACCTGCACTACACTCCCACCATTTCAAGAGCAGATGGCAGGTACAGTGTATTTGAACAGAGGAGACATCACATGGAGATTATTTGCCTGATCAGATGACACTCCATCAGCAGCCATTTTATGAAAAAGACATCTGTGTGGACACAAAAGACTTGGCAAATAAGGGGGAATACCTTATGAAATATAGACAATGGTGCAGGATTTCAACAAAAGCAATATTAGTAAGTGCAGAATAATCATCTTACAAAACACACTGGTCAACAGTAAAAAGAAAGTGACCAACCCCTTTAACTAATTGAGATGAACTGTTTATATTAAAGGGCTTCTCCGCTTTTTGCTATTGATGACTAGAGATGGCCTTGCGGTTTGCCCGGCGGTCATTTCGCGGTGAACTTTGCACGTTCGCGATTCGCCAAACATGCGTACATATGGTGATGTCTGCCGGCGCCATATTATTTTGCATTGCGCTGAACTTTGACCCATGAAACATCCATTAGGTGGGACAGGACAGCCAATTGAGACGTTTCGGCACATAGACACATCCCCACCGTATAAAAGAACCCAATCTGCCAGCCATTTTACATTCTGTGTTTTGCCTGTGTAGGGAGAGGTTGCTTTGTGGAGCAGGGACAGGTTGTTAGGGACACCAAACGCTAGCTAATAGGGCCAGAAAAGTCCTTTTAAGGACTGGTATAGGTGTGCTATTGATAGGTGTGATATACTGAGGCGTGTGATATACTTATAATATACTTTCTAACATAGAAAGTATATTATAGTGCATTTGTATTGTGCAGCAGTTCGGTTCTGCTGCGACACCGAAGCTATATACAGGGACAAGCGCTATTGGAACAACTATTTGCAATGGGTGTGATATACCTGTTGCCCCAAAAAAATAATTGAGGGGAGTGATATACCTTCTTCCACAAAATACTGATTGAGGGCTGCAACATACCTATTTCCCCCCAAATATTGATTGAGGCCTGCGATATACCTGCTTCCACAAAATACTGATTAAGTGGTTTGATATACCTGCTTCCACCAAATATTGATTAAGGGGTTCTATATACCTGATTCCACAAAATACATATTGCGCGGTGCGATATACCTGCTTCCAAAAAATACTGATTAAGGGGATTAATATACCTGTTTCCATCAAATATTGATTGAGGCCTGCGATATACCTGCTTAAACAAATACTGCTCTTCTCTAGGGACTTTGGCACAGGGTCATTTAGAAAATGACAGGCAGAGGAAGAGGCAGGCCGTTCCGCAGGGGTGGTAGGGGTCAGGCAGGTGCACCAGGCCGGAGGCTAAGTGGGAAGTTGGAGAAGGTGCGTGTGATTACGTCAAAGGACGCACCAGAGTTGGTTGAGTGGCTCAAATAAACAGGGTGGTGTCATATAACTGTTGTGGCAAAAAAAAAAAGAGAGGGGTGTGATAAACCTGCTTCCAAAAAATACTGATTAAGTGGTTCGATATAACTGTTTCTACCAAATATTGATTGAGGCCTGCAATATGCCTGCTTCCACAAATTACTGATTAAGGGGTTTGATATACCTGCTTCCACAAAATACTGATTGAGGGCTGCGATATACAAACCGGATTCCAAAAAAGTTGGGACACTATACAAATCGAGAATAAAAACTGAATGCAATGATGTGGAGGTGCCAACTTCTAATATTTTATTTAGAATAGAACATAAATCACGGAACAAAAGTTTAAACTGAGAAAATGTACCATTTTAAGGGGAAAATATGTTGAATCAGAATTTCATGGTGTCAACAAATCCCCCAAAAGTTGGGACAAGGCCATTTTCACCACTGTGTGGCATCTCCCCTTCTTTTTACAATACTCAACAGACGTCTGGGGACCGAGGAGACCAGTTTCTCAAGTTTAGAAATAGGAATTCTTGTCTAATACAGGCCTCTAACTGTTCAATCGTCTTGGGCCTTCTTTGTTGCATCTTCCTCTTTATGATGCGCCAAATGTTCTCTATAGGCGAAAGATCTGGACTGCAGACTGGCCATTTCAGTACCCGGATCCTTCTCCTACGCAGCCATGATGTTGTGATTGATGCAGAATGTGGTCTGGCATTATCTTGTTGAAAAATGCAGGGTCTTCCCTGAAAGAGATGACGTCTGGATGGGAGCATATGTTGTTCTAGAACCTGAATATATTTTTCTGCATTGATGGTGCCTTTCCAGACATGCAAGCTGCCCATGCCACACGCACTCATGCAACCCCATACCATCAGAGATGCAGGCTTCTGAACTGAGCGTTGATAACAACTTGGGTTGTCCTTGTCCTCTTTGGTCCGGATGACAAGGTGTCCCAGATTTCCAAAAAGAACTTTGAATCGTTATTCGTCTGACCACAGAACAGTCTTCCATTTTGCCACACTCCATTTTAAATGATCCCTGGCCCAGTGAAAACGCCTGATCTTGTGGATCTTGCTTAGAAATGGCTTTTTCTTTGCACTGTAGAGTTTCAGCTGGCAACGGCAAATGGCACGTTGGATTGTGTTCACTGACAATGGTTTCTGGAAGTATTCCTGAGCCCATTCTGTGATTTCCTTTACAGTAGCATTCCTGTTTGTGGTGCAGTGTCGTTTAAGGGCCCGGAGATCACGGGCATCCAGTATGGTTTTACGGCCTTGACCCTTACGCACAGAGATTGTTCCAGATTCTCTAAATCTTCGGATGATGTTATGCACAGTTGATGATGACAGATGCAAAGTCTTTGCAATTTTTCGCTGGGTAACACCTTTCTGATATTGCTCCACTATCTTTCTGCGCAACATTGTGGGAATTGGTGATCCTCTACCCATCTTGGCTTCTGAGAGACACTGCCACTCTGAGAAGCTCTTTTTATACCCAATCATTTTGCCAATTGACCTAATTAGTGTTAATTGGTCTTCCAGCTCTTCGTTATGCTCAAATTTACTTTTTCCAGCCTCTTATTGCTACTTGTCCCAACTTTTTTGGGATTTGTTGACACCGTGAAATTTTGAATCAACGTATTTTTCCTTTAAAATGATACATTTACTCGGATTAAACGTTTGATCTGTCATCTACGTTCTATTACAAATAAAATATTGACATTTGCCATCTCCACATCATTGCATTCAGTTTTTATTCACAATTTGTTTAGTGTCCCAACTTTTTTGGAATCCGGTTTGTACCTGCTTCCACAAAATATTGATTGAGGCCTGCGATATATACCTGCTTCCACAAATACTGCTCTTCTCTAGGGACTTAGGCACAGGGTCATTTTGAAAATGACAGGTAGAGGAAGAGGAAGGCCGTTCCGCAGGAGCCTAATTGGGAAGTTGGAGAAGGCGCGTGTGATTACTTTAAAGGACGCACCAGAGTTGGTTGAGTGGCTCACACAGCCTCCCCACTCTACTGTGTGCACTCCCAAATACACCACCACCACCAACATAGCCCCTCCACTTGAGTCAGAGGATTTATTTTCTCACCCATTCCCAGACCTTACCGATGCGCAGCCATTCTGGACATCGGATGAGGAAGAGGAGGCAGCAATGGCCGCAACCCAGCGGTCTGATGACAGTACCCAGATCAGCCAAAGGAGGGAGTTCCCCACCGTTGCTGCCTACTCCAAGATCTCAAATGTCAGTGGTGGTGATGGTGACGATGATGACATGTCGATGGACGTCACGTGGGTGCCCACAAGAGAGGAAGAGGAGGGGAGTTCGGAGGGAGAGACGGAGCAGCAGAGATGGAGGGGAAAGAGGAGTAGCAGGCAGAGCTCGCAGGGCACAGGAGGCAAAAGCAGACTGCAAATGTATCTATAGCGAGCCATCCACCATGCATGGTCACTTCTGGCGCTCCCAGGACGCCGGCACATGACTCCGCAGTGTGGGCTTTTTTAATGTGTCAGCTGCTGACAATAGTGTTGCCATCTGCAGCCTGTGCTGTCAACGCATAAGTCGTGCTAAGCCCAACACTCACCTAGGGATGACCGCCTTAAGAAGGCACCTGGCCTCCCATCACCAAGCCCAGTGGGAGCAATGCCGTCAAAACCCACAAAGCCACACTCCCAGCGCTCCATGTCCTGCCTCTTCTCCTTCTCCTCTCTCCTCCCATTTGTCCTCCACTCCACCTTCCACCGTGCCGTTGGCGCGTTCATCTGGCACAAGGCAGGCTTCTGTGGCCCAAATGTTCAAGCGTAAAAAGTTGATGAAGCCGGATAACCCTCTTGCCCAACGGCTGACTGCTGGCTTGTCGGAACTGCTAGCCCGCCAACTACTGCCATATAAACTGGTGGACTCAGAGGCCTTTAGAAAATGTGTGGCCATTGGCCCACCACAATGGAAGGTCCCCGGAAGGAAATATTTCTCCCAGAAGGGCATCCCAGAGCTATATGGCCACGTTCAGCTGCAAGTGAATACATCTCTGGCACACAGTGTCGGTGCCAAGATATATCTGACCACAGACACGTGGAAGGCACATAACTTTTACTGCCCACTGGGTAAACCTTCTGACGGCCATCAAGCATGTAACTCGTGGCTCCCGTGTGGATTTGGTGTTACCGCCATGGATTGCATGCAGGCCTGCCTCCTCTTCTCCTCCTCCTACTCCATCCTCCGTCTCCTCCTCGGCTGACTCCTCCTTTTCCACTGCTACCGCCTCTTCTGCTGCGCCCCCCCAAACTCCCCAGAACCTATTTGACGTGCCAGGTGAGACGTTGCCATGCTGTGCTGCAGCTGTTGTGCCTGGAAGCCAAGAGCCACACCAGTCCTGCACTGCTTTCAGCTCTGCGGTCACAGGCCGATCAGTGGCTAACCTCACTCAATTTGACAGTTGGTAAAGTGGTGTGCGACAACGGTGCCAATCTGCTGAGTGCGCTAAAACAGGGCAAAATGACACACATCCTGAACTTAGTCGTGCAGCGATTAGTTGCCAAATACGCCAGGGTCCAGGACGTCTTGCAGCAGGCCAGGAAAATCTCTGGCCATTTTACACGGCCATGGCTCGCCTTGCTGACGTTCAGCGGCGACACCACCTGCCCGTCTGATGTCTGATTTGTGACAGCCCGACGCCCTGGAACTCCACCTTGTATATGCTTGATAGGCTGCTTCAGCAGCAATGTGCCGTTAATGACTACCTGTACTAATTCTTCAGCAGGACAGGTGCGTGCATTGCATCATATAATTGATCAAGCCGTCGAGGAGCAGAAGCTGGAAGATGAAGAAGTCGCAATGCTGAATGAATTTCCAGGGGGTTACTCCATCTGAGACAAGTCAGCAGGAGTCTGAAGAGGAGTCAAAGGAGGATGGTGGCTAGGGGGAGGAGGAGGAGCAAGAAGAGCAGGCTTTGAGGGGGACTTTAAACATTTCGGGGATCCCTGGTGTTGTCCGTGGCTGGGGGAAGGAGACCGAAGACGACATTCCCCTGGGTGATGAGCAGGAGCCAGGGCGCTCCACCGCTTCCAATTTAGTGCAAATGGGGACCTTCATGCTCCAGTGTTTGAAGAGGGATCCCCGTATAAAAAGAATAAAGGGCAAGGACCAGTACTGGGTGACAACATACTTAGACCCCCGATACAAACACAAAATGGCGGACCATGGTACCAGCATCACAAAGGGCTGGCAGAATGAAGCATTTCTAAGCCTTGCTGTGAGAGATGCTGCATTCTGCTGTTGCGGGAACTGGCAGAGAAATTTCCACCCACATCAAAACAGGTGCATGTACCAATTCTACCGCGCCTGCAAGAAGAGGACAGTTCGAAGATGTATTGGTCACTTTGGATATGAGATCATTCTTGCAGCCAATCCATCGACAGTCGTTCTCCAGATCCAGCCTCAGGGAACGCCTAGACCGACAGTTGTCCGACTACATCGGGTTAACTGCCGATGTGGACGCTCTGAGAAGCGAGGAACCCCTGGACTACTGGGTGTGCAGGTTTGACCTGTGGTCAGATCTGGCACAATTTACCATGGAACTGTTGGCTTGCCCCTCGTCCAGTGTCCTGTCCGAAAGGACGTTCAGCGTAGCAGGGGTGGTCTTGACTGATAAACGCACTCGCCTAGCTCGCGACAGTGTGCGCCACCTCACATTTCTAAAAATGATTGAGGCATGGATCTCTGAGGAATTCAACACCTGTGATGACCATGTGTGATTGAATTTCCTCATGCCAGCCCACACATATCCGCCACCACCCAGAACAAAGAATGATCCTTGTCTTATGTATATACAGCGGCATAAAAGGCCTTTTCTGTCAGGTGAATGCCTAATTTTTGGGTCCTCTACTCCAGTGGCCTACAGTAACATTTTTATCCAGTGACCGCCTAATGTACCTCCAGCCACATCATCACAAGTTCTTTTCTGTCAGGTGAATGTCTAATTTTTGGGGCGGGTACTGGCCTACAGTAAAATTTGTATCCAGTGACCGCATAATGTACTTCCAGCCACATAATCACAAGTTATTTTCTGTCAGGTGAATGCCTAATTTTTGGCGCCTATACTCCAGTGGCCTACAGTAAAATTTTTATCCAGTGACCGCCTAATGTACCTGTCACGGTCACTCCCAGGCTAGGTGTTAGAAGGTCGGAGAGGCTGTCTGCACGTGATGTCATCTGACAGCCTCATTTAATTTCACTTTGTTGTTGATGGTAATGACCACACCTCTAGTCAGGTGCAGCATAGTGGTCATTACTATTTAAGTCTGGATACTACTTTCACTCCTTGTCGTGTATAGCTTCATTTGCAAGTGGAAGAGCTGGTGTGTGTTGTCGTCTACTTCAGGAGTTAAGTGTCTCATTCCTTTGTATTTGTTTTGTGTTGTTTCCCCTGCCTTCTGGTATCTGGTCAGATTAAGGAACGGGTTGTCTTTGGGCCCTATCAGTACCTTAGGGCATTACAGGGTAGTCAGGCTTTAGGTTCCAGCGAATGAACGATCCTACCACTGAGGTCCGTTCATTCGGTTAGCAGTAAGGGCTAGGGTTAGGATTCATTAGGTGGTGACCTTTTCCTCTCCCTAGCTTCTAGGACAGATACTTTTCCCCCTCCCCTCTAGTGTTTGGTGTGGTGTTCCCTTCCACACCTCATCGTGACATTGTACACCACCAAAACCGCCATTTTGTTTGTATCAGTGCGGCAATGGATCCAATCCCTGCACTGGTCGGACAACTACAGGGGTTGTCTTTGGAGGTAGCTGACCTCCGCAATACCGTTGCACAGATCCAGAGACCTCTGGCAGCTAATTCTGACTGTGGGAATCAACCCTGCCCTGAACCTAAGGTTGCTCTCCCAGACAGGTTTTCCAGGGGCAGTGATAATTTCACCCTGTTTAGGGACTCAAGTAAATTATATTTTAAGCTGCGTCCACCCTCTTCTGGCAATGAGAGTCAAAGAGTGGGTATCATCATGTCGCTGCTTAAAGGAAACGCCTAGGCTTGGGCCTTTTCTTTGTCGACTGGATCACAGTCCCTCCGGTCGGTGGCCAAGCTTTTCAGAGCTTTGGGTTTGATTTACGACGACCCGGATCAGATTTCCCTGGCCGAGACTAGGAGGCGCTGGAGTCCAAAACTGTGGAAATCAAAGTATTTATCGACAGTGGGGCAGGGGTTAACCTGATTGATGGACAGTTCGTTCATATGCATTGTTTGACTACTAGTGCACTAGGGAAACGTATTTCTGTCTCTGCAATTGATTCAGCACCTCTTACCCAAAAAATTTTGTCGCAGGTGGTGAAAGACATTCATTTAAGAGTGGGTGATTTTCATCAGGAATCTATCTCATGTTATGTGTTGATGGGTCTGCCTGCTCCGTTGGTGTTAGGTCTACCATGGTTTAGCAAACATAACCTTACCATCGATTGGCAAGCGAGACAGAATCTTCATTTCCAAATTTTCAGATGCATTTTCTGAGAGTGGTATGTGATTGTTCCGTCAATCTTATTCCCGGAACTAAACTGCCCAAATCTCGGTTGTATAATCTTTCGGAACCCAAAAGAAAGGTTATGCGACAATATACACTCACCTAAAGAATTATTAGGAACACCATACTAATATGGTGTTGGACCCCCTTTTGCCTTCAGAACTGCCTTAATTCTACATGGCATTGATTCAACAAGGTGCTGATAGCATTCTTTAGAAATGTTGGCCCATATTGATAGGATAGCATCTTGCAGTTGATGGAGATTTGAGGGATGCACATTCAGGGCACGAAGCTCCCGTTCCACCACATCCCAAAGATGCTCTATTGGGTTGAGATCTGGTGACTGTGGGGGCCATTTTAGTACAGTGAACTCATTGTCATGTTCAAGAAACCAATTTGAAATGATTCGAGCTTTGTGACATGGTGCATTATCCTGCTGGAAGTAGCCATCAGAGGATGGGTACATGGTGGTCATGAAGGGATGGACATGGTCAGAAACAATGTTCAGGTAGCCCGTGGCATTTTAACGATGCCCAATTGGCACTAAGGGGCCTAAAGTGTGCCCAGAAAACATCCCCCACACCATTACACCACCAGCCTGCACAGTGGTAACAAGGCATGATGGATACATGTTCTCATTCTGTTTACGCCAAATTCGGACTCTACCATTTGAATGTCTCAACAGAAATCGAGACTCATAAAACCAGGCAACATTTTTCCAGACTTCAACAGTCCAATTTTGGTGAGCTCGTGCAAATTGTAGCCTCTTTTTCCTATTTGTAGTGCAGATGAGTCGTACCCGGTGGGGTCTTCTGGTGTTGTAGCCCATCCGCCTCAAGGTTGTGCGTGTTGTGGCTTCACAAATGCTTTGCTGCATACCTCGGTTGTAACGAGTGGTTATTTCAGTCAACGTTGCTCTTCTATCAGCTTGAATAAGTCGGCCCATTCTCCTCTGACCTCTAGCATCCACAAGACATTTTTGCCCACAGGACTGCCGCATACTGGATGTTTTTCCCTTTTCACACCATTCTTTGTAAACCCTAGAAATGGTTGCGCGTGAAAATCCCAGTAACTGAGCAGATTGTGAAATACTCAGACCGGCCCGTCTGGCACCAACAACCATGCCACGCTCAAAAATGCTTAAATCACCTTTCTTTCCCATTCTGACATTCAGTTTGGAGTTCAGGAGATTGTCTTGACCAGGACCACACCGCTAAATGCATTGAAGCAACTGCCATGTGATTGGTTGACTAGATAATTGCATTAATGAGAAATAGAACAGGTGTTCCTAATAATTCTTTAGGTGAGTGTATATCCGAGAGTTTGTCATAGGGACATATCAGACCATCCAAATACCCTGTAGCTGCTGGCTTTTTCTTTGTAAAAAAAAAAAAAAGGGTGGTACCCTGAGGCAATGTCTGGACTTCCGTGAGCTCAACCGTATTACCGTCCGTGATCCTTACCCTCTTCCTGTAATCCTGGATTTGTTTAACCACTTCAGCCCCCAGTGCTTAAACACCCTGAAAGACCAGGCCACTTTTTACACTTCTGACCTACACTACTTTCACCGTTTATTGCTCGGTCATGCAACTTACCACCCAAATGAATTTTACCTCCTTTTCTTCTCACTAATAGAGCTTTCATTTGGTGGTATTTCATTGCTGCTGACATTTTTACTTTTTTTGTTATTAATCGAAATTTAACGATTTTTTTGCAAAAAAATGACATTTTTCACTTTCAGTTGTAAAATTTTGCAAAAAAAACGACATCCATATAGAAATTTTGCTCTAAATTTATAGTTCTACATGTTTTTGATTAAAAAAAAATGTTTGGGTAAAAAAAAAATGGTTTGGGTAAAAGTTATAGCGTTTACAAACTATGGTACAAAAATGTGAATTTCCGCTTTTTGAAGCAGCTCTGACTTTCTGAGCACCTGTCATGTTTCCTGAGGTTCTACAATGCCCAGACAGTACAAACGCCCCACAAATGACCCCATTTCTGAAAGTACACACCCTAAGGTATTCGCTGATGGGCATAGTGAGTTCATAGAACTTTTTATTTTTTGTCACAAGTTAGCGGAAAATTATGATTTTTTTTTTTTTTTTCTTACAAAGTCTCATATTCCACTAACTTGTGACAAAAAATAAAAAGTTCTATGAACTCACTATGCCCATCAGCGAATACCTTGGGATCTCTTCTTTCCAAAATGGGGTCACTTGTGGGGTAGTTATACTGCCCTGGCATTCTAGGGGCCCAAATGTGTGGTAAGGAGTTTGAAATCAAATTCTGTAAAAAATGACCTGTGAAATCCGAAAGGTGCTCTTTGGAATATGGGCCCCTTTGCCCACCTAGGCTGCAAAAAAGTGTCACACATCTGGTATCTCCGTACTCAGGAGAAGGTGGGGAATGTGTTTTGGGGTGTCATTTTATATATACCCATGCTGGGTGAGAGAAATATCTTGGCAAAAGACAACTTTTCCCATTTTTTTATACAAAGTTGTCATTTGACCAAGATATTTATCTCACCCAGCATGGGTATATGTAAAAAGACACCCCAAAACACATTCCTCAACTTCTCCTGAGTACGGGGATACCAGATGTGTGACACTTTTTTGCAGCCTAGGTGGGCAAAGGGGCACATATTCCAAAGAGCACCTTTCGGATTTCACTCCTCATTTTTTCCTGAATTTGATTTCAAACTCCTTACCACACATTTGGGCCCCTAGAATACCAGGGCAGTATAATTACCCCACAAGTGACCCCATTTTGGAAAGAAGACACCCCAAGGTATTCCGTGAGGGGCATGGCGAGTTCCTAGAATTTTTTATTTTTTGTCACAAGTTAGTGGAAAATGATGATTTGTTTTTTTTTTTCATACAAAGTCTCATATTCCACAAACTTGTGACAAAAAATAAAAACTTCCATGAACTCACTATGCCCATCAGCGAATACCTTGGGGTCTCTTCTTTCCAAAATGGGGTCACTTGTGGGGTAGTTATACTGCCCTGGCATTCTAGGGGCCCAAATGTGTGGTAAGTAGGTAAATGACCTGTAAAATCCGAAAGGTGCTCTTTGGAATGTGGGCCCCTTTGCCCACCTAGGCTGCAAAAAAGTGTCACACATCTGGTATCTCTGTATTCAGGAGAAGTTGAGGAATGTGTTTTGGGGTGTCTTTTTACATATACCCATGCTGGGTGAGATAAATATCTTGGTCAAATGACAACTTTGTATAAAAAAATGGGAAAAGTTGTCTTTTGCCAAGATATTTCTCTCACCCAGCATGGGTATATGTAAAATGACACCCCAAAACACATTCCCCAACTTCTCCCGATTACGGAGATACCAGATGTGTGACACTTTTTTGCAGCCTAGGTGGGCAAAGGGGCCCATATTCAAAAGAGCACCTTTCGGATTTCACAGGTCATTTTTTACAGAATTTGATTTCAAACTCCTTACCACACATTTGGGCCCCTAGAATGCCAGGGCAGTATAACTACCCCACAAGTGACCCCATTTTAGAAAGAAGAGACCCCAAGGTATTCGCTGATGGGCATAGTGAGTTCATGGAACTTTTTATTTTTTGTCACAAGTTAGTGGAATATGAGACTTTGTATGAAAAAAAAAATAAAAAAAAAAATAAGCATTTTCCACTAACTTGTGACAAAAAATAAAAAATTCTAGGAACTCGCCATGCCCCTCACGGAATACCTTGGGGTGTCTTCTTTCCAAAATGGGGTCACTTGTGGGGTAGTTATACTGCCCTGGCATTTTCCAGGGGCCCTAATGTGTGGTAAGTAGGTAAATGACCTGTGAAATCCTAAAGGTGCTCTTTGGAATATGGGCCCCTTTGCCCACCTAGGCTGCAAAAAAGTGTCACACATGTGGTATCGCCGTATTCAGGAGAAGTTGGGGAATGTGTTTTGGGGTGTCATTTTACATATACCCATGCTGGGTGAGAGAAATATCTTGGCAAAAGACAACTTTTCTTATTTTTTTAGACAAAGTTGGCATTTGACCAAGATATTTCTCTCACCCAGCATGGGTATATGTAAAATGACACCCCAAAACACATTCCCCAACTTCTCCTGAGTACGGAGATACCAGATGTGTGACACTTTTTTGCAGCCTAGATGCGCAAAGGTGCCCAAATTCCTTTTAGGAGGGCATTTTTAGACATTTGGATACCAGACTTCTTCTCACGCTTTGGGGCCCCTAGAATGCCAGGGCAGTATAAATACCCCACATGTGACCCCATTTTGGAAAGAAGACACCCCAAGGTATTCAATGAGGGGCATGGCGAGTTCATAGAAATTTTTTTTTTTTGGCACAAGTTAGCGGAAATTGATATTTTTAATTTTTTTCTCACAAAGTCTCCCGTTCCGCTAACTTGGGACAAAAATTTCAATCTTTCATGGACTCAATATGCCCCTCACGGAATACCTGGGGGTGTCTTCTTTCCGAAATGGGGTCACATGTGGGGTATTTATACTGCCCTGGCATTCTAGGGGCCCTAAAGCGTGAGAAGAAGTCTGGAATATAAATGTCTAAAAAATTTTACGCATTTGGATTCCGTGAGGGGTATGGTGAGTTCATGTGAGATTTTATTTTTTGACACAAGTTAGTGGAATATGAGACTTTGTAAGAAAAAAAAATAAAAATTCTGCTAACTTGGGCCAAAAAAATATCTGAATGGAGCCTTACAGAGGGGTGATCAATGACAGGGGGGTGATCAATGACAGGGGGGTTGATCAATGACAGGGGGGGTGATCAATGACAGGGGGGTTGATCAATGACAGGGGGGTTGATCAGGGAGTCTATATGGGGTGATCACCACAGTCATTGATCACGCCCCTGTAAGGCTTCATTCAGACGTCCGGATGCGTTTTGCGGATCCGATCCATCTATCAGTGGATCCGTAAAAATCATGCGGACGTCTGAATGGAGCTTTACAGGGGGGTAATCAATGACAGGGGGGTAATCAATGACAGGGGGGTGATCAGGGAGTCTATATGGGGTGATCACCACAGTCATTGATCACGCCCCTGTAAGGCTTCATTCAGACGTCCGGATGCGTTTTGCGGATCCGATCCATCTATCAGTGCATCCGTAAAAATCATGCGGACATCTGAATGGAGCTTTACAGGGGGGTAATCAATGACAGGGGGGTGATCAGGGAGTCTATATGGGGTGATCACCACAGTCATTGATCACTCCCCTGTAAGGCTTCATTCAGACGTCCGGATGCGTTTTGCGGATCCGATCCATCTATCAGTGCATCCGTAAAAATCATGCGGACATCTGAATGGAGCTTTACAGGGGGGTAATCAATGACAGGGGGGTGATCAGGGAGTCTATATGGGGTGATCACCACAGTCATTGATCATGCCCCTGTAAGGCTTCATTCAGACGTCCGGATGCGTTTTGCGGATCGGATCCATCTATCAGTGCATCCGTAAAAATCATGCGGACATCTGAATGGAGCTTTACAGGGGGGTGATCAATGACAGGGGGGTGATCAGGGAGTCTATATGGGGTGATCACCACAGTCATTGATCATGCCCCTGTAAGGCTTCATTCAGACGTCCGGATGCGTTTTGCGGATCGGATCCATCTATCAGTGCATCCGTAAAAATCATGCGGACATCTGAATGGAGCTTTACAGGGGGGTGATCAGGGAGTCTATATGGGGTGATCACCACAGTCATTGATCATGCCCCTGTAAGGCTTCATTCAGACGTCCGGATGCGTTTTGCGGATCGGATCCATCTATCAGTGCATCCGTAAAAATCATGCGGACATCTGAATGGAGCTTTACAGGGGGGTGATCAGGGAGTCTATATGGGGTGATCACCACAGTCATTGATCACGCCCCTGTAAGGCTTCATTCAGACGTCCGGATGCGTTTTGCGGATCCGATCTATCTATCAGTGGATCCGTAAAAATCATGCGGACGTCTGAATGGAGCTTTACAGGGGGTTGATCAATGACAGGGGTGTAATCAATGACAGGGGGGTGATCAGGGAGTCTATATGGGGTGATAACCACAGTCATTGATCACGCCCCTGTAAGGCTTCATTCAGACGTCCGGATGCGTTTTGCGGATCCGATCCATCTATCAGTGGATCCGTAAAAATCATGCGGACATCTGAATGGAGCTTTACAGGGGGGTAATCAATGACAGGGGGGTGATCAATGACAGGGGGGTGATCAGGGAGTCTATATGGGGTGATCAGGGGTGATCAGGGGCTAATAAGGGGTTAATAAGTGACGGGGGGGGTGTAGTGTAGTGTAGTGGTGCTTGGTGGGACTTTACTGAGCTACCTGTGTCCTCTGGTGGTCGATCCAAACAAATGGGACCACCAGAGGACCAGGTAGCAGGTATATTAGACGCTGTTATCAAAACAGCGTCTAATATACCTGTTAGGGGTTAAAAAAAACACATCTCCAGCCTGCCAGCGAACGATCGCCGCTGGCAGGCTGGAGATCAACTCTCTTACCTTCCGTTCCTGTGAGCGCGCGCGCCTGTGTGCGCGCGTTCACAGGAAATCTCGGCCATCGCGAGATGACGCATATTGTGTGCATCCGTGGCCATTGTGCCGTTTTCCGTTTTTTTTTCGCGGACCCATTGACTTCCAATGGGTCCGTGGAAAAATCGGAAAAAAAAACGTTTTGCAGCCGCATCCGTGATCCGTGTTTCCTGTCCATCAAAAGAATATGACCTGTCCTATTTTTTTGACGGACAACGGTTCACGGACCCATTCAAGTCAATGGGTCCGTGAAAGAACACGGATGCACACAAGATTGGCATCCGCGTCCGTGATCCGTGGCCGTAGGTTACTTTCATACAGACGGATCCGAAGATCCGTCTGCATAAAAGCTTTTTCAGAGCTGAGTTTTCACTTTGTGAAAACTCATATCCGACAGTATATTCTAACACAGAGGCGTTCCCATAGTGATGGGGACGCTTCTAGTTAGAATATACTACGAACTGTGTACATGACTGCCCCCTGCTGCCTGGCAGCACCTGATCTCTTACAGGGGGCTGTGATCCGCACAATTAACCCCTCAGGTGCTGCACCTGAGGGGTTAATTGTGCGTATCATAGCCCCCTATAAGAGATCAGGGGCTGCCAGGCAGCAGGGGGCAGACCCCCCTCCCTCCCCAGTTTTAATTTCATTGGTGGCCAGTGCGGCCCCCCCTGCCGGCCCCCCCTCCCTCTATTGTATTATTTTCATTGGTGGCACAGTGTGCGGCCCCCCCCCCGGCCCCTGAGGGGTTAATTGTGCGGATCACAGCCCCCTGTAAGAGATCGGGTGCTGCCAGGCAGCAGGGGGCAGTCATTTATACAGTTCGTAGTATATTCTAACTTGAAGCGTTGCGATCACTATGGGAACGCCTCTGTGTTAGAATATACTGTCGGATATGAGTTTCACGATCTAACTCAAATCCGATGGTATATTCTAACATAAAGGCGTTCCCATGGTGATGGGGACGCTTCAAGTTAAAATATACCATCGGATTGGAGAAAACTCCGATCCTATGGTATATTAACTCCTGACTTTACATTGAAAGTCAATGGGGGACGGATCCGTTTGCAATTGCACCATATTGTGTCAACGTCAAACGGATCCGTCCCCATTGACTTGCATTGTAAGTCAGGACGGATCCGTTTGGCTCCGCACGGCCAGGCGGACACCAAAACGACTTTTTTTCATGTCCGTGTATCCTCCAAAAATCAAGGAAGACCCACGGACGAAAAAACGGTCACGGATCACGGAAAAACGAAAAAAACGGTCGTGTGCATGAGGCCTAAGACTGCATTTAATACCCCTGAGGGCCATTTTGAGAATCTGGTCATACCTTTTAGGTTAACCAATGCTCCAGCGGTTTTTCAACACTTTATCAATGACATATTTCATCATCTAGTGGGGAGGTTTGTTGTTGTATATCTGGATGACATATTAATTTATTCTCCCGATATGGAGACTCATCAGGATCATGTGCGACAGGTGTTACAGATCCTTAGAAAGAATAAGTTATATGCTAAGATGGAAAAGTGTGTATTTGCAGTTCAGGAAGTGCAATTCCTGGGTTTCCTGCTCTCATCCTCAGGTAATCGTATGGATCCCGAGAAAGTCCGTGCCGTGTTGGACTGGGATCGACCCAAAAATCTGAAGGCGCCTATGTGGTTTTTGGGGTTTACCAACTACTACCGTAAATTTATCCTGAACTATTCGACTGTGGTTAAACCTTTAACAGACATGACTAGGAAGGGTGCTGATTTCTCTGTTTGGTCTGATGCAGCATTACAAGCCTTTTCAGCTGGTGCAACTGGATGTGTCACAGCCGTTCATTGTGGAAGTTGACGCATCTGAGGTTGGGGTAGGAGCGGTCTTGTTGCAGGGTCCTTCACCTCAAATGGCGCCTATGTGCATTTTTCTCTAAGAAACTCTCAACTGCTGAAAGAAATTATAACGTGGGTAATAGGGACTTGCTGGCCATTAAGTTGGCTTTTGAAGAATGGCATCATTGGTTGGAAGGAGCAATCCATCCTATTACTGTGCTTACTGATCACAAAAATCTGGCTTACTTGTACTTGGAGTCGGCTAAACGACTGAACCCAAGACAGGCCAGATGGTCGTTGTTTTTTACCAGATTTAATTTCATTGTCACCTGGGGTTAAGAATGTCAAGGCTGATGATTTGTTGCGTAGCTTTCCTGGGGGAGGTGATTTGGAAGATCCTGGTCCGATATTGTCCGAAGGGGAAGTTATATCCGCCCTCTATGCCGACCTGGAGGCAAAGGTGTTGGAGGCTCAGGGAGATGCACCGGATTCTTGTCCTTCAGGGAAGTTGTTTGTTCCATCTGAATTACGTGACAAGGTGTTCGAGGAACATCACTGTATGGTTCTCGCAGGACACCCTGGGAGCAGATCTACTATTGATCTCATATCTCGTCGATTCTGGTGGCCGGGGTTGCGTAAGTGTGTGTAAGTGTGCGTAAGTGTGTTGAGGACTATGTGTCAGCCTGTAGTACTTGTGCACTTGCTAGGGTGACACATACTCGGCCTTCTGGGTCTTTGCTGCCCATCCAGTCCAGACCATGGACTTATTTATCCATGGATTTTATCACAGATTTACCTAATTCTTCAAGGAAAACTGTGATTCTGGTTGATGTTGAACGATTTAGTAAGATGGCGCACTTTATAGCATTACCAGGTCTTCCCAATGCTAAAACTCTTGCACAGGTGTTTGTCGACAACATCGTGAAACTACTTGGTATTCCCTCTGATGTGGTGTCTGATAGAGGGACTCAGTTTGTTTCCAAATTCTTGAAGGCGTTCTGTACTCGTCTGGGGGTACAATTTGCCTTTTCTTCGGCCTTTCATCCTCAGTCGAACGGACAGACCGAACGCACGAATCAGAATCTGGAGACTTATTTGAGATGTTTTGTCTCTGAGAACCAGGAGGAGAGGTCTTCGTTCTTGGCTTTGTCGCTGTTCTTTGTGGCATATGAGTTCGACCCGCAATTTGGCACTTTTTCTGGTACGGAGACTTCTGGTGTACCAGAAGAGGAAAGATTTTCCTCTTCTTTGTCATCTACAGTATCTGGTGGAAAAATCTAAATAATCTGAAAAAGATGAGTAAGAAGTATAAACGTATGGCTGACAAGAGACGTATGAGTGGTCTGAACCTGAGATTGGGTGATTCTGTGTGGCTGTCCACAAGAAATATTAAGTTGAAAATACCTTCTTGGAAGTTGGGTCCAAGGTTTATTTGTCCATATAAGATCACTGCCGTTATTAACCCTGTAGCCTTTCGTCTTGAGCTTCCTCAAGCTTTGAAGATTCATAACGTGTTCCTGTTGTGCCGTCCTCATTGCCCCCGCTCCTGTCATGGTGCATGGAAATTTGGAATTTGAAATCGCCAAGATAATTGACTCCCGAGTTCTCTGTAGATCCCTCCAGTATCTCGTGCACTGGAGGGGTTATGGACCTGAGGAGAGGATGTGGGTCCCAGCGACCGACAATAATGCTAATCGTCTGGTGAGGGCCTATCACAGAGCTCCCTAGCTTCTAGGCCAGATACCTTCCACCCCCCCTCTTGTGTTTGGTGTGGTGTTCCCACAAATCATCGTGACAGTACCTCCAGCCCCATAATCACAAGTTCTTTTGTGTCAGGTGAATGCTTAATTTTTGGGGCCTGTACTCCCATGGCCTAAAATAAAATGCTTCTAGGCTCCAGCAGGGCACATTTTTGAGAGTTTCTCTTTGACGCATAAAAATGGCCCCTGATTAAAATACATATTTTTGTAGGAACTTGTGCACTTCTAGTAAGTATTGGTGGCTGCAAATATGATCTGAAGGTTTTTCAGGTTCGACTGCCATTAAAGTCAATGGGGCCCGCCGCGAACACGCGGTTCGTTAACATTTGATCGCGAATGCACGTTTGCGAACCATCCCAGCTGATGTTCGTTAATCACTATTGATGACCTATCCTCAGGTTAGGTCATCAATTTCAGATTGGCAGGAGCCCAATTCCCGACTCCCCTGCCGATCAGCTGTTTGAAGAGAACGCAATGTTCATACAAGAGCTGCCTTCTCTGCTCTGTTTACCTGGTCCCTGAAGCAGAGAGCAGTGTAATTACAAATATAGTGTCCCCATTCACTTCTATGGACTGGCTCCGTCTGTTCAAGTAAATACTACAGAGCCGTCCCATAGAAGTGAATGTAATTGCATACTTGTAATTGCACCTGCTCACAACTGCAATTGGTATGGCGAGCAGGTGAAGAGAGCAGAGAAGCTAGCCCTATATGAGCAATGCATTCTTTTCAAAGCTGATTGGCGGGGTGCCGAGAGTTGGACCCCCGCCAATCTGATATTAATGACCTATCCTGAGGATAGGTCATCAATAGTAAAAAGCGCACAACCCCTTTAATTTAATCATCACTGAATATTAGTCTATCATAGATGTCATGTGTCATAAGTCGGATATTAATTGCTCCTATTTACTTAAATAAAACACACATTATATCTTATATGTTGCATGTATTATTTGTGGATAAAATATTGGTCACAATGTTAAATGGTAATTAGTGATGGACAAACATCGGCCGGGACGGACGCGAACGCAATCAAATGTTCGCGAACCACAAGTTTGCGGCGGGCCCCATTCACTTTAATGGCAGGCGAACCTGAAAAAACTTCAGCTCATATTTGCAGCCACTAAATACTTAGTAGAAGTGCACAAATAGTCCCTCAACATGGACAGTGACATACTACAAGGGGATCAATGACAAAAATTCCAACTAAAAATATGTCTTAATCAGGGGACATTTTTATGCGTCTTAAAGGGAAATTCTTTTAAATGTGCCCTGTTGGAGCCTAGAAATTTTTTATTTTAGGCCACGGGAGTACGGGTCTTAAAAATTAGGCATTCACCTGACATAAAAGAAATTCTGATTATGTGGCTTGAGGTACATTTTGCAGTCAATGGATAAAAATTTTACTTTAGGCCACTGGACTACAGGCCCCAAATATTAGGCATTCACCGGACAGAAAAGATCAAGTAATTATGTGACTGGAGGTATATTACACAGTCAATGGATATTAATTTTACTGCAGGCCAGTATAATAATTTTGTTTAATATCTTCATAAGTGATATTGCAAAAGGCCTCGATGGGAAGGTGTGTCTTTTTGCTGATGACACAAAGATATGTAACAGGGTTGATGTTCCTGGAGGGAAACGCCAAATGGAAAAGGATTTAGGAAAACTAGAAGAATGGTCAGAACTCTGGCAACTGAAATTTAATGTGGATAAGTGCAAGATAATGCACCTAGGGCGTAAAAACCCAAGGGCAGAATATAGAATATTTGACACAGTCCTGACCTCAGTATCTGAGGAAAGGGATTTAGGAGTAATTATTTCAGAAGACTTAAAGGTGGGAAGACAATGTAATAGGGCAGCACGAAATGCCAGCAGAATGCTTGGATGTATAGGGAGAGGTATAAGCAGTAGAAAGAGTGAAGTGCTTATGCCGCTGTACAGAACACTGGTGAGACCTCACTTGGAGTATTGTGCGCAGTACTGGAGGCCATATCTCCAGAAGGATATAGATACTCTAGAGAGAGTTCAGAGAAGAGCTACTAAACTAGTACATGGATTGCAGGATAAAACTTACCAGGAAAGGTTAAAGGACCTTAACATGTATAGCTTGGAAGAAAGAAGAGACAGAGTGGATATGATAGAAACTTTTAAATACATAAAGGGAATCAACTCGGTAAAGGAGGAGAGCATATTTAAAAGAAGAAAAACTACCACAAGAGGACACAGTTTTAAATTAGAGGGGCAAAGGTTTAAAAGTAATATAAGGAAGTATTACTTTACTGAGAGAGTAGTGGATGCATGGAATAGCCTTCCTGCAGAAGTGGTAGCTGCAAATACAGTGAAGGGGTTTAAGCGTGCATGGGATAGGCATATGGCTATCCTTCATATAAGATAGGGCCAGGGGCTATCCATAGTATTCAGATATATTGGGCAGACTAGATGGGCCAAATGGTTCTTATCTGCCGACACATTCTATGTTTCTATGTTTCTATGTTTCTATAAATACAGAACTAAAATATAAAATTGGATTAAAAATATGGCTAACGAAATCCCCCCTCTTGAAAAAAAACCCTAATGATAATAGTTGAAATTCGATAACACGTGGTCGTCACTGGTGTTGAATTCCTCCGAGGCACCAACAATTATTCATTCATCGTACAGAAAACAGAAAAAGTATGTGGCTGGAGGTAGATTACATGGTCTTTGGATATCAATTTTACAGCAGGCCAGTGGACTACAGGCCCCAAAAATTATGCATTCAGCGGACAGACAAGAACAAGTGATTATGTGGCTGGAGGTAGATTACACGGTCATTGGATATCAATTTTACAGCAGGCCAGTGGACTAAAGGCCCCAAAAACTATGCATTCACTGTACAGAAAAGCATTATTTGTTCCAATACTGTTTATCACTCTGTGTAGCTGCGGTAACGCAGCAAAACCGCAAACAAATGCTGCACTACCCAAATGCAATCTACAGAAAGTATAGTATTGGTATATCACACCCCAGCCTCAATCAGTTTTTTGGGGGGGCAACTGGTATATCACACCAGTTGAAATTATTTGTTCCAATAGCGTTTGTCACTCTGTGTAGCTGCGGTAACGCAGCAGAACTGCAAACAAATGCTGCACTACCTAAATGCAATATATAGAAAGCATATTATTGGTATATCCCACCCCTGCCTCAATTAGTTTTTTGGGGGGCAACTGGTATATCACGCCAGTTGAAATTATTGTTCCAATAGTGTTTGTCACTCTGTGTTGCTGCGGTAACGCAGCAGAACCGCAAACAAATGCTGCACTACCCAAATGCAATATATAGAAAGTATATTATTGGTATATCACACCCTTGCCTCAATCATTTTTTTTGGGCAGCAACTGGTATATCACACCAGTTGAAATTATTTGTTCCAATAGCGTTTCTCACTCTGTGTAGCTGCGGTAACGCAGCAGAACCGCAAACAAATGCTGCACTACCCAAATGCAATAGATAGAAAGTATATTATTGGTATATCACACCCTTGCCTCAATCAGTTTTTGGGGGGGCAACTGGTATATCACACCAGTTGAAATTATTTCTTCCAATAGCGTTTCTCACTCTGTGTAGCTGCGGTAACGCAGCAGAACTGCAAACAAATGCTGCACTACCCAAATGCAATATATTGAAAGTATATTATTGGTATATAACACCCCTTCTTCAATCAGTTTTTGGGGGGGCAACTGGTATATCACACCAGTTGAAATTATTTGTTCCAATAGCGTTTGTCACTCTGTTTAGCTGCGATAACGCAGCAGAACCACAAACAAATGCTGCACTACCCAAATGCACTGATGATGTGAGGAGCAGACCAGAGGAGAGAAAAAGGTCTTGCAAGGACCAGAGATTACATGTGGGGAGATGCATAGAGGAACAACTTGTGGAGTATGTGTTTTGAAATGAGTTCACTAGACAGTGCACAGACAGTAAAGGTATTGACAGAAAAGAGTGATTGTAGAGGAACCTGGGATCTTTAGGATTAGGATTAGCAGTGGAGTTTAGGATACATTGAAGGAGTGCAAGGGTAAAATTGGAGGCCACAGAGTAGGACTTTGCAGTAATCTAGGTGGAATATTTTGGTTAACATGAGGTTGTGCAAATAGTAGATTCAAAAAATGATTGAGGTGGCAGGATGTGGTAAGCGGATAGATGTGTGGTCCAAATGACAAGGCGGAATCAACTGGTGGATCTGCAAAAAGATTTAGAACCATTAGCTGTGATTGATGAGGGTTCAGTAAGATGGGAAAATATTATCATTTTGGTTTGCATGTATTTAATCTTTTGAATTATTGCTCTGTTTCACTATAAACATCCATTTATTAACCTTTGAAACTTTCAGTGATCTGTAGCCAAGCCCTGACTTCTCTGATGTCCTAACATGGAATGTGGTCACAAGCATAGGTCAATGTGTGACGGCGCCGTCAACACTTTTTATTTTTGCTAATTGTGTCACACTTGTAAAAGTAAAGCATGCTGTTGTCTTTTTTTCTTTCTGTGGCGCCAACAATATAACAATGCCATCTCAAGGACACTCTGTACAATTTATACGTAGGATGAACGACTGGAGGCAGCTTTTAATTAGAAGGTGAACTGTGGCAGCCAAGAGGCAGTACATTGTGTATACAGACAGGCACATTATATAAAGTATTGTTATACAAGAACGCGAAGATTTCTGTCGGATCTGAAAAAGTTGCAATATTTGCTATTGTCATTAGAATGTATTCACTCCCTGATGCACCAGTAGATTTCCATATTTAAGGTATGATGATGTAGAAGGAAAAATATAAAATAATGTGCAAATGTTTCTATCCCAAATTGTGGCAAAATATATAATTATCATTGAAACTGCTTCATGTGTCACCATGATTTTGGAGTATTATCGTCTGTACTTGTACATGAGGAGTACTGCCGATAAGGACTCCAGATCAGTATTTTTTATTTTTTAAACTGTCCCCGTTCCCCTGCTGCGCTGAAATACACTGTTCTGGACTGCTCGCGCTGATGATTCCTTGCCATTCAGTGCAGCTTTGGGCGCTGATAGCAGGGAAATAGGGGGCAGTTTAAAAGTTAAAAAAAATACTGATCTAGAGCCTTTATCGCCAGTAGTACTTATGTAGTACTGTAGATAATACTCCAAAATCACAGATTTCCTTCAAATGCAGAATATTTCAATCTATGGTGTAGTCAGTGACTGATAAAACACACATGATCATTTCTATTTTCTATTGTTCTAATGAAGCACTTCCAAGTAGCTTCCACATAGACTGAAGAATTGTAACGGGGTGCCGAAGGCGCACTCGGTCTCCCATCAGCCGCAGACCTGCTGCTTAGCTTCGGGAGCGAGGATCTGTGTTTGACCTCGTTCCCATGGCGGCTTTGCTAGCTGGGTGGCTCGCTGCTCCTAAGTCTGCCTTGAGCGCCGAGCTGATCACTCGGTGCTCGACTGGTCGGTCTGTCGGTCATGTGACACTGGCCTCGTCACATGACCCTCACTCCCACTATAAGTACAGGCAGCCTGCTGGTCACAGGTTGCCTGTTAATTTAGGTTCCTGGCGTTTGTTGGATACCTGTATACTTACCTGATCCTGTTCCCTGACGATCCTTTGCCTGCTCCTCCTGTACTGCACATCCCTCCTAGTATTTTGACCTCGGCTTCCACCTGACTATTCTTTGTGGACTTCTTTGGTACTTCTCGACTCTCCTGGTATTTATGACCTCGGCTTCTCCTGACCATTCTTTGCTTTTCCCTCTGTACTGCGTTGTCCTCTTGGTTTTGACCCGGTCCGTTCACTATCCGTTATTTGTCTTGTCTGTCCTTCCCACACGTATCCTAAGTTAGGGACTGCTGTCCAGTTGTCCCCTGTCATCAGGACTCGTGAGGCAAGTAGGCAGGGCCAGGGGTGAGGGTGGAGCGCAGTGGTCACTATCCTCCCCCCTGTGTGTGTGTGTGTGTGTGTGTGTGTACGTGACTGTTACAAGAATATAGCGCTTTCATTGCTGATTCCATTGGAGTTGAGTGGAATGTCTTAATATTGTGCATAAAAAGGGTGTAACCCATGATGGAACCTGACTGATTCAACTATAATTTGATGGGGTCTGTCAGGTGTTGGTGGTATCCTTCATCCAACGGATCTGGTAATGTGTCATGGTTTCCATTACAATCAGTGTGAACTGAGTCAGAGCTATTTGGGTCCTGTAGTATTTTAAGTTTTATAAAAGCCCTGAGTGTTAAAACTCCAAGGGGCAAGTACTGCCTGTGCTGCCCTGAGGCTGGAACTGGGTTTTCATTAAAAAAAATCATAGGATACGATTTCTAATTAAAGGGGTTATCCCATGACTAATGTAAAAAATGAAAATCATACATCATATAAAATATGCCAGTCTCTTTCTAACAAAGCTAGAACCAGCCCTGGACCTCACATGGATCCAGAGATCTTCCCATTCATTGCTCTGCTAGATTTATATCAAGCACAAGGGGAGTGTCTTTTCTCCCGCAGATTAAGTGGCGTGTCCATGCTCTCGCTATCATAAATCAGGAGGCAGTTGAAGATGAAACTGAGCATGTACGGCCATCTCAGTGAGCAGGTCTAAGAAATAAAATAAAAAACTGCAAGTGGCGCTATATAGATACATTTTATTGAATAACTCAGTAGCTATAATACATTTTTAATTACATGCAATTACAAAAGTATTCAGATGCAGGTGCTGGTTTGAAAACTGTAGAATGGCTCTTTTAATCCAATATCCATGTTCACTGGTAAAAGAAAAACCTCTCGAGAAAGTCCTCACTTTCATTCATCAGACAAGGTATACGTTACCACAAAAGTTATTTAAATGTGTATCTTAGAAGCTAAGTTTTACTATACGGCAGGTTGAATATGAACACTTATTATAGCCCTTATGTCATCAACAGAGCAGCACATTCCATCTTTTCACATATGGGTCATATGTGTTGTCATCTCCTTGACATTTCAAGAGGTCATTCACAGCCTAGGCGTTGGGAAGCAGCATGCTTTTGTGTCCTATGTTTGGAAAGAAAAATGACAAATCGAATATATGAGAATTTAAATATTATCATTAACGATAGAAATATATGTAGGGAATTAGTAAGAAGAAATAAACTAAAAATATGAAAAATGTTCTCTCTACTTTAGATGGTAAAGTGGATTTAGCAGATGACTGGAGAAGCCACTAGACACTAGACTATTGTGAGGCAAAAAAATTAAACCTGTCTGCACAATCCATCCATGAAGGAACTGAGACATTCTTCTAGTGGAGTAATGAATGGAGACTTAGGCCAGTAATTACACATCGCAACAATGATTTTGCTACTGAGAGAAAAACATGATTTATACTAAAATGAGCGCACTGATTCCAAATATGAACTCGGAATTTGCCTGACATGTCTAGATTTTAACCCCTTGAGGACCCTGGGATTTTCCATTTTTGCGTTTTCGTTTTTCCCTCCCCACATTCCTATAGCCCTAACTTTTTTATTTTTCCATTCACATAGCCTTATGAGGGCTTATTTTTTGCAGGACAAGTTGTACTTTCTAATGGCACCATTTACGGTTGTAGTAGGAAGCGGGGAAAAAATTCCAAATGGGGTAGAATTGGGAAAAAACGCAATTCTGATAAAGGTTTTTATTTTTATTTTTTATACTGTACACTAAAATTGACCTGTTATTGTTATTCTCCATGTCAGTACGGTTACAACGGTACCACACTTGTTTTCTTGCGTTTTAATACAAAAAAAAATTTAGAACCATTTTCTGACCTCTA
Organism: Bufo bufo; assembly: GCF_905171765.1. Lineage (NCBI taxonomy): Eukaryota > Metazoa > Chordata > Amphibia > Anura > Bufonidae > Bufo > Bufo bufo. Next base: position 257,096,844 of record NC_053392.1, on the reverse strand, counting down.
TAACTTTTTGGTAGTTATGTGTACGGGGCTGTGTGAGGGCTAATTTTTTGTGGGATGATCTGTTCTTTTCAGTGATTCCAATTTGAAGTGTGTGCGACTTTTTGATCACTTTTTATAAAAAAAATGATTGGGTAGTTGAAGTGACAAAAAATGGCAAATTGGCTTTTTTTTTTTTTCCCGTTACTCCATTTGCCGTATGCCATTAAAGGGGTTCTGCAGTTTGTTTAAACTGATGATCTATCAACTGGATAGATCATTAGCATCTGATGGGCGGGGCTAAGCTTCATTCAAGTGAATGGAGCTTAGCCACGCCCAGGCAAGTTGATACTAGTCGTGACATCACTGGGCCAGCGGTAAACAATGAGAAGGCCACACCGCTGCTGGAGCGCCGCTACCTTCTCAAACAGCTGATAGGCAGGGGGTCCCGGGTGTCGGACCCCCGCCGATCAGATGTTGATGATCTATCCAGAGGATAGATCATCAGTTTAAACAAACTGCAGAACCTCTTTAATTAATTGAACTTTATTTTTTATTTATTTTTTATATTTGCAAAAACTTTTTTTTACTTTTTTCTTTTACTTTTTTTAAGTCAACTTGGGTGACAATACCTGGCAATCATTAGATTGCCTATTGTGTTCATTGATGTCAATATAGACACCATTGAACACTTCATTTGCACTATACCAATACATTGCTGCCACCTAGTGGCCTGTATTGGTATAGTCATCTAATAGGCACCGAAGCCTGCTTGAGGCTTTAGCCTATTAGATCAATGTAACAGGTTCCCAGATCTCAGCCGGGGAACGCTGTTACTGGAGCGGAAGTGCGAGACTTCCGCTTCCGGACTGCGCAGATGCCGTGGTCACATTTGACCACGCTATCTGAAAGGGAAAATGTATGCAAACAGCCTTATGGCTGATCGCGTACATGGGCCACGGGTCTCTGCTATTTAAAATAGCAGAAACCCGGCGGCTATGGTGCCCGCTGCACGTGCTAGCGGGTGCCATGTTTGGGGACCGGACTTCCACTGTACATGTATGACGGAGGTCCTTAAAGGGTTAAGTTATACATGCAAAGCCTATTCAGTTATAATATTAATGCATTATATTGGAGATATTCCAATGTACATGTCCAGACTTGTTCGGACGAACTCAGGCTGATGTCAACAGTAAGTATATAAGGCAAGCTGGACAGATTTTGATAAAGTGATCTGTTATAGTGCTATCAGTTTTGAAACTTAAGATGGATAAACACAAATGTTTTAACGATCCAGACAATTTCTGCTACATACAGGTGAAACTCGAAAAATTTGAATATCGTGCAAAAATCTGTTTATTTTAGTAATGCAAATTAAAAGGGATTGTGTTAATGCAGCTTAAAATTTGCATTTTGTGAAAAGGTTCAATATTCTAAGCTCAAAGTGTTACATTCTAGTCAGCTAATTAATCCATATCCCCTCAGCAAAGGGTACCCCAAAATTGTGACTTTGGGGTTTCATAAGCTGTAAGCCGTAATCATCCAAATTATAACAAATAAAGGCTTGAAATATCTCGCTTTGCATGTAATGAGTCTATCTCATATGTTAGTATCACCTTTTAAGTTGGATTACTGAAATAAATTAACTTTGCACGATATTCAAATTTTTCGAGTTTCACCTGTATGTGGCAAATACACTACTTATGATCAGCGCAAGAATCTGACAAAGCTAGTGCGTCTTGCAGCTTGGGATGCATTTGTGCTAGTAATGCAGAACTTTCTTGGGAACAGATGGGCTGCAATCTATGCTGAATTGTAGACAACATGCTTATAGCATATGAACAACTTGGCAGCCGAATGTCATTGAAAGTGCATTTTATACATTCCCATCTTGACTTTTTCCCACCCAATTTGGGACACGTAAGTGACGAACATGGAGAGCTGTTCCATAAAGATATTCCTACAATGGAGAACAGGTATCAAGGACACTGGAATCCCAACATGATGAGGGACTACTGCTGGTTTTTGCAACGGGAAAATATGACTGTTCACAAACTCAAAAGCAGATGCCTGAAGCACTTTTAACAGTACTGGGCCTTGCTCAATAAGACTTTTAAACTGAAAAACTAGACTTTTTGAAATTTAGTTATTCCATTACATTTTCATACACTGTTTACTACGAAACTTTGATGTAGATCAGGTAATTGTTGGAGTAAAACTCGTTCTGTTAAAAATTATTCAATGCTTTCCAAGTGCTTAATTCATTTAGGCATACTTATGCAAGGAAACATTTTGTGACGTGTTACAACAATTCTGACATTGGATTTGTAATCCGCACACTCGATTTAGTATAGGACAAATGGATTTTGCCCAGTAGCAGACGAAAAGTTTTTTTTTGTTGTCAGGTGTTATAAAACTGTTTCTAGGCTCAAATCATACATTCGCATTCCGGATCAAAGTTAGGCTACTTTCACACCTGCGTTTAGGTCGGATCCGTCTGGTATGTGCCCAGATGGATCCGCACCTTTAATGCAAACGTTTAGATCCGTTCAGAACGGATCCGTTTGCATTACCATGAACAAAAAAAAAAAAAATTGAAAGTCAATGGGAGACGGATCCGTTTGAAAATTGAGCCATACTGTGTCAACTTCAAACGGATCCGTCCCCATTGACTTCCATTGTAAGTCTGGACGGATCCGTTTGCCTCCGCACGGCCAGGCGGACACCTGAACGCTGCAAGCTGCGTTCAGGTGTCCGCCTGCTGAGCGGAGCCGAGGACAAACGCTGCCAGACTGATGCATTCTGAGCGGATCCGCATCCATTCAGAATGCATTAGGGCAGTACGGATCCGTTCGGGGCCGCTTGTGAGCCCCTTCAAACGGAACTCACAAGCGGAGCCCCGAACGCTAGTGTGAAAGTAGCCCTTAGGCTACTTTCACACCTGCGTTTAGGTCGGATCCGTCTGGTATGTGCCCAGACGGATCCGCACCTATAATGCAAACGTTTAGATCCATTCAGAACGGATCCGTTTGCATTACCATGAATAAAAAAAAAAAAAAAAAATTTTTTTTTTTTTTTTTTTGTTCATGATAATGCAAACGGATCCGTTTTGACTTTACATTGAAAGTCAATGGGAGACGGATCCGTTTGAAAATTGAGCCATACTGTGTCAACTTCAAACGGATCCGTCCCCATTGACTTAGGCTACTTTCACACTAGCGTTCGGAGCGGATCCGTCTGATGTTTCATCAGACGGATCCGCTCCGATAATGCAGACGTTTGCATCCGTTCAGAACGGATCCGTCTGCATTAGAACTTAGAAAATTTTCTAAGTCTGAAAGTAGCCTGAGCGGATCCGTCCAGACTTTACATTGAAAGTCAATAGGGAACGGATCCGCTTGAAGATTGAGCCATATAGTGTCATCTTCAAGCGGATCCGTCCCCATTGACTTCCATTATAAGTCTGGACGGATCCGCTCGCCTCCGCACGGCCAGGCGTTCAGGTGTCCGCTCACTGAGCGGAGCGGAGGCTGAGCGCTGGCAGGCGGATGCATTCTCAGTGGATCCGCCTCCACTGAGAATGCATTAGGGCCAAACGGATGCGTTCGGGGCCGCTCGTGAGCCCCTTCAAACGGAGCTCACGAGCGGACACCCGAACGCTAGTGTGAAAGTAGCCTTACATTGTAAGTCTGGACGGATCCGTTTGCCTCCGCACGGCCAGGCGGAGCCCTGAACGCTGCAAGCTGCGTTCAGGTGTCCGCCTGCTGAGCGGAGCGGAGGACAAACGGAGCCAGACTGATGCATTCTGAGCGGATCCGCATCCATTCAGAATGCATTAGGGCTGGACGGATCCGTTCGGGGCCGCTTGTGAGAGCCTTCAAACAGAACTCAAAGCGGAGCCCCGAACGCTAGTGTGAAAGTAGCCTTACATTGTAAGTCTGGACGGATCCGTTTGCCTCCGCACGGCCAGGCGGACACCCGAACGCTGCAAGCTGCGTTCAGGTGTCCGCCTGCTGAGCGGAGCGGAGGACAAACGGAGCCAGACTGATGCATTCTAAGCGGATCCGCATCCATTCAGAATGCATTAGGGCTGGACGGATCCGTTCGGGGCCGCTTGTGAGAGCCTTCAAACGGAACTCACAAGCGGAGCCCCGAACGCTAGTGTGAAAGTAGCCTTATTTTTCTCTACAGTGCCATGTCTATATGGGGCCCCAAAGGCATGTTTGCACATGTGTTTAAAGGGGTTGTGCCAATTGTTCAAGCTACCTAAATGATCTGTTGGGTCCAACCCAGGAATCCCCACTGATCCCAAGAACAAAGGTCCTGTTCCCCCATCCTGGTCTGAGATCTGTACTCTCCTATTTCTCTACTATTCAACAGCTATATATATGTCTATATATCTATCTATATATTTTTTTATAGTCTGGGGCGTTGTTTAATGGAGGAGAAATTTAATTTTATTTATTTTCTTTGCCATTGTAAAGGAGTACATATAAATTATGGTAATTTTTTGTTTGGTTTTATGGAAATACAGAAAAAAGCAGCGTTTGACTTTTGTTTATGCTATTCAGGTATCCCACACCTAATATGTGTAGTTTTTTAAACTTTTTATTGAATACTCTGCGCACAATGAAATATATTTTAATCTAAATAATCAAGCTTTTGCTTGTCAGGTAATTTTGCAAGTTTTTTTTATTTCTATTACAGTTTAATAGCATTTTTGAAAAATTTCATTATGGAATTACCATTTTATAACTTTATTTTAAGCTTATATTCTATTAGCATGCTCCTGTATGCTGATACATTATACTACTATACAGACTGCCGTTAGGGCAACACTAGTGTGCCCTAACAGCAAAATAACCAGACAGACAGCCCTTGGGTCCATTGTAGGTCCTCAGGAATGCAGATGGTCACTCCAGTCTCTGATCATGTCACCTGGTGACCCAGTCATAGTGCGGAGTCCTCGTTGATCAAAGGGTTAACAGCTTCAATTGGCACTTCCTCCGACCCCAGCTGTGAAGTAGGAGCCTGCTCCAAGAACTTGAGCTCCAAGAACAGCTTGTACTTAATGCAGGCGTGCTCCTTGAGCCAGCAACCATCCTCTCCTGCAGTGACACCAAAAGACATTGCTGTAGACTTTACGTCGGCACCGCTAATCGTGAAAAGACAGTAGGCAGTTGTTAAGAGGCTCCGGAAGTATTTCCCATTAAGGGTACTTTCACACTAGCGTTTTTCATTTCCGGCGCTGAGTTCCGTCCTAGGGGCTCAAATCCGGAAAAGAACTGATCAGTTTTATCCCCATGCATTCTGAATGAAGAGTAATCCGTTCAGGATGCATCAGGATGTCTTCAGTTCAGTTTTTTTGACTGATCAGGCTTTTCAGAAAACCGTAGCATGTTGTATTTTTACCTCCAGCCAAAAATCTGGAACACTTTGACTGAACGTCTTTTTCCCATTGACTTGCATTAACGGCGGATCTGGCACCGTGTGTTCCGTCAAACCGGATCCGGCTTTTGTATGTTAAACCCGAAAAATGTAAAAAAAAAATGTAAAAGTTCATAAATGGCGGATCCGTTTTTTCCAATGCATTTTTTTATTGTGATCAAAATCCTGATCAGGATTCAAATGTAATCTGTTTTCACACGTTTTTCCGGATCCGGCGGGCAGTTCTGGAGACGGAATTGAACGCCGGATTCAAACAACGCTAGTGTGAAAGTAGCCTTAGCCATTGAAATACACCTTATATGCTATGCATTGGCAAGAGGTGGACAGAGTCTACTGAAGTTATGGAGACCGCATAGGAAAGCCCAATTTGCTGTTTCCAGCCCCCTCTGGAAGCTCCATATAATGGGTCATAAATGCCTGAGCTAGGAATGCCCCGTCTAAAACACCGGTCTTAATAAATGTGCCCCAAAATCTCCCCCACATGTTTGGTATTGCCACATCCGTAACAACCTGCAATATACAAATATCATGTAAATTATCCCCTACAGTGAACGATGTAAAAAAAAAAAAAAAAAATGGCAGAATTGCTAATTTAATCTTAGTCGCCACTGAAAAAACTTAATAACAAGGAATCAAAAAGGGTTATTTACCCCAAAATACCAATTGAAACTACAAGACATCCTGCAAAAAAGTCCTCACACAATTCCATATAAAGAAAAATAAAAAAGTTATGGGTCTTGGGATGTGACGATGCAAAAAAAGTTCTTATTGCACAAAAGTAGTAAAACGTAAAATAAACTACATGTATTTGGTATCGCTGTAATCATACTGACCCAGAGAATAAAGATGTTGTTATAATGCTGAAAACTGAAGGCCGCAAAATTTATAATGTAAAAACTCAGCTGTTTTTTTTACATCTCACTCCCAAAAAGAGTTAATAATAGTTAATCAGCAAGTTATGTGTACTCCAAAATGACACCATTAAAAACTACAACTTGTCCTGCAAAAAACAAGGCCTCATAGACGGAAAAATAAATAAATTATAGCTAATGAGACCATGAAAAAAGGAAGAAAAAAACTTGGTCATTAAGGCCCAAAACAATCTGGTCACTAAGGGATTAATATATACAGTATTTTTAGTACTGTAAATACTGATTATATACAATCATTGCTCGTAATAGGTTCAGATGTAGCCTTGTGTCTGGTATAGGTACATAGGGGCACATTTATTAAGACTGGCTTTTTAGACGCCGATCCTAATAAAGGTCAATAGCTGGCGGTGGATCGGCCAAAGTTATGAAGAAGGGCGTGACTAGTGGCTCAACCAGTATACCAATCTATGGAATGATGCACACCCCGCAACTCACCAAATGTCGCTATAAGGGATTGTGAACAATATTATTACATTGATTTGGGGGGCACTCAATGTACTGGAGGTGTATGGACACAATGCAAAAGTTGGGATGTAAAATTAGGGTTTATTAGATGTTGTAAAATATACCTCACATAAAAGAAAAACAAACTATAATGTTAAAAGAAAAGCAAACTATAAAGCTATACGTGCTTGTAATTATGAAAAATAAGTAGCCCTGAGAGTATACATGACCATAAGTTCTTGATCCCAATATGCTTCCGTGCGTTCACGTTATCAATATTGTATTATAGTAAAACGCTTGTATAGTTTACCCAAGGTGGTACACACCACAGTGGTTGAATGACAATGTTAAGGTAGTGTCCAGAAGAACACGTTATTAGTCTGTCAATATGGTGTATTTCCAGAGGGCAGTGTAACCACGTATATGGTCTCACGTTTGTTCCGGTGCATATATCTGCCCATAAATTGTTCTAGTGCCAAGTCGCTATAAAGACTAAATAAACTTTGTATTTGGTACTTTACCAATCTTAGTAGTTATAGCTCCTTTTTCTGTGTGTCAACGCCATCTGTTTGTCTTTCAGTCTGCAAGGACCTGCGTGGCGTCCGTGGAAGACCAGGACCAGGAGTTGTCTTATATTTAGACTATGATGAATGATACGGAGGCCTACCGGCCCGTCCTCTTCTCCGCCCACACCCACAATTATAGACCTGATGCAAGCAGGGAAAAGTAGCAAATAGCAGCACAACCATCTGCACCGAAAATATGCCTAATTTAGGTGTATTTCAGATTAGTAAATGGCTTTTATGTAGTAGATAGCTTGGCTAAACATACTGAAAATCCACGAAATTGCGACATTTACCATTTAATTTTATCTCTGGTGAGAGGTGTGTAATATTAACATTGGACAGCGTACTAAAAAGTATTTGTTAGTATGTACACGTGCTCCAGATAAGAATTCCCACAATCCTTCCGGCTCATCATGACCCTAAAGATCTGCAGAATTTTCCTCAAATGATTAATGGACACATATTATTCAGGACAACGGCTGGAAACTAGTCTTCCATCAAGACATGTAATTCAGTAGCAAGCCACACAGAAGAACTGCATCAATACCAGGCTAAGAGCAACGGGCACATTGCTCAGTCTGATCCAAGATGAGCTGAGGCCGGTTTTATAATCAGAATTTGTGTTTCAGCTTTTAGATTGAACCGGGCGAATTGTACTTTGTGAACGTAATTCAAACTGCCAAGTAGAATAAAGATTTTGCTTCTGAGATACCTAATCATAAGAGTCCACTGACAGGAGGAGAAAAAGCATGCATGCAATTAACATAGCTGTGTCATCCAGATGCAGACAGGAGCAGACTTGGCGTTTCTGGGGCCTCAAGCAAATTTATGTCTGTGGGCCCTAATGAGTGACAATATTACTGTACTATACTGTATCACATATGAATAACTTATATAGTAGCTATTATAGTACATGATAGGTTTAGATACAGCAACTCAGCAGGCAGTATCACATAAAGGACTAGATACAGTGACTCATCAGACAGTATCACTAGTGTTGAGCGAATCGAAGTCCAAAAAAATGGACTTCAATCCGAATTTCAGGGAAGATTCGCAGTATTCGATTCATAGTAGCGAATCGATTTTCCCTGAATGGCGGTAAAAAATAAAAATTAAATCATACTTGCCTCATCCATTTGATCGCGACGAGCGGGCAGCCGCCTTTATGCTTGAAGATCTCGCACGAAATCCCGTGCGCAGTGACGTATGACATCACCATGACGTCCAACGTAATGACATCATCACAGGTCGAGCAAGATTTTGCACTGTATCTTCAAGCAAGATGACAGCGGCTGGCTCGTCGCGATAAATGGATGAGGTATGATTTTTTAAAATATATTTTTATTTCATTTTATACTGTGTTATTACTGTCAGATGCCGTGATCAGCTATGAACGCTGCTTCTGAGGGGTACAATGACGGGGAGCGGCGCAACCTCTGGTCTGAGTTTTTAAATTACCTTTCCACTGCACAAATCCCCAGGGAGCAGGTATGAGGCAGTATACCGTGACACACATCCCATCAGGGCCACTACCACTCCCATCATCTGCACCTCAGGAGTGTACTGCACATTACACATGCACCTTTCTGCACAGATATAAAGCTTGCCTTCAGGATATATAGGACCCTCTCGTAGTTTTTGGTCTTCAGCTTCCACTTATAGTAGGGTTTGGCTGCCATCATCACCTGTTCTCCATTTACCCATCTGCTGTCAGCTAATATGACACAGGTAAACTATTTTAGGGGCTCTTCTGAGGTCCTGTGCACAGGATAATCACCAGATTTAAGCTGCAGAGCTGAGTGGCCGAGCAACAGGAGTCATGTCAAAGGATCAGAAAATGTGGGAGTCTGCTACAACCCACCTCCACGTGAAAGCACTGTGCAGCTTGCAGCAGGCAAATGGGAGTAGTTGCCGCAGGCCATTAGTGCACCACAGCTTCTAACATAATGGGAGGGTTGGGCAGTCATATTATCCACCATTGAGGGGCACACAGGGAGAAGGGGCTTGGGCACACCGAAGAAGAGACTGGACAGCCAACCAGTAATTGCTATTCCTTACTGCGGTTCCCTTTCTGTCAATAACTGTATGTGCAACCCCGAAGGTCTCTGTGAAAGGCAGGAGTACCACACGTGGTGGTAAAGACCGTTACTGGATGCAGTGTAATCCAGGAGTCAATCATCCTCAGGTGACAACCTTACGCACAGAGGTTCAGTTTCATATACACAGTCATCTATTCACTTTTGCATACAAAGTAAGAGGGGTACTATAAATTGTATATTGTTACATTATGCATTCTATTGTTTGCTTCTGGCTGTAATTACCAGCAAGGAATGGTTGGCAAAGGTTGGCAAGAAGAAGAGCTAACCACCCCATTCCTCCCTTCTTGGTAGGATTTGGCTGGTCCTGCTCCCGGCCAAGAGCAGGAGTTCCTATCCAGAGACAGAGAGAAGAGGAAGCTGACTGCAGAGCTCCTGCTCCTGATTCTCCAGAGAGAAATACTCCAACTTCCCTCAAGTAAATCGTTGAGGTTCTAGACAGCAAAGTGAACTGCTACCTTCAGCCTTGAAGACAATTCTGAGAGGTGCGGGATTACAGCCAAGCCACCCATCATCAAACAACCACTAGGCTAACAAGTGTTCATAGGAATGCTGCAGGCACAAAATTCATTGTTTGCCAGCGGCAGATCATGTCCAGACCTGCACCAGATTTATCACAGAAGCTCAGGCTGGATGATAAATGTGGTGCAGGGATAGATACATTTTCCTGACTCTATACCAAGCAAGGCGGTGTTCTCTTCAAGTTTTTGACATCCGTTTAACATCTTCAAAAAATATATACATTAAATGGACACCTCTGGCAGATGCCATACAGTGGAATCCATTTACCATAGGGTACTATTGTAAAAAAAAACGTACAGGTTAACGTATACATTTTTTTTACTGCACTGGAAAGGCATAGTGTGCTATGCTTTTGTGTCCTTTTTTTTCCAAAGTATATATCAGGGGAACCCACTCTAACTTTGAGACAGAATTTTATGCCAGAACCCTTTCTCACAAAGCTCCACCCTTTTTGGTAAGCCCCACCTCTTTTCAAGCAAGTCAGAAAAAAGGGTAGAAAACCCTAGTTGTGCCAAATTGTACCAATTTACACAACTTTTAGACAGATTTTAGGCGCAGTCACATTAGTAAATCTGCCCGTGTTTTCTCTGTTCCCACATTTACATACTCTTAACCTTCCTCTGCTCCTCCTTCTTGCTCCTAAGCAATGTGGAGGGAACTTGTCAGAGGTGGCCGGCGTTCTTCACACACAGCATGCTAAAAATCCCTAAGGAATCCAGTTAGCAGCCATCTCAGCCATGTCAGTGTGAGCAAGGGAGGGGTGGTATGGCACCGGCACGCAGGCTAGAGCATTGAGAGGGTGAGGGGATCGAGAGAATGCTTCACAGGGAACGCCCACCAATGTCTGTACATACTCCAGGTACTGGAGCTAAAAGCAAAGCTGTTACGTGATGTATGCTATCTGAGAGCAGGATATAGGGAGAGATGCCGAGCTCTGTGATATAATGGTTTATCATATCCTGTTCTTAGATAGGGCACATTATAGGTTCTCTTTAAAGGGCACCTGTCAGCAGATTTGTATCTATGAAACTGGTGGACCGGTTGCATGTGCACTTGGCAGCTGAAGGCATCTGTGGAAAAAAAAATGCTGCCCTCTGCTGTCCTCATCTTCCGGTCCCGGCACAGTCCACATCCGGCTGGCTATAGGCACGGTCACACTGCTCCAGCAGTGAAATGCTGCTTGTGGCCACATCACTGCTGTATGCGTCCCTACATAAAAGTGTGCAAACTGATCCAAACGCCAGATCTTCAAGCAAGATGGCGGCAGCCAGTCCGTTGCAAGCAAATGGATCAGGTAAGTATTATTATTATTTTTTTACATACTTTTTTTACACTCACTACTTACAAAGAAATGCAGTTTGTAACAAAGTAATTTGTCACAAATCAATTTTTTTTGTAAATTTTCCAATAATTCGCACATCTCAGCTCTACTTATAACATCCGAAATTGTAATGAAACATGACATTCAATGTAAGGCATAAAGCAGCAATACCCATAATACAGTAAAGTACGGAGCATCCAGGCTTTAGAATGTACACAACCAGCCCCACGCATATCGCTGGAGACTTCTGAGGAAGCTGGTTCACCTGGATGCTACAGACTGCATTATGGACATTCAGATGCTTGTCCCAACAAGCCACAGTGTTTTTCCACAGATGCCTTCAGCTTCCAAGGGCAGATTTTTGTGTGTGTTTTTTACACTATTTCAGGTTAAATCGATTCGCTACCACGAAGTAAGAGGAAATTCGGCTTCGCGGCGAATCAAATTTATCCTGAAATTCGGTTTGAAGTCCACTTCATTGACTTGGATTCGCTTAACACTTAACACTATTTATGAGCTTCCTCTAGAGTGTCTGGGCACCTATGACTTTTCTTATTTTAGATCAGTTTGCACACTTTTATGTAGGGACGCATACAGCAGTGATGTGGCCACAAGCAGCATTTCACTGCTGGAGCAGTGTGACCGTGCCTACAGCCAGCCGGATGTGGACTGTGCCGGGACCGGAAGATGAGGACAGCAGAGGGCAGCACAGAGGACTGGTAAATGTAAAACTTCTGTTTCAGGGGCCATGCTGCAGGAAAGTGTCAAAAAATCTTTTTTCTGGAAAAAAACCTTTAAGTGGCGACATATCCCTCTATTCTGCCTCCTATTCATAAATTAGCGCTTTACTTCACTACAGAGGATGACGCTCATTGAGTCTCCTGCTCTGCTCCCCCAGTCAGGGGCGTAGCTATAGGGGGTGCAGAGGTAGCAGTCGCTGCCGGGCCCAGGAGCCTGAGGGGGCCCAAAGACCCTTGTGGTGCATAAGAAGCCACCGGTATCATAGAAAGTGCATGCTGGTCAAGTTATACCTCTGGCTGGAGGGAAGTAGTTAAGTCAATAATTTGACATTGGGGGAGTCATTTCAATTTTTGCCTCAGGCAGCACGAAGGTTCTGTGCTTCCCTGCCCCCTGGCCACTTAGCACTGAGTCAAGGGGGGCCGAAACTAAACTCTTGCACCAGGGCCCGCGAGCCTTTAGCTTCGCCCCTGCCCCCAGTTATAGGAGCCCTGCAGTAACCAGCAAGCATGTTCCCTTTATAGCAGGGAGAGCATTTATTGGAAGCTATTTTGATGACCCTGACATGGCAGTTGTCCAACAGTGAAGTCCAAAGCCCAGTTTGAAAACACGGGTGTAGACAAGGGAATCCCTCCACTCCTCATTTTAGCTAGTCAATCTGACAGAGAATTCACTTCTACTGTTATTACTGGTTCAGGCGAGTACCAATAGTATAATATAATAAATAATTCACTAGATTCAGGATTACTTTCCATCAGAACAGTAGGTAGGATCCTGGATCCAGTGTGTATAGAAATGACTTGGTTTTCTAGCCTATGAATGGGCAGAGTGCTATGTCACAACATTTATTACAGACAATATGATCATATTAGTGCCTGTCAACCAGATGTCATAAATCATTGTAGGAATGGATTTGATACATACTGTATGCATTGCTAGAACTGGCATATAACTGCTGGTTAAGTCAGAGAAACCAGTAAATCAGTGGAGTTACAACCTGTATTTACAACACCCTTCACTGGCAGACAATAAAACGTTTTACATTCATCGTTGTCTATGGCAACGAGTGTGTGACAATCATCTATGAGTACTATATATAGGATTCCATTTTCAGTAACACATCACTCACACGCATATAGTAATCTACTTTCTATTGCTGGATATATGTCAAGTCCTCGTACAGAAGAGCCTCTTTATAAAGAACGCGGAGGTCCATTTCTTCATATTTTATTCCATATCGGATTGAAATATTTTCCATGTGTTTAAATAAAATCAATCTAAATGTTGAATTGTTGCAGTGTTACCCAGTCTGCAATGGATGAGGCTAACTCCCTAACAGACACATTACAAATGGAAAAATATAGTAGGGGATTGGCACTCTATCTCCTTGAGCCAGGGGATTATTGATAAGATAAAATTTATATTTATTATTGGGTGTCAACTTTATAAGATAAAAGAGGCAATAAAATAACACTTATAAATAAGAAAATATAAAAACTATTAAACAGTGTGATGCTCTAGGAGTATAAGTCTGTGGAAAAATTTATCTAGAATCTTTCAGAGTCATTCAGATGTTGGACTGTATATACAATAGTCCCCAAATACAGGTGTTGAAGTGAATAAAATACTCAATGAATACTCCAGTGCTGAATAAATCATCCAGTACCTTATCTTCAAAAGTCCTTAAATTATGAGCATCGATCGATTGATGTAAACATTTAAGTCCTTAGGACAAGTGCATACAGTATATATTCTAATAGTTTCACTATGAAGCTGTTTTTCAGACAAAAACTTCTAGGTCAGCCTTCTTATTGCTGAATATACAACAGTTCTCCCTACGCATGCACTTACGGTTAGCTGCTGAGGGATCTGTGTCTCATGCCGGCCGTTGCGTCCCACGTGTCTTTCGGCGTGGATGTCACGCCCTGCCCTGTGAGAGGCCTGAGAAGATCTGACAGACTTGCTACACGTGAGTCTATCCGACAGATTTTTCTGTTTCTCTTTGTTGTGGTTTTGGGCAGGATCCCACCTCCCCACAGGTTCTGCTCATTAGCTATTAGTGATGCTGGTTTCCACTGAAGAAGGGGCTCATCCCCGAAACGCGTTTGGAAAACAGTGAGGGATTATCGAAGCAGGAGCTTTTTCGTATCATTACAAACTTTGAATACATACGAACTTACTAATTATTCGGATACAGGTGATTTGAATCCCCGCGCAGAAGACGTCATCAGCACATGACCGAACAGTGAACCACGTGGGACGCCACGCAGGTCCTGGAAGGTCACAGCAGAAAGTTCTTGCTATATTGCTCTGTTACATTGCTGAGCCTCATACAGAGGAGCGGGAGACTTCACCGAAGATCTGGTACGAATACTATACCGACGATTACCGGACAAAGACGTGGTAACGTACAACCAACTAATAACCAAATAGCACTGCTTTTCAGATATACAAATGGAAGAATGACTTTTTTTCAATTCCAAACGGTAGCTTGAGTCAATTTGGGACATCCATCCCCCAATTGTGGTTATAGCACTAATAGACATTGGGACCTAGCGGTTTATAATTTAATTTCTTTGTATGTTTTATGATATGTTTTAAATTGCATTTGTCATTGTAGATTTTATGTATAACTATATAAAGTGAGTGTGGATACATATTACCAAGTGTTTTGCCTGTTGTATATTCAGCAATAAAAAGGCTGACTTAGAGGTTTTTGTCTGAAAAGCAGCTCCATAGTGAAACTATTAGAATATATACTGTATGCACTTGTCCTAAGGACTTAAATGTTTACATCAATCGATCGATGCTCATAATTTAAGGACTCTTGATGATAAGGTACTGGATGATTTATTCAGCACTGGAGTATTCATTGAGTATTTTATTCACTTCAACACTTGTATTTGGGGACTATTCTATATACAGTCCAACATCTGAATGACTCTGAAAGATTCTAGATTCATTTTTTCACAGACTTATACTCCTAGAGCATCATACTGTTTAATAGTTTTTATATTTTCTTATTCATAAGTGTTATTTTATTGCCTCTTTTATCTTATAAAGTTGACACCCAATAATAAATAGAAATTTTATCTTATTAATAATTCCCTGGCTCAAGGTGATTCAGGAGATAGAGTGCCAATCCCCTACTACATTTATGTAACCATATGCCTGGGTGAGACATTTCTGGATTAGTGCACTAATTCCTGATAGTCAGCAAGTGACCATCCCTATTTTTCTTTATTCTTTAAAAATGGAAAAACCCTCCCAAAAATTTTAAATTTTTATTTTGAATTTAAAATATAGTTGGCAAACAATGCAGATTACTTATGAGGTTTGTCCCATCTCAACATCTATGGTATATCACTAGGATATATTTTATTTTACTTGCTTATATAGCACTGAGATATTCGTCAGTATCATCAGATAGGTGTGTGTCCCATAGGACTCCGAAGTGAAGGAGAGCACACCATAAACGTGTGGTATCCTCTCCATTCACTGCTATGGTACTTCTGAAAATAGCCAAGTGAGGGCACACAGCTATTTTTGTAACTCCCATAGTGGTGAATGGAGGTTGGCCCCCTACACTTCAAGACCCCATTCTGGTGAAAGGAGTGGGTTCCAGAGGTGGAACCCACACCTATTTGACAGTTGTGGCATAACCTAGCGATATGCCATAAATGTTGAGATGGGACAACCCGCGTCCTGTGTGTAAATATACATCAGTTTTTTCAAAAACACCATGGTCAAATGCTACATCTGGCCAATAGGACATTATATTGTAACACAAGCTGCAGACAATGCTTTTTTTTGTAGACAGTTTCCATGCTTTGTTTGTAGCTGTTTTCAAGTTTTTTGCGATATAGTTATTTAAAAAACAAGGGAAAATATTTTTTAGCAAACAAACAGAAGAGGGCACTCTCTGAATAATTACTTTTTTGCCTGAAAATAAAATATCAATTTCAACAGTTATTTTGCCTTTGAGTGGTGGCCACATGAAAAGACGGAAAAGGGTAAAAGATGAGCTTCTGGCTTATGGTTTTATATATTCCAACTAAGATAAATACTTTCACAAAAATTTTGGAAGAAAAGCAGAGGGATTTCTCAGAATTACAGTGCTATACATAAATTTGCATTAATGACTTAGTCACAGAGGTTTGATCAGATGCATTCTAACTGTTGTATTAGTCTTCTTCTCTCATAATATTATACTTATAAATATGAAGGTTGTCATCCAATAATTTTTTTAAGCCAAACTGAAGAGATTTGGGAGTAAATATATTTTGACTTTTCAGGGAGGTTCTCTTAAAGAATAGCAGAGGCCACTTTCAGATTTTATATATGACTCTAGCCTACTGCCAACACAGTCTAGCAGTGTTGTGTGACTTATCAGAGTAAGTAAATTAGGCAGAGGATCAAAATGCAAAAACTGTTATTATGGGATAAACCATCCATTAATATAATGGACTTTTAAAGGGGATGTCTCACTTGGCAACGGTGGCCATACTTGCGTGCTATAGGAAAGAGCACCGAACTGTGTGTGCTGCCACAGTCCTGGCCACCAGAGAGGCTGACTCTTTTTCCTATAGTGTGCATGCACGGTCACCACTGCTGGATTTCAGGGTGGTCGTAACCATGGAGAGGAGCAGTTTATAATGTGATGGAAAAATAAAGGAGGCAAAATGGACAATCACAATACTTTTGTAAGTGCCTTGCATTAACTTTCTCTACAAGATAAATGTCATTTGCTGAAGTGAGACAACCCCTTTAAGTGAAGATTAGCGAAAGTGATTGTAATCTGTCATTCCACATTCCTACTTTTCCAACTCCTTAAGAAAGTCTTGTTCCATATTTCACTGGCCTGCTGGTGCTCCAACTTCCTCATTTACATATGTATAAAAACACAGATATCTCTGCAGCTGTTTAACATACAGACAAGAGAAAGGTATCATTTTATTCAGCATGATGAATTAATAGAGTAGATCGTGCTGACAGAGCCTCTTTAAAACTTTCTCTCTACATCTTTTGCTTCTCTCTGGCTAGTTCCTTCCCAGGGCTGTTCTCTGCTTTTACTCTAAAAAGTAAAAAAAAATAAAAAAAAAACACAAACCATCACCATAAAAATATCAATAAAATACAGAAAAATACCCATATAAAATGAGGTGCTATGCTAGAAAATGCATAATTTATGAAAAGGGAACTTCACTGTGTTTCGCTGTACAACTCTACTGCTCCAAATGGGGAGGGTGGAACAGCCCCACCGAACAAGACTACTACGGCCTGTAAACTCACTTTGCAGCATACATAGAGGCTTTGCACAAAAAGACACATTAACCCCTGCAGCAGTGGGACGCTGCATGATGACTAACTTTTATTTAAAGGACTTATCTTAAGTTTTAAAGTTATCCTATATCCACAGGATAAGTAATTAGTATCTGATCAATGGGGATATGACCACTGGGACCCCTACTAATAGCATACACAGGGGTCCTGTTTCTCCCAAAATGAATGAAGTGGTATATGAGCATGGGCACTCCATTCATTTCTATGGGACTGACAGAGATTGCCAGGCGATAAACTCTGCTTTTCTTCAGTAGTCAATATTCATGCAGATAGACACCGGACCCCATTTCTGTCATTTGTGGGGATTCCAGCACTAAGACCCTCACTGATCAGACACCTACACCCTATCCTATAGAGCAGTGGTAGCGAACCTATGGCACAGGTGCCAGAAGTGGCACTCAGAGCCATCTCTGTTGGCACCGACGCCCTGGAAAAAGTCTAAGGTGTACCAACATGCCTTAGACTTTTCCTGCCATTCATCAGCGCAGGGTGTGGCAGACGCAGCACTATGAAGTGCCTTTTGCGCTGTGGCATTAGAAGAATTTTGATATCTCTGACTTTTAGTCTAACCAGACTGTCTATTACTCTGTAATTCCTCTAGCACCGTTGTATGGAAACAGTAGTTTTAAAGAGCACACCAAATGTTTGAATATAACTTCTTTATTGACTTCAACTTTTCTTCATATAACACTGCCGCCTCCGCAGCAGATAGTCCATGTACATAACACGTGTTTAATAGATATCACAAGATGGTGGTATGCATAAGATGGTGGTTCAACTGTTCAATCTTGTCATTCAACATAAAATGGTGGATATATTTCTCTCTTGAGTATCTGTCCTCTCACTTTAAGTTATGTAAGCACTTTATGACCTCTCTGAGAGGTATATCTGAGGTCTAACTAATAGTTCACTTGCTGAATTTGGTCGCAATTTGCAGTATGCAGTTAGCAGTAACTATTTTCAGATTGGTTGAGTTTGATCTGGTATGGTTGCATGCAATTTGGATTGCAATATGGAATTTGAATTTGGATTGTGAACTTTGTAGTTTGCAATTGGTGGAACTGTAAGTAAACACACATATAACTGGTTCAGTATACAGTTCTAATCACTATATTAACAGTAGGAACATTATATAACTGTTTTAAATACCTATTTTGACCTTTCTGCTTCCATAAAACACAGCTCTTAGTGGAGTGAATGTCTGTTCAGCTTCTGTCTCTGGTGAATAATGATTCCAGCAGCTCCTGCAAGGGGAATTTCCCACACAAGCTGTGTGTGAGGCTGGCTGTAATTGGTCAAAACTCCTGGACTGTGTGAGGCTGGCTAGGATTGGTCTAGACTCCTGCCCAGCAACAACAGTCTAACTCTAAGCTTTCTGTTGTTTCTGCTGTGTCATTGCGCTTACCTTACATTATATAATGAATCTTAGGGTCCATTCACACGTCCGCAAATGGGTCCGCATCCGTTCCGCAATATCGGGAACGGGTGCGGACCTATTAATTCCTAATGGGGAAGGAATGGATGCGGAGAGCACATATCCGCATTTCCGGAGTGTGGCCCCGAACTACTAGGCTTCGGCCCCGAACTTCCGTGCCGTGGCTCCGAAAAAAATAGAACATGTCCTATTCTTGTCTGCAATTGCGGACAAGAATAGGCAGTTTTATGGGGGGATCCGCAGATCCGCAATACACCACGGACGTGTGAATGGACCCTTAAAGGCATATTATCTTTTCTGCTTCTGTGAACACAATATATATGAAAGTTATATGACATCCAAACATGAAGTCACTGTAAATAACTCTGCCCTTGTCTTTAACACACAAACATAGGAACTGTATTAAGGTTATTGGAAGGTTTAGCTGTATAAACATATAAGCTATATTAGCAACCTAGGACAGGTCTTAGCTGGCCAGCTACACAGGGCGCACTATAAACGGCACAGGCAGTGCATTGAATGTAGGCTATTATAGCTACTAGTGTTGGGTGAGCATGCTCGGCTGAATACAAATTTTACTCGAGCATCATGATGCTCGGCACATCGCTGTGTTCGGCCGAATACCGCGTGTGCTCGAGCGCGATGCTCAAATCTCCTCCCCGCATGTTTGTTGGCTGCTACGCAGCCAATAAACGTGCAGCTAAGTACTGCTATTCACTGTAATGCCGTAGCCATGTAGGCTAATGGCATTACAGTGATTGGCTGGCCGGAACGCGTCATCGGGTGCTATATAGCTCTGGAGCATCCACAGTCAGAAGACGAGGGCGGTGGGGAATGGCAATTAATGTTTCACGAGGTGGATGATGATGATGAGACACAGTTGCCAATAAGTCAACCGCATTTAGTGTCTCAAGAGGTTCATGATGAGGATGAGACACAGTTGTCAATAACTGAGGTTGTTGTTAGGTCAAAAGTCAGGAGGATGACCAGAGTGCGGAAGTGGAAGAGGAGGTGCTGGACGATGAAGTCACTGACTCAACCTGGGAAGGTGGCAAGCTGAGCGAGGACAGCAGAACTGAGGGAGAGGGATCCGCAGCACCGCAACAGGCTGGAAGAGGCAGTGTCGTGGCAAAAGGGAGAAGGTGGGCCACACCAAACAGGCCCACAACTGTTCCCTGGAGCACCTCTTGCGGCAATCTCTCTTACCACGGGGTAGGTGTTCTACAGTCTGGCGCTTTTTTGAGGAAAGTGCAGACGATAAAAGAATTGTTATTTGCAACATGTGCCGTACCAAAATGAGCAGGGGCGTGAACACTAGCAACCTCACCACCACCAGCATGATCCGCCACATGGCATCAAAGCACCCTAATAGGTGGGCCGAACGCCTGGGTTTACAACCAGTGTCTGAGGGTCACACCACTGCTTCCTCTTCCCCTGTGTTATGTGCTGGCGAATATCCTGTCCAAGACGCAGGCTTGGATGCCTCCCGCCATGCATCTGGACCTTCGCAAGCACGATAAGCTACCACATCCACTTCTGTGTCCCAGCACAACGTACAGATGTCTATACCCCAGGCATTTGAACGAAAGCACTAAATGCGCACCTTTCCAAATTGCTGGCCCTGGAAATGTTGCCATTTACGCTTGTGGACACTGAGGCTTTCCGCAGCCTGATGGCGGCGGCTGTCCCACGGTACTCTGTCCCCAGCCGCCAATATTTTTCACGGTGTGCAGTCCCAGCCATACACCAGCATGTGTCCCGTAACATCACCCGTGCCCTGACCAATGCAGTTATTGGGAAGATCCACTTAACGACTGACACATGGACAAGTGCTTTTGGCTAGGGACGCTACATTTCCCTGACGGCACACTGGGTGAACGTTGTGGAGGCCGGGAGCGAGTCGTACCCTGGGATGGCACAGGTGCTACCAACGCCAAGGATTGCGGGCCCTACTTCCATCAAGGTTTCCGCCACCACCTATGTTAGTGGCTGCAACCCCCCCTTCTCCTCCTCCGCCTCCTTCCACTTCCACCTCTGAATTATCATCTTCCAGCACCAGTCAGCCATCAGTCAGTAGCTGGACGCAGTGTAGCACTGTAGTGGGGAAGCGTCAACAGGCCGTGCTTAAACTGATCTGCTTAGGTGACAAACAGCATACCGCTGCAGAGCTGTGGCAGGAGATAAGAGACCAGACTAAGCTGTGGCTCTCGCCACTCAACCTAGAACCAGGCATGATTGTGTCTGATAATAGCCGTAACTTGGTGGCGGCTTTGGAGCTCGGCAAGCTCACACACATACCATGCCTAGCCCACGTGTTCAACATAGTGGTTCAGCGGTTTCTCAAAACCTACCCCAATTTGCCTGAGCTACTGGTGAAAGTGCGCCGCATGTGTGCCCATTTCCACAACTCATCGACAGCTTCCGCCGGTCTGGCAACGCTGCAGCAGCGCTTGCAGTTGCCAGCTCACCAACTGTTGTGCGACATGAGCACGCGCTGGATTGCAACGTTTCACATGTTGGCCAGGCTTTGTGAGCAGCACACAATTCAGTATGAGGCTTTGCATGTGGAAGAGGTGGAAATGGGGGAAGAAATTACACAGGGTGATAACCAGACCACCCTCAGTTCGTCTTCTCAGCGCGAATTGGATGATGAGGAGAAGGAGGAGCAGGAGACGGTTGCCTCCGCTACAGCGGGTAGTACCCATGGAAGTTTTTTTCCATCTGTTCATCGTGGATGGGTAGAAGAGGAGGAAGAGGATGAGGAGATTGAGAGTCATCCTCCTGATGAGGACAGCGAAGTTTTGTCTGTTAGGACTCTATGTTAGGCTGCCTTTCCCATGACCCTGGCGTTGTACGCATTTTGGCCAACACTGATTACTGGTTGTTCACCCTTCTCGACCTCCGCTACAAAGAGAACTTCTCATCTCTCATTCCTGTGCTGGAGAGGACGAGCGAAATGGTGCAATACCAGAAGGTCCTTGTGGAAAAATTGCTCCAAAAGTTTCCAGCTGACAACGTTGGCTGCAGAGTACGTAGTTCCTTGGCCAACCGAGGAGGGGAGATGGGGGGAACACACAGCAGTTCCAACAGAGGCAGGGTGAGAGAGATAGACTTTATGTCTCTCTATATATAATGTGAACATTCTGTAGTACACATTTTAGTCCATAAGATGGCCACAAACCAGATGTATAAGCCATGTGTGCATTCCTTTGTCTTGAGGTCACTGGGGGAAGGGGAAGGGGGGAGTTAGGTTGCCATTTTCATATCTACCTATGAACTCAGAGTTGAAGTTGCTGAAACCACTCCTATCAAGTTAAGGAGCCAATAGTCTCTTCTTAAGGAACACCCTTTTTGTGATGTCATGTCTGCTATTTAAAGAGGACCTTTCACCGATTATTACACTATGAACTAACTATACAGACATGTAGAGCGGCGCCCGGGGATCTCACTGCACTTAATATTATCCCTGGGCGCCGCTCCGTTCTCCTGCTATGTCCTCCGGTATCTCCGCTCACTTAGTTATGGTAGGCGGAGTCTGCCCTTGTTCTTCTGTAGCGCTGGCCAATCGCATTGCAGAGCTCACAGCCTGGGAGAAAATAACCTCCCAGGCTGTGAGCTCTGCGCTGCGATTGGCCAACGCTAGAGCAGAACAAGGGCAGACTCCGCCTACCATAACTTAGTGACTGGAATCTCTGCCTACTATAACTTAGTGAGCGGAGATACCGGAGGGCATAGCAGGAGAACGGAGCGGCGCCCAGGGATAATAGTAAGTCCAGTGAGATCCCCGGGCGCCGCTCTACATGTCTGTATAGTTAGTTCATAGTGTAATAATCGGTGAAAGGTCCTCTTTAAGTGAATGTAACTTGAATAAAGCTCTCTCTTGTTCTGGCTCAGGGGGATGAGGAAGTGCTTTTCCATGAAACCAACTTTGTGCATACTTATACTTCTAATTGATTTGTCACCACACAAAGAAGATGAAAATCGCATTAATTGCGATAACAAGGGCAACACTCTCCAAGGCCTGGGACAGTTTTATGACACCCTGCCAGCACCCTCAACCTGTTGCGCGGCCTAGTGTCACAAGGAGGGAAAAATTTTGTAAGATGGTGAAGGAGTATGTAGCAGACAGTTTTAGCGCCCTCAGTGATCCCTGAGTGCCTTACAAATATTGGGTGTCCAACTGGACACATGGCACGAACTGACGCTCTACACCTTGGAGGTGCTGGGCTGCCCCGCTGCCAGCGTTTTGTCAGAGCGTGTATTTAGTTCTGCTGGGGGCATAATAACTGATAAGCGCATCCGCCTGTCAACTGAAAATGCTGACTGGTTGACTCTTATAAAATGAACAAGGCCTAGATTGCCCCGACTTCTCTACTCCATCAGCGGAATGCGGCATAACTTAAAGGCACTTTAAATTTGGCTTTTATGGTGTATTGAATACACTGTATTCCCATGTACCCCTTCCACCACTAAAAAGGGTATATGGTTCAATCTCCCTTTTCTCGTCCTCCTCCTCCTACTCCATCATATAAACATACTTATTAGGCTGCCCTCGCTCCTAATGTTTTAAAGGGTCGGCTCAGCAGCGGGCCCTCACCCATAATGTTTTAGAGGGTTACCAGCAGGCCATCACCAATAATGTTTTTGAGGGTCACCAGCAGGCCCTCAACCATAATGTTTTAGAGGGTCAGCTCAGCAGCAGACCTTCACCCCTAAATTTTTAGATGGTCAGCTCGGCAGCAGGCCCTCGCCCACCAAATTTTTTAGATGGTCAGCTCGGCAGCAGGCCCTCGCCCACAATTTTTTTTAGATGGTCAGCTCAGCAGCAGGCCCTCTCCCACAAAAATGTTTAGATGGTCAGCTCGGCAGCAGGCCTTTACCCAAAAATTTTTTAGATGGTCAGCTCGGCAGCAGGACCTCACCCACAATTTTTTTTTAGATGGTCAGCTCGGCAGCAGGCCCTCGCCCATAATGTTTTAGATGGTCAACTCGGCAGCAGGCCCTCGCCCATAATATTTTAGATGGTCAGCTCGGCAGCATGCGCTCGGCCACAAAATTTTTTAGATGTCAGCTCGGCAGCAGGCCCTCGCGTAAAAAAATATATTAGATGGTCTGCTCGGCAGCAGGCCCTCACCCATAATGTCTTAGATGGTCAGCTTGGCAGCAGGTCCTCACCCCTAATATTTTAGATGCTCACATCAGCAGCAGGCCCTCACTCCTAATGTTTTAGAGGGTCACCAGCAGGCCCTTGCTCCTAATGTTTTTGAGGATCACCAGTAGGCCATCAATCATAACTTCTCAAGGGTGTGTATGATGCCCTCCTTTATGTGTAAAAAAGGGTGTATTTGAGTGCCAGTTCCTTGCAATTTTTGGCAGCCCTTTCCCTTAGTGCATAGGCTTTATTAATGTAGGAGTCTCACTACCTGAACAATTGTGTCACAATGTGAATGAGGTCCTCCTTTATGTGATATACAGGTTGTATCGGAGTGCCTCTTCCTTGTAATTTTTGGCAGCACTTGCACTTTATATACAAGTAAATATACAGGAAAGAATGTTTCCTATCAATTTTTCCTCTAAAATCAATTTTATCTTCGGTTTGGTGCGTATTATTGTCAGTCTGTAAAAGTGGCGTACTACTCGGACATCATTCCCAGCAGCGACCTAGGAGTCCAAGATGCATCCAGACATCCTCCCCATGCTGTTCCCGACCCATTTCAGTGGTGCTTCCATCAATTTCTGACTTTTTCCAATGACTTTTCAGAGCAGGGGGTGCCTGGTTTAATGCTCGGGTTCTCCCATTGACTTCCATTGTGCTCGGTAAAGCACCCGAGCATCCCGAGGTGTTCTACTCGAGCACCCGAACACTTTGGTGCTCGACCAACACTAATAGCTACATGATAACGTACATGGAAGATATACTATATTGGACTGCAGTATTCAGGTTAAATTGCTGTGTTGGCACTTTGCAATAAATATGTGGGTTTTGGGTTATAGTTTGGACACAGTCTGGAAAAGGTTCTCCATCACTGCTATAGGGGATAAGTTAAACATTTTGCACAACCTCTTTAATGGTCTACAGCTAGTACAGCTTTTACGCTTTAGGTTATCCCAAATCACATAATTTGCCCATGTCTTGTGTTTAAGTAATTTTTATTATCACAGTTATTATAAAATAAACTATTAATCACTAAACAGTCTTTCACCTGTCTGTATCGGATGGCTATGAAATATACTCCATGTATTAGGATTGTCCAGCAGACTGCTGCAAACTTACAGTACTTTGTTACAATAAACAATTCTATGCCCAAATATTTTATCAAAGACATAAAAATCAATTTTAGCAAGATTATCTACACCTTAAAAAAACACTTTATACTTCATAAATTAGTTAAAATTCATGCACAAAACAGAACCTAATCTCAGAACGTGGCCCTTCAGTCCAAAAGACAGTTTAAAGAGTTGCTGCCAGGCAATGCGACATTTCTCTACTATACTATACAATAGATAATAATAGCAACAGCGCCACCACCTGGCTCGTCACTCACATAGTGCAAGAAATGTTTTAACAAACAACAAGCTAATTTTGTAAGAATAGAAAAATTCATAATATGTTTGTTAGCAGTCTTCTACACAATGGGCATATTAATATGATGTAATACTTTATTATACAGGCTATGCCATGAAATCTCTCAATGCACATTACCATAGTTCTGGTCCACATCCGACTGCATTTTTTGTGGTTTGGACACGGACCCAGTCATTTCTATAGGACCGCATAAAATGCGAACAGCACACGGATGTCATCCGTGTGCTGTCTGCATCCATGTGTCCATCCCACAAATTATAGAACATGTTCTATTCTTGTAGGTTTTGCAGATAAGAATAGGCATTTGTACTATTGGTGCCGAGAAAAATGCTGCATGCCCATGCCTAGTATCTGTATTTTGCGGATCCGTGGTTTACAGACCGCAAAACACATATGGTAGTGTGCATGATGCCTTATTCTTTCTTTTTATGTAAAGATGATTAAATCTATTTTTTTAAATCAAAATTGTAAAGAAAATTTGGATTCACCAGAACTTCTTGAGAAAAAATGTGGGCGACTTTTGATTCAAAGAAAGGAGAGAAAGAAATACAGAGAAATATTCAGAATGCTTTTAATTAGAGTCAGACGAATTTTAATAAAATAGCTCATTTAAAAGTTAACATCACCTCTAAATATTTAATGGAAATAACAGCACATAACTGAGACGAAGAGAGCCGAACAGACTACATTGACTACAATGGAGTCTGTTCAATTTCCGTTCCGGATCCAGTTTCTTTTTTTACTGGACTAAAGTCTTCCAATGCAGATGTGAATAATCCCTTATCTGTAGGTGTCTTGCTATTTATTTTTTGTATACTGAGCATGGTTACAGATATTTCCTTCTTTACCTTTCCTCTTTGACATGTCCCATGTGTGATGAGAGATGACCAGCTTTAAAAAAAACAAAAACATGATTTTGTGATACTCTATCAGGAAATGTCTATATTTGGCCACCCAGTGGCTGTGAAGTGGATTGCAGCTTGTTGAGGATGTTGCTGGCATGTCACAATGTTGTACTGAATTAGCATCATGGGAAATTGAAAGTTAGAAAAGAAAAATTATGAAAAATGAAGGGTGGGCACGTCTGTACAATGTACCATAAAATTCAACCTGAAATGGGAAGTCCTTTTAAACATCTATTACATATGCACTCAATCCCGGACAGCCACTTCCATGCATGTATTTGCAGTGCCCTGCAATTTGTGGATCTCCAGCTATTGTATAACAGTGTATCCTAAATGCACCAGCTGTCAGAGCATACTGGGAGCTGTAGTCTCAAAACAGCTGGAGAGTCACAAGTTACAGATCACTGCTTTAGTAGAAGAACATTGTTTTATAGGAATCATGTATTTTGTTGTAATGAAGATTTTATTATTTAATACAATTAAGACATTAACTTAAATCTGTTAATTTATATCAGTAGTAAAGTAATAACATTGGACACTTTGTTTGCTAACATATATCAAGACTAGGGTGGAATATGCATGTTGTGGAAGCATACATGTTTGGGCAGATACACCGGGGCCATGTGGGTAAGGGGCACACCACCATATTAAAAAGAAAATAACCTCACATTCTGCTTTGCACTAGATTGCATATAAAGGACTTATCTAGTTATCCCTATGGCTGATAACTAATGATGGAATATGATTCACATGAAAAACTGGCATGTCACTGAAGGTTGGGCTATGTCAAACTGTTCCTGTATAGGGCTATCTGCTCTCTATGGCCAGCCTTGGGCCAAAATGAGCATGGAATTACTGTCCATGTGTCAGTGAGTGACAATATAATAACCGAAGTCTTAGCAATTACCGGAGGCCTCCACACCCTTCTTGTGACAGAAGAGACAGAAAGATGCATTTTAAAGTTTCAACACTAGGTGTCAGCAGAATTACATGAGAAAATGCTTGAATGTAGTATCAATATTCATCATATGCAGTATGCATGGGAAATATACATGTATATGTCTGAATGTGGCAGGGCTTTGCTAAAAAAGTGAGCTAACTATTGCAGTGCCTTTTTTCCAGCAATTTTCACAAAACCATATAAAAATGTTTTAATATCTCCGTTGATGATCCTATATTCCCATCAGCCTCTCACTTTCTTTCTATAACCTCCCCTCTTGGCCTATCACAACTTACTTCTTCTGCCACGCACGGACAGGGCAATACACTTGATCTAGCCTTCTTCTGTCACTGCTCAGTCTTAAACTTTACTAACTCATTGTGAGGAATACCACCCCTCATGCCCGCTTGATGTCAACTACGCCAAGCTCATGAGACGCGGTATGGTCCCTGGTTACCAAGACGTGACGTTACGTCCTCCTCGAGGAGCATGTAAGGTCAGCTTGGTCAGTTTACACAGACATCTCCTGTCCACGCGGGCACAGAGAGGCAACAAGCTGAGAGAGCCTTTTCACTGCCACAAAAACTCCGCCATGAACGGATAAGGTACCACGAATTGTCGGTCCCTAGGCCACGCCTCCGGTGAGCCCTGCTGGACCGTTTCCCGGCACAGCCGTCCTTGGTCCCAGACCGCCCTCTGGAGATCTAAGTCCAAGAGAGGCCATGCCACCTGCTCCGTGAGAACTTTCAAGCTGGCGCCAGCCCCTAACGCCACCTGAAACCCCTGGTGGGACGTGGTCAGAATAGATGAGACTGCCACGTCCCCTGTCAGTTATACTAACTGCCGGTCCCTAGGCCACTCCTCCGGTGAGCCCTGCTGGACCGTGACACAGCACAGCCGTCTTTGGTCCCAGACCACCCGCTCGAGGTCTGAGTCCGAGCGGGTGCCGCTTGCTTCCTGAGAGTGTTCAGGCTGGCGTCAGCCACTAACGCCACCCGAAACCCCCTGCCACGTCCTCTGTCAGGTCCCTGGTACCTGTCTCCTGGCCTCCATCTGACTCGGCAGCCACTTGGTCGGAAGGGGGAAAGCCATCAGACCCCTGAGGGGCCCCTAGGGCCCCAGCACTCCCACTGCGCGTGACAGCAGCTATGGCCGCAGCCACCGCTGGTAGTGCCTGTTTCCCCTCGGGTTTCCAATCAATTCGCCAGTCCAAACTAACCTGGCCCTCGGACATCCCAGTTGTGGAGGAACCCTGCACTGAGGATTTACCTGGGAGCCCTACCTCTCCTGGGACAGCCCTGACCTCATTTGCACCCTCCTCTGCAGCTCTCTGTCCCCTGCTTGTCCCCTCAGTAGCTACACCTGAGTACAACAGGTCCCAGCATGCTTGCTGGCCGCACCCTGGGGCCTCAGCACAGTTGGAGTGAATGACCCCCTCCCCCTTGAGGGGAGAGGCACACATTACATCCCCCACCCCCACATCCCAATCAACAGGCATGTTAGGTACATTCACAGTATCAATAGGGGTGGACATGGCATCACATTCTGGGGGATCGCACCTCGGGGTGTCAGCAGTCACATACTTAGACACAAGCCGCCCCAGGTCCGTCCCCAGCAAAACACTGGCAGGTATATTTGAGGATACCTCCACCTCCCTTACTCCTCAACCCAGTCCAAATACACCTTGGCGATGGGCAGCGACGGTTCTACTCCAATCATGGAGACAGTAAGGGATCTACCGGGCAATGCATCATGGAGTGCCACCAGTTCAGACCGTACCAGAGTCATCTCACCGCCGGTGTCTCTAAGTCCCATGGCCATGGCCTGGCCCACGGTGACCGGTTGAAAATTGTCAAGGGATCTCCCACCAGCCCCACCCACACACAACACAGTGGACGGTTTCCGGGTTGATGACAGGGATGGGTCCCTCGGGCGCTGGGGACAAATGGCTTTGAAGTGTCCTAGCTGCTTACACAAGTGGCAAAGTCGAGGTTCCCCCACTGACGTAGAAAGTGTAGCAGGGGCTGGTGCCCACTTGGGCCTAGGGGCAGGGGTAGCAGGTGCAGCGTGAGGCTTACCCCCTCTCCAGCCGACAGGTTTCCGGAACTCTGAAGTCCTGTTGTTGGTGTATTCATCGGCCAGGGCTGCTGTTGCGGCTTCCGGTCACAGAGGTACTGCTGTAGATCCTCCGGGCAGTTCAACAAGAACTGCTCTGTGGCAATGAGCTCCTTCAGCTGCTGGACGGTGGTGAGCTCCAATCCTGTGGTCCATTGGTCGACCGCTCTCAGCAAGGCCCACATGTGATCGGCCCAGCTCTGGGTAGAACCCCGCTGCAAACTTCGGTGTTTTTTCCGGTACATCTCAGGGGTCAGGTTGTACTGCCTTACCAGAGCCTGCTTGATGTCCTCATAGCTCAGGATGGTCTCGCTGGGCAGGTACCCGAAGATTTCAAGGGCTTTTCCCCTGAGACGTGGCGTGAGGAATCTGACCCACTGGTCCTCCGGCAGCTGGTACTGATGGCAGGCCGTCTCAAATGCCAACAAGAAAGTGTCCAAGTCCCCATCTTTGTCCAGCAGGGGAAAGTCCTCCATCAGTAGTTTGGGAATACGGATCTCTGGAGACTCACATCGGGCTGAGGAGGGCTGCTGGAGTTGGAGCTAGAGCACTCGCAGCTGATGCTCAAGCTCGGCCTGCTCACGTCGTTATGCAGCCGCTGCTTGCTCGCGTCGTTCTGCAACTTGCTCACGATGTTCTCGTTCTGCAGACTCTGATCGTTCGCAATGTTCTGCAGCTGCCATAAGGATCTCATAGGAAGCCTGGTCTCCGGCCTGGAGTCTGTCTAGGGCAGCCTGTAGGAGAGCAGCCGAGCGTGCCTGGCTGGGGGGATGGGCAGGTGGAGTGAGGCCCACCGCGCACCTCACCTCTGGCAACTGGCTCCTTGGGGAGCTTTGGCTGTGCTCCCTCGCGCCTTAAATAAAGTCATCTTCCACCTTCTCTTGCCCCCTTAACCCCTTAAGGACCGGGCTCATTTTCACCTTAAGGACCAGGCCATTTTTTGGAAATCTGACCAGTGTCACTTTAAGTGCTAATAACTTTAAAACGCTTTGACTTATCCAGGCCATTCTGAGATTGTTTTTTCGTCACATATTGTACTTCATGACACTGGTAAAATGAAGTCAAAAAAATTATTTTTTTTGCACAAAAAAAATACTTAATTTACCAAAAATTTTGAAAAATTTGCAAATTTCAAAGTTTCAGTTTCTCTACTTCTGTAATACATAGTAATACCCCAAAAAATTGTGATGACTTTACATTCCCCATATGTCTACTTCATGTGTGAATTGTTTTGGGAATGATATTTTATTTTTTGGGGATGTTATAAGGCTTAGAAGTTTAGAAGCAAATCTTGAAATTTTTCAGAAATTTACAAAAACTAAATTTTTAGGGACCAGTTCAGGTCTGAAGTCGATTTGCGAGGCTTACATAATAGAAACCACCCAAAAATGACCCCATCTAAGAAACTACACCCCTCAAGGTATTCAAAACTGATTTTTACATACATTATTAACCCTTTAGGTGTTGCACAAGAGTTATTGGCAAATGGGGAGGAAATTTGAGAATTTAATTTTTTTGTCTAATTTTTCATTTTAACCCATTTTTTCCACTAACAAAGCAAGGGTTAACAGCCAAACAAGATTGTATCTTTATTGCCCTGACTCTGCCGTTTACAGAAACACCCAATATGTGGCCGTAAACTACTGTACGGGCACACAGCGGGGCGTAGAGTGAAAGGTGCGCCGTATGGTTTTTGGAAGGCTGATTTTTATGGACTGGTTTTTTGACACCATGTCCCATTTGAAGCCCCCTGATGCACCCCTAGAGGAGAAACTCCCTAAAAGTGACCCCATCTAAGAAACTACACCCCTCAAGGTATTCAAAACTGATTTTACATACGTCGTTAACCCTTTAGGTGTTGCACAAGAGTTATTGGCAAATGGGGATGAAATTTGAGAATTTCATTTTTTTGCCTAATTTTCAATTTTAACCCATTTTTTCCACTAACAAAGCAAGGGTTAACAGCCAAACAAGACTGTATCTTTATTGCCCTGACTCTGCTGTTTACAGAAACACCCCATATGTGGCCGTAAACTACTGTACGGGCACACAGTAGGGCGTAGAGTGAAAGGTGCGCCGTTTGGTTTTTGGAAGGCTGATTTTGCTGGACTGTTTTTTTGACACCATGTCCCATTTGAAGCCCCCCTGATGCACCCCTAGAGTAGAAACTCCATAAAAGTGACCCCATCTAAGAAACTACACCCTTCAAGGTATTCAAAACTGATTTTACAAACGTTGTTAACCCTTTAGGTGTTGCACAAGATTTAATGGAAAATAGAGACACAATTTCAAAATTTCAAATTTTTGGCAGATTTTCCATTTTAATATTTTTTTTCCAGTTACAAAGCAAGGGTTAACAGCCAAACAAAACTCATTATTTATGGCCCTGATTCTGTAGTTTACAGAAACACCCCATATGTGGTCGTAAACAGCTGTACAGGCACACGGCAGGGCGCAGAAGGAAAGGAATGCCATACGGTTTTTGGAAGGCAGATTTTGCTGGACTGGTTTTTTTGACACCATGTCCCATTTGAAGCCCCCCTGATGCACCCCTAGAGTGGAAACTCCAAAAAAGTGACTCCATTTTAGAAACTACAGGATAGGGTGGCAGTTTTGTTGGTACTAGTTTAGGGTACATATGATTTTTGGTTGCTCTATATTACACTTTTTGTGCAGCAAGGTAACAAGAAATAGCTTTTTTGGCACGTTTTTTTTTTTTGTTATTTACAACATTCATCTGACAGGTTAGATCATGGGGTAATTTTATAGAGCAGGTTGTCACGGACGCGGCGATACCTAATATGTATACATTTTTTTTTATTTATGTAAGTTTTATACAATAACTTCATTTTTAAAACCAAAAAAATGTTTTAGTGTCTCCATAGTCTAAGAGCCATAGTTTTTTCAGTTTTTGGGCGATTATCTTGAGTAGGGTCTCATTTTTTGCGGGATGAGATGACGGTTTGATTGGCACTATTTTGGGGTGCATATGACTTTTTAATCGCTTGCTATTACACTTTTTGTGACGTAAAATGGCAAAAAATGGCTTTTTTTACACTGTTTTTATTTTTATTTTTTTACGGTGGTCATCTGAGGGGTTAGGTCATGTGATATTTTTATAGAGCCGGTCGATACGGACGCGGCGATACCTAATATGTATACTTTTTTTTTATTTATGTAAGTTTTACACAATGATTTCATTTTTGAAACAAAAAAAAATCATGTTTTAGTGTTTTTTTTCAGCTTTTGGGCGATTATCTTGAGTAGGGTCTCATTTTTTGCGGGATGAGATGACGGTTTGATTGGTACTATTTTGGTGTACATGCGACTTTTTTGATCACTTTTATTACCTTTTTTGGGAAGTAAGGTGGGCAAAATTTCAATTTTCTCATAGTTTTTATTTTTTTATTTTTATGGCGTTCACCGTGCGGGGAAAGTAACATGACCATTTTATAGATCAGGTCGTTACGGACGCGGCGATACCTAATATGTGTAGTTTATTTTATTTTTTTTAATTTTTATTCAGTGATAAATGTGTTTTTTTTTATCTTAACTTTTTTCACTTTTTTTTTAATTTTTTTTGACCCAGACCCGCTTGGTTCTTGAAGATCCAGTGGGTCTGATGTCTGTATAATACAGTACAGTACAATATATATTGTTCTGTACTGTATTTTACTTACACTAAACAGATCTATGCTTTCAGCATAGATCTGTTCAGCACCATGGACAGCAGGACGCATGAGCAGGCGTCCTGTTGCCATGGGAACCCTCCCCGTCTGCTCAGAACTTCGCAGACGGGGAAGGGTAAGCACGGGGCTGAGGGGGGCTCTCTGGGGGCTCTCTCCCTCTCCATTGGGGGGCTGCAAAGGCACAGCAGCCCCCCGATGGAGAGGGAGTGAGCTCCCTGACCGATGACAGTTAACTTTTTCCATACAGCGGTCCGTACGGACCGCGGTATGGAAAGGGTTAAACGGCTGACATCTGCACAGATGTCAGCCGTTTATACCAGGGTGCAAGCAATGTGCTGGCACCCTGGTATAACCACTAGAAGCCAACGATCATTCATGGGAGGCGGGCGGGGGATCGCGATCCCGCCTGCCGCACCGCCCGCCTCCCGCAACGCCCCCACCGCATGCGACACCCCCCCCTGCACCACCCGCCGGCATCAAATCATGCAGGGGTGCAGGGGGGGGTAAAAAATATAGATTTTAGCCACTCTAAAGTTTCTGATCCCCGCGGTCAGGGACCGCGGGCATCAGAAACTGCAAAAAGCGCAGCAAACCGCAGGTCTGAATTGACCTGCGGTTTGCTGCGATCGCCGACACGGGGGGGTCACATCACCCCCCCTGGCGTTGTCACAGGATGCCGGCTGAAGGATTTCAGCCGAAATCCCGTTCCGTTTAACCCCTCGGGCGCCGGAATCCCGATTTAAAAGTTAGGACGTACCGGTACGTCCTTGGTCCTTAAGGACTCGGGAAATAGGGCGTACCGGTACGTCCTATGTCCTTAAGGGGTTAACTGGACTGCGTCCTCCCCGCCATCATTCATAGCCTCGGCCATCTCCTTAGCCTTGCTTCTTGTGATGCTGGCCATCATTGCAACTGATGATCACTGACAAAGACTGCAACCTGATGCACACACACCTTATTGTATTTGCACTCACACTGTCTAGTGTTGAGCTGATCTTAAGACTCCAGTGGCAAAAGCTACTGCTGGTAGTCTTTAGTGTCTGGGAGTATGGGTCTCACACTCACACACACTAGTATCTCAATCTCACCTTTCTGCCACCGATATGTGAGGGATACCACCCCTCGTGCCCGCTTGACGTCAACTACATCGAGCTTACGAGACGCGGTATGGTCCCTGGTTACCAAGACGTGACGTTACGCTCTCCTGGAGGAGCATATAAGGTCAGCTTGGTACAGTTTACACAGGCACCTCCTTTCCATGCGGGCACAGAGAGGCAACAAGCTGAGAGAGCCTTTTCACTGCCGCAGTGAAACAGCGCCTTCTCAGCCAGGGTAATCTGCCAACAGCTTCTCGTTTGATATAAGCCCGGTCCGCTAACGGGATTATATAGGGTGAGAAACCAACCCATGGTAGCTTATAACTAGGCCGAAACATGGACGTGGGGATTTGTGATTAAGATACAAGACAGCACAAGATTAAATTATATATTTAATCGCCTTAAGGCAGTGCTTCTCAATTATTTTCTGTCATGCCCCCCCTAGGAAGAAGAAAACATTTTGCGCCCCCCGCGCGACTGTAAATAGTATCATTTGTCGGGGGCTCCCTCTCTCCAGCCGTAGAGTTGCTAGGCAACCGACGCCGCGTGGGACGCGGCTTTTGGATGACGGACACTTATGGGGGGGATCTGTGGATGACGGACACTTATGGGGGGATCTGTGGATGACGGACACTTATGGGGGGGATCTGTGGATGACAGACACTTATGGGGGGGATCTGTGGATGACGGACACTTATGGGGGGGATCTGTGGATGACGGACACTTATAGGGGGGATCTGTGGATGACGGACACACACTTGTGGGGGGATCTGTGGATGACGGACACACACTTATGGGGGGATTTGTGGATGACGGACACTTATGGGGGGATCTATGGATAACGGACACTTATGGGGGGGATCTGTGGATGACGGACACTTATGGGGGGATCTGTGGATGACGGACACTTATGGGGGGGATCTGTGGATGACGGACACTTATGGGGGGATCTGTGGATGACGGACACACACTTATGGGGGATCTGTGGATGACGGACACTTATGGGGGGATCTGTGGATGACGGACACTTATGGGGGGATCTGTGGATGACGGACACTTATGGGGGGGATCTGTGGCTGGCACTGTTACAGGGGGATCTGTGGCTGGCACTGTTATATATGTGCCATACACAGACCCCCCCACCCCATAACAGTGCCATCCACAGTGCCCCCCCCAGCCCATAACAGTGCCATCCACAGACCCCCCCCCCACCCCATAACACTGCCATCCACAGACTCCCCCATTGCCGTTCCAGTACAGTTATAGAATGTGTAAAATTAATAATGATTCTATTCATTAGGCCCCCTCTGTAGTAGAACATTCAATATATCCATCCTACTCACAGGGCTGTTATCGTAATCCAGGCCGGCCGGGCAGACGAGCGGCAGCGTCACCTACTGAAGTCACTTGCCTGCGCCGCCTGCTTCATTCATAAAGTGTGCCGGGCAGGCACGTGACGTCAGTCAGTGACGCTGCCGCTCGTCTGCCCGGCCGGCCTGGATTACGATAACAGCCCTGTGAGTAGGATGGATATATTGAATGTTCTACTACAGAGGGGGCCTAATGAATAGAATCATTATTAATTTTACACATATATTAGTATACCGGAGGGAGCGGTGGGGCGGGGCTATAGTACAGTGACCGCACCGCCCCACCGCTATTGCCGGCCCCCAGCTCCAGGCCCTGAACGAGCCCCCCTTTACGAAGCCTGGCGCCCCCCCCTGGGGGGCGCGCCCCACTATTTGAGAAGCACTGCCTTAAGGGCACACTAGATATAACACTATACACACAGAATATACACTCACCTAAAGAATTATTAGGAACACCTGTTCTATTTCTCATTAATGCAATTATCTAGTCAACCAATCACATGGCAGTTGCTTCAATGCATTTAGGGGTGTGGTCCTGGTCAAGACAATCTCCTGAACTCCAAACTGAATGTCAGAATGGGAAAGAAAGGTTATTTAAGCATTTTTGAGCATGGCATGGTTGTTGGTGCCAGACGGGCCGGTCTGAGTATTTCACAATCTGCTCAGTTACTGGGATTTTCACGCACAACCATTTCTAGGGTTTACAAAGAATGGTGTGAAAAGGGAAAAACATCCAGTATGCGGCAGTCCTGTGGGCAAAAATGCCTTGTGGATGCTAGAGGTCAGAGGAGAATGGGCCTACTGATTCAAGCTGATAGAAGAGCAACGTTGACTGAAATAACCACTCATTACAACCGAGGTATGCAGCAAAGCATTTGTGAAGCCACAACACGCACAACCTTGAGGCGGATGGGCTACAACAGCAGAAGACCCCACCGGGTACCACTCATCTCCACTACAAATAGGAAAAAGAGGCTACAATTTGCACGAGCTCACCAAAATTGGACTGTTGAAGACTGGAAAAATTTTGCCTGGTCTGATGAGTCTCGATTTCTGTTGAGACATTCAAATGGTAGAGTCCGAATTTGGCGTAAACAGAATGAGAACATGTATCCATCCTCTGATGGCTACTTCCAGCAGGATAATGCACCATGTCACAATGCTCAAATCATTTCAAATTGGTTTCTTGAACATGACAATGAGTTCACTGTACTGAAATGGCCCCCACAGTCACCAGATCTCAACCCAATAGAGCATCTTTGGGATGTGGTGGAACGGGAGCTTCATGCCCTGGATGTGCATCCCTCAAATCTCCATCAACTGCAAGATGCTATCCTATTAATATGGGCCAACATTTCTAAAGAATGCTATCAGCACCTTGTTGAATCAATGCCATGTAGAATTAAGGCAGTTCTGAAGGCAAAAGGGTGTCCAACACCGTATTAGTATGGTGTTCCTAATAATTCTTTAGGTGAGTGTATACAGTGGTCTGAGGTTACAAATACAGGTAATATGGTGCACACAAGATTACACAAAGCACAAGTCAGTAACCGGGTAGATGAATGTTCCTTTGCGTTCTGATTAGTCCTTTGCTGTATTCACATGGAGGGCAGTGATGTCAGCTGGTTGCAGGTCCCTCTAAACACATGGCACGATGTGACCCTCCTCCAGAGAAAAGACACGCCCGATTGCTGGCACAAGCCTTTCAACCTGTAGCTGGTCCCCTCCCTCCCGGCCTTTGGGAGGGGTCCACCCCTCATCTGCTGGGCTGGCAGCAAATGACCCACAAAACCCTTTAGGATTCATAGCTCCAGGCCAGAAGGTCACAGGGAGATAGTTCTGGCACCAACGGATCCGCCTGGGTTCCGGCTACCAGTAGAGTCCAAGCATGGTACCATTATTGGGTTTTATGTGGGGAGATATGTATATCTCCCTTCCTTGGCATCCCACCACCAAACTAAGACCATGGGCATGTTCATCGTGGCCACCAGGACACAAATATGTATCCAGTTTGCGCCTATGATGGCCGGACGATTCATAATTCCTTATAAGTCGTCGGTTCCATGCTGTCTGCTAGATTTGATTTAACTTGGGAATGGCTTAGACCCCCTGTTTTTCTGCAGGATCCATGCTGTCTGAATGGGGTGTGAAATTGTAAACAAAGGTGGCCTGCAAGAAGTTTTCTGCCATATGGCTGGGGCTTTGAAGGAGGGCCCTCCTGTGGAGTTCACTACCTCTGCTAGCTGACAGCTGATGGCTGGTGTGGGAACATGGCTGACATGAAATAATAATCCATATTCCTCACACTCATTCTTCCCACTTTCTTAACACAATCTTCTTTCATTTACTATTAAGACCTTTCACTCTTATCATGACAATACTACTTTTCACACTTGTAGAAACCTACATGCCATTAACTGCCAGCAACTTATTGACACCCTACAGTTAGCTCCTACCCCAATCTTTTCCCTCTCCTGTCCAGACCTGGCTGCCAATCAATACAACCATACCATCAAAACCCCCCTAGATGAAGTAGCTCCAATATAAATCTGATCCTCTTGACAGAACACAGCAACCCTAGCAAACACCTGAAATACATTTTCTCCAGCAGTGCTCAAGGTGTGCAGAACACTTATAAAGAAAATCGCGAATATCAGCAGACTTCCTCCATTATAAATGTATGCTTAAAACATACAATTCAGCCCTCAACATTGCCAAACAAAAGTACTTCCCCTTTCTCATCTCCTCACTCTCAAATAACCCAAAACGACTCTTTGACACATTTCATTCCCTTCTAAGCTCTAAAGTTCCACAACCCGTCACTGACCTCTGCGCTGATGACATGGCCACTTACTTCAGAGACAAGATTGACAATATCCGGTAGGAAATAATCTCCCAGTCCCCAACCAATTTCAATCCTCCCCCCTCCCACACTCCACATGCTCTCTTTCCTCTTTTGATGTTATAACAGATGAAGAAGTCTCCAGGCTTCTCTCTTCTTCTTGATCCACAACCTATTCCCTCACACCTCCTCCTGTCCCTCTCCCCGGCTGTCAATGCTCACCTAACTACAATTTATAACCTCTCTCTCTTCTGGTATCTTTCCGTTCCCTTTAAAGATTCTATTCTAACTCCACTACAAAAAAAAACATCTCTTGACCCAAACTGTTCTGCTAACTACCAACCTATTACTAACCTCCCCTTCATCTCTAAACTCCTTGAATGTCTTGTCTACTTTCACTTATAAGCTATCTCTATGCAAACTCTCTTCTTGACCCCTTACAATCTGCTTTTCGACATATCTACAGAAACTACCTGTAACGGTCGCGTACACACACACACAGGGGGGAGGGAAGTGACCACTGCGCTCCACCCTTACCCCTGGCCCTGCCTACTTGCCTCGTGAGTCCTAATGACAGGGGACAACTGGACGGCAATCCCTAACTTGTAATAAGTGCAGGGATGACAGACAGACAAACAACAGAACGTGAACGGACCGAATCAATACCAGGAAAGCTACAAAGTACAAATGGAGCAAGCAGAGAATTGTCAGGAGAAGCCGGGGTCATAAATACCAGGAGAGTCGTGAAGTACCAAAGGAGTCAGCAGAGGATCGTCAGGAGGAGGCCGGGGTCAGAATACTAGGAGAGCAGCAAAGTACACAAGGAGCAGGCAGA
Source organism: Bufo bufo (assembly GCF_905171765.1). Taxonomy (NCBI): domain Eukaryota; kingdom Metazoa; phylum Chordata; class Amphibia; order Anura; family Bufonidae; genus Bufo; species Bufo bufo. The sequence goes on along the minus strand of NC_053392.1, from coordinate 257,057,644 downwards.
GGATCGTCAGGAATTCAGCAGGAGGTAAGTACGCCAGGAAAGACAAAATCACAGGTGGAACCTAAATTAACAGGCAACCTGTGGCCAGCAGTGGGGAGTGAGGGTCATGTGACGTGGCCAGTGTCACATGACCGACAGACCAACCAGTCGAGCACCGAGTGATCAGCTCGGCGCTCAAGGCAGACTTAGGAGCAGGGGGCCTCCCAGCTAGCAAAGCCGCCCTGGGAACGAGGTCAAACACAGATCCTCGCTCCTGAAGCTAAGCAGCAGGTCTGTGGCTAATGGGAGACCGAGTGCACCTTCGGAACCCCGTTACACTACCCTTACCAAAGTGTCTCCTGACAACAAAAAGAAATGGTGATTATTCTCTACTGATTCTTCAGAATCTCTTTGCAGCATTTGATACAGTAGACCACAAACTCCTCCTCACCATGCTCCACTCAATTATCCTTAAGGGCACTGCTCTCTCCTAGTTCTTTTCCTATCTCTCTGTTCGCTCCTTTAGTGTATCATTCGCTGATTCTACTTCTTCTCTTCTTCCTCTTGATGTTGGCATTCTTTAGGGTTCAGTACTAGGTCCTCTATTCTTCTCCCTCTACACAGTCCCCATCAGATAGACTATCAGTAGATTTGGCTTTTGATACCATCTCTATGCTGACACCCAACTATACACTTAATTCCCCTGACATCACCCCTGCTTTACTCCAAAACACCAGTAATTGTCTGGCAGCTGTCTCTAACATCATGTACTCTCTGTATCTAAAACTGAACCTCTCAAAAACTGAACTTCTTGTCTTTCTCACATCTACTAACCCACCTAAACTTGATATTTCAATTTCGGTCTGGGGTACTATCATAACACCTGTGCAACACACCCACTGTCTTGGGGCTACATTTGACTCGGATCTTTCCTTGCCCATATCCAATCACTTGCACGCTCTTGTCATCTGCACCTCAAGAATATCACCAGAATCTGGGCTTTTCTTACAGTGGAAAGGGCAAAAACTCTTGTTGTTGCCTTGATTAATTCTCTTCTCGACTACTGAAACTCAATACTAATAGGTCTCCCTCTCACTAAACTCTCCCTCCGTCAGTCTGTCCTAAATGCTGCAGGCAGGGTCATCTATCTATCTACTTGCTATACTGATGCTACTAGCCTGTGCCAGTCACTTCATTGGTTGCCCATCCTCCACAGAATACAGTTCAAACCTCACCCACAAAGCTCTACACAGTGCTGTACCTCCATATATCTCCTCCCTCATTTCCATCTACCACCCTACTCGTGCTCTCTATTCTGTTAGTGACCTAAGATTAAAATTCACCATAATGTGTACCTCTCACTCCCGTCTTCAAGACATTTCTAGAGCTGCACCTACTCTCTGGAATACTCTGCCCTGGAATATCAGGTCAATTCCTAACTTCCCTACCTCCAGGCTTCCTAAAATGACTGTTCCACAAGTAAACTCTCCCCCACCAACTACTCAGGACTGAATTCAATCTTCTAATAATCCCACACCCAAATTAAATCGGCCTACACTAATAATGGCTTGACTACTAGATATAACAATCAACTGTGTCACCCACAATTCCTCATAGATTGTAAGCTCGTGTGAGCAGACCCCTCACTCCTAGTGTTTCAGTTGTATATTAGCTAGTTACCTTGTTATGTTTTTTGTTTTTTACATGAACCATCTGAATTTGTAACGAGCTGCGGAATATGGTGGCGCTATATAAATAAATAGTATTATTATTCAAATACAGTAGTTGAATAAAAAAAAAGGCAAAAAAGGCACTTGCTGAGATTTTACAAAGCGGTTACTTTTTTCTGCAATTTTTTTTTTTTTAAATGCATCAAAAAGGACTCAAAACTGAACACATAGATACAAATGGTTAGTTTTAGGGCAATGCTTTCTGGGCAATATAAAGAAAACTGTCTCTCTTATGCCATGCAACTAGAGGTGACTACACTGTAAGTCGATGACTACCCTAAAACCCCTTGCCCCTTTGACTAACTATATAATTTACAAAATGCATTCCTGTTCTAGTAGTGATTTAGATGTGTCATACAGAAACATAGCTAGGCTTTTTCTTCACCTGAGGCAAAGATCACACAGGGTGATTGCTGCAAAACTCTGCATGCAGTTATGTCTCAGGCAGATTTGTAAATGGTTGCAGATGTAGTCTGATTAGACACCTAACATCCCAAAAGCCTGCATCCTGGCTCTAGTCTCCCAGAAGGTCCTGATTAAGGGGCACTGAGTGATAGTCTCCACTGTGAGACTGTAAGTTAAGTATAACCTATCCCCTGACGAACTGGTCGTAATCTTTACCGACTGGGGAAACGCAGCGTCAGGAAATTGTCTTTTCTATGTAACTTTGTCCACTAGTGGGATGCTTATATGTACTCAGCAATATTTACTACTTTTATTTCCCTTTCCTGAATAGTGTAGGGTCCTATAGGGGCATTTAGACAAGGTACGAGGACAGGGAACCCCTACCATTAAGGGGTGTCCCTGGGTTGAGGTCTAGGAAGGGACGCATAGGGAGAAATAGGTTTTTATTGTTTATCCCCATGTTGCGTTGCCCTGGAATTTTTACCAGTGATATCATCATCACGTCCTTCCTCACCACGTACCTCTCATTTGAGTCCCCTGCAATCTTCAAATAAGTGACATCGGGCTATTTCAACAAACAGTGAGTAACCCTGTAAGATTTTAAAAACTATATTTTGATCTGAGATATTAAGTATTTCATTTTGTATACATGTTGTCTTGATCCATGGGATCTGAGCTTGATCTGAGCGTATGTTTTAAGAGAACATTAAAAGGTATATTTTAGATTTATGGGAAGGTGTTCTGGATTTTTCTGATTTATACTTCCTCTTGTTTCTATATGCTGCTGAGGCGGTTTTTGTGTCGACTAAACACTGGGTCTTGCCACAAGAGGGCATAAAAGTGCTTCCTCTGCTGAACTACAAAAATGCTCTCAGAGGATACCTTTGAGCAGTGTACCTCTTGGTGAGAGGTCATTGAGTCGTTGACATACTGTCACGACCGCTACCCCAGCAGCAGTCGTGTCGCACCAGACGGAGGGGAAGGGGGACCCTTATCTATGGATGGGAATAGTATGGCCACCCCTGACTAACCCTAAGCTGGCACCTGTCTGCCCTGATACCCTAGACGGGGTGTGAACCTGTGCGGCGAGCAGGATGCCTAAACCCTCAGTCACCCTAAAAAAGCCTAGAGTGGGGAAAGGCCGATGGGAGCACTAGTCACCATCACTCATGTCTAGGAGAACAGCAGGGGAAGACAGCAACAAACAAACTATATCAGAGATAGACTTATCCAGTCACGAGCAGAGAAGGCGATCCCAATCACGACAGTCCACGCCAGACAAGAGCTCCACAGCAACACCATCAAACGATCTCCTTCAAAGGTCAGAATAGAACTGGAATTAAGGACTATATCTGGCAATGACTGCCAGTGAAAGTGAAACTAATATAGTAGCTGGGAGTGGCAGACAGGACTCACCTGAGAAGGATGCCTACAAACTCCCAGTCAGGACAAAAAGGTTCACAAGGCAAAACCCAGATGACATACCCTGAACCACGGAGCAAACTCACAAGCTATCGCGAGTAGCAAGTCGCTGCGACCTTCTCCTCCCAGACCTGTCTGGATCAGTCACAGTTGTGACAGTACCCCCCTTTCTACGAGGGGCCCCTGGACCCTCAAGACCAGGCCTCTCCGGATTGGAGCGATGAAAAGTCCGAATGAGTCTGTCCGCTTTTATCTCTGATGCTGGAACCCACATTCTCTCTTCGGAACCATAACCTTTCCAGTGCACCAGGTACTGAAGAGAGCGGCGAACATATCGTGAATCAACAATCTTTTCTACCTGAAACTCAAGACTGCCATAAACAACCACCGGTGGAGGCGGTAGTGGCAATGGTTCAGGAGGTTCTACATATCTCTTAAGTAGAGATCTGTGGAAGACATTATGGATCCTTAGAGTCTGAGGTAGCTCCAGACGAAAAGCCACCGGGTTAATGATCTTAATTACCCTATAAGGACCAATAAATCTCGGACCTAATTTCCACGAGGGAACCTTCAACTTGATATTTCTGGTAGACAACCACACCAAGTCATTCACCCCAAGGTCCGGACCTTCAGAGCGCCTCCTATCAGCCACACGTTTGTATCTACCACCCATTCTCTTCAAACTTTCTTGCACACTCTGCCACACTGAAGAAAGTGAAGACGCAAATCGTTCCTCCTCGGGAATCCCAGACGGCCCCCCCTCACTAAACGTACAAAACTGAGGATGGAAACCATACGCACCAAAAAATGGTGACTTATCGGTGGATTCTTGACGACGATTATTAATGGCAAACTCGGCTAAATAAGATGACCATTCCTCCTGATTTTCGGAAACAAAGCATCTCAAATATGTCTCTAGGTTTTGATTGGTACGTTCAGTCTGACCGTTGGACTGTGGATGGAAAGATGAAGAAAACGACAGATGAACCCCTAAACGAGAACAAAAAGCTTTCCAAAGTTTAGAAACGAATTGGGTACCACGATCCGAAACAATATCGGAAGGGACCCCGTGAAGCTTCACGATGTGGTCAATAAAAAACTGAGCCAGTGTGTTAGCATTAGGCAATGCGGCAAGAGCAATAAAGTGCACCATTTTACTGAATCTGTCAACAACTACAAGAATAACAGTCTTTCCCGCTGATACTGGTAGATCCGTAATGAAATCCATTGACAGGTGCGTCCAAGGCCTGTTGGGGATGGCCAGAGGTAAAATACGCCCTGCCGGACGAGTATGATCTACCTTAGAATGAGCACAGGTAGCACATGCAGACACACAATTCAACACCTCCTGGCGCCATTTAGGCCACCAGAACCGACGAGACACTAACTCAGAGGTTGCCCTACTACCTGGGTGTCCTGCCAGTGTGGAGTTATGGTGTTCTTTTAGTATCTCCAATCGTAAATTTTCTGGCACAAACAGTTTACCCGAGGGGCAGGAGGCCGGGGCGTCCCCCTGAGCTTCCAACACCCTCCCCTCCAAACCTGAGTGTAATGCAGAGACCACCACCCCCTTTTGCAAAATGGGCTCTGGTACCTCAACATCACCCCCTCCAGGAAAACTTCGAGACAATGCATCCGCCTTAGTATTTTTTGCCCCCGGGCGATAGGTTATTACAAAATTAAACCTAGTAAAAAATAACGACCACCGAGCCTGTCTAGGGGTGAGACGTTTAGCAGACTCCAGATATAATACGTTTTTGTGATCAGTAATCACTGTGACGGGATGAACCGCCCCCTCCAAAAAATGACGCCACTTCTCAAAAGCCAACTTAATAGACAAAAGTTCCCTGTTGCCAATATCATAGTTCCTTTCTGCAGTAGACAATTTCTTCGAAAAGAAAGCACACGGACGCCATTCACCAGGGGACGGGCCCTGAGATAGTACCGCTCCCACCCCCACCTCTGATGCGTCAACCTCTACAATAAAAGGAAGCGAGACATCTGGCTGTACGAGAATAGGGGCCGAGGTGAATCTCTCCTTCAGAGATGCAAAGGCAGTTTTGGCTGCATGTGACCATTTGGAAAAGTCGGATCCCTTTCGGGTCATGTCCGTCAGTGGTTTGACCACCAAGGAATAGTTTTTTATAAACTTTCGATAAAAATTGGCAAACCCCAGGAAGCGTTGCAATGCCTTCAGGTTCTCAGGCAGATCCCAGTCTATAATCGCCCGGACTTTCTCTGGATCCATGCGGAAACCTGAATCTGACAACACATACCCCAGAAATGGCAGTTCTTTTACGGCGAACACACATTTATCTAACTTAGCAAACAATTTGTTGGCCCTTAATATCTGCAGCACTTGTCTCACATGGATCTTATGTGTATCCAGATCCGGGGAATAGACCAGGATGTCATCAAGATATATCACAACAAATCTCCCGATAAGGTGACTAAAAATATCGTTGACAAAATGTTGGAATACCGCAGGCGCATTAGTAAGACCAAATGGCATGACCAGATTTTCATAATGCCCTTCCGGAGTATTAAAAACCGTCTTCCACTCATCCCCCTCTTTGATGCGAACCAGGTTATAGGCTCCTCTGAGATCCATTTTGGAGAACCATTTAGCACCAGCAACCTGATTAAAGAGGTCGGGAATGAGAGGAAGAGGATAGGGATCTCGGATAGTTATCCGGTTTAATTCCTGGAAATTCAGGCAAGGACGTAGGCCCCCATCTTTCTTTTTAACAAAAAAGAACCCTGCAGCCACAGGTGAAGAAGAGGGTCTGATGTGTCCCTTAGCCAAACTCTCCGAAATATAATCTTTCATAGCCTTCCTCTCCGGGCGGAAAGATTGTATAACCGGGTTTTAGGTAGTTTTGCCCCAGGTAGTAGATTAATCGGGCAATTATATGGACGATGAGGTGGTAACCCCTGACAACCCTTCTCAGAGAACACATCCATAAAATCTGACAGAAAGGCAGGTAAAGATGTTACAGAGAGTGTAGAGCACCTACTTCTCAAGCAGTTGTCCTTACAATATTCACTCCACTCCACAATCTCCCCGGCCTGCCAATCCACCACTGGATTGTGAGTCACCAGCCAGGGAAGCCCCAATACCATAGAAGCCGGAAGACCGTCCAGGACATAACACGAGATATGCTCTTTATGGAGGTCCCCTACCTGCAGATGGATATTATGAATGATCTGAGTTAACTCTTTCTGAGTAAGAGGGGAGGAGTCGATGGCAAAAACAGGAATAGTTCTGCGTATCGGTTCTGGAGTAAAACCCAGAGCCTGAGCAAACCGTGAATCCACCAAGTTGACCCCCGCCCCACTGTCCAAAAAGACGGAACAGATCTCAGTCTTATTGCCCGCCTCCACGGTAGCGGACAACAAAAACTGAGACATGCGTATGGAGGAAACGAATACGCCCAGACTGTTATCCTCCGCACAATCTGGGGACTCTAGTTTTCCCGGCGGCTCCTTTGTTTGTGGTCTCTTGGGTTCTGAGGGACAAACCTTTACAAAATGACCCCTCCCCCCACAACGAAAACAAACCTCTGACCTACAGCGGAACTTAGGAGGATTCACCCGTCTAGTGGCGCCCCCTATTTGCATTGGTTCTACTGGATCATAACAAACCGATCCCTGCCCTATAGAGGCCTCCGTAAAATTTTATAGTCTCTCCCTGAGTCGTCTGTCGATTCTTATGGACAGAGACATAGCAGCCTCCAGAGACCCAGGGACCTCGTATACCGCCAGTGCGTCTTTTAATTTTTCAGACAACCCCTGGCAGAACTGACTCCTAAGGGCCGAGTCGTTCCATAACGTATCAGTAGCCCACCTACGGAATTCAGAACAATATAGTTCAGCAGACCGGTTCTCTTGCTGAAGTCCACGCAGCCTAGACTCAGCCAGTGAGACCCTGTCCGGGTCATCATATACGAGACCCAGGGCTTCAAAAAACTCCTCCACTGATCGTAAGGCCAGAGAGTCTGATGGTAGGGAGAAAGCCCAAGCCTGCGGATCTCCCTGCAGGAGAGAAATTACAACACCCACCCGTTGCTCCTCACCGCCGCAGGATCTAGGGCGTAACCTGAAGAACAATTTGCAAGCTTCTCTGAAGGTTACAAATTGGTCTCTCCCTCCTGAGAACCTATCAGGTAAAGCCACTTTTGGCTCAGGAGTACCTTGGTTTCCCGTAGCAACGGTGGAACCCAAGGATGGCTGCTGCCGCACTGTTGCTTTTAATCCTGCCACTTCAAGGGATAATCCCTGTAATTGTTTCGCCAAAACCGTAACCGGATCCATAGTGGAACAGAAAAATACAAAGCAAAACAGCAAGCAAAAAAACTATATCAGAGATAGACTTATCCAGTCACGAGCAGAGAAGGCGATCCCAATCACGACAGTCCACGCCGGACAAGAGCTCCACAGCAACACCATCAAACGATCTCCTTCAAAGGTCAGAATAGAACTGGAAGTAAGGACTATATCTGGCAATGACTGCAAGTGAAAGTGAAACTAATATAGTAGCTGGGAGTGGCAGACAGGACTCACCTGAGAAGGATGCCTACAAACTCCCAGTCAGGACAAAAAGGTTCACAAGGCAAAACCCAGATGACATACCCTGAACCACGGAGCAAACTCACAAGCTATCGCGAGTAGCAAGTCGCTGCAACCTTCTCCTCCCAGACCTGTCTGGATCAGTCACAGTCGTGACACATACCTGTATAATGCACTCAAAGATATTTTTCCCAGTTTGTAAGAAGGCCCATCATTGGAATGAAAGAAGCAGGCCAAATAGGCCGTTGTGCATCCATTACATGTCTTGCCATTGACAGTGAGCCACCGTGACCTTCTTTTGCGGTGCTATGAACTAGAATCATATCATCTTCTGTTTGGGATTTCTCAACAGTTGGGTTTGGATATGGAGGCCTTGTTGTTAGCACTTCAATTCTGCCTTTGCAGTGGAGCAAAATACTGCCCCAGCGGCTGGTATGATGATCGGGGGAGCCATTGCACATGACATTCGGTGACCCCTAGTAGTCATACGAGGAACACTAACAGCTCAGTGATATGTGCAGGACATTCTGCAGCCACGTCTGTTGCACAGGTTGCCAGGGCTTGTAGCTCGCAGTTTTCAATAGGATAATGAAAAAAATATAAAAAAATAAATAAAATAAAACAAATATAGACTCCAGACCAGAATCCATAAAAATAAACCTCAGATCCCCTAAACTAATACAGACCCCAGATACCATACTCTTACTTTTACATTCTGATCACTACAGGACCTGCACAGATATGGCCATATCACCTAATCTGTGCAGTTCCTTCTGCAGGTTCAATGGGTAGGGATCAATGGATAAAGACATTAGCCACCACACTCTGCATCAAAACTTTACAAAATTCCTAATCAACTGTGATTCACTGTTGTTGACAAGTGAATTGAAAAAGCTTGCTTCCATTATTCTATAAGAACTGCAGCGATGACAGAGAAAGGTAGCCTTCAACCAATACCCTACATGTTTTTCCCACTTTATTTCAGTGATCAGGCCTTCCCCTTCAAATGTTTCCTGCCCTCTGCACTTCAAGTTAAAATATTACAAATCACATAAATTCTGAGCTAGGAGTATTGTGGTTGAGTAACGTGCAGATGTGTCTTCTAAGAATAGACCTTTTCTGTTCTTTCCCATTTGAAAATCCTTTGCTTTTTGGAAAAAAATAAATAATGAAATGGCTTTAAACAACTGATTTAATAAAACAAACACACAATCCAAAACGCTGACGACAATTCAAAAGTCCTCCCTGTAAAACACAAGTTACAAGAAAAGGCCCAAACAAGGTTCTTCTTTCCCTTATCCAAGACCCTATAGTTAATGGTGTTTAATAGGGACAATTAGGAATCTGCCCAAACTAGGGACAGGATCCTGAAAGGGTGCTCTGTGTTAGGTAGGGTGAATCTAGACCCCTTCACCTTTCCAACAGGGTATAACAGGGATACTTACACCAACTACCCTACACCTCTACAGTTCCGCCCACCAAGAGACCCTCATTTCTACAAGGAACCATTGTTTCTACAGGCTCAGTATATGTATGACTTCAAAGTGTGATACCAACACTACAGGACGGGTAAGAACGTATGCACTCCCTGTTATAGGGCATTTTTACATAACTATTTTAGTGCCACTGATATTATAGTGGGGCTATAATTTTCTGTTTATTTTTGATTTATAGTGCTGCACCAGCTTATTTTATCTGACCTAGTAAAGATTTACGTTTTAATGAATTCATTTTCCACACTTTAAATATTGGATAATCTGGTGTCAAAGTTTCAAGGTATACTTTGGTGTCAAAGTATAGTAGCTGCAATATTTCCGGCTATTATTTTGTTTGTCTACATAGTTAACTAAAATTAACTCAAGAAACTTATCCTAATGAGCATAACAAGGGAGAGAAGTGACAGTAAGGGGCTAAATCCTCCACATTTAAATGTACAATAATGCCAAAACTCCTAATGAATAATTTTACTATATTGTATTGTAAGTAGGGATGAGCGAACACGGTGAAGTTCGGGTTTGGCGGGTTTGACCGAACTTCAGGTCAAAGTTCGAGTTCGGGACCCGAACTTGACCCGAACAACGAACCCAAACCCGGACCCCATTAGAGTCAATGGGGACTCGAACTTCACTTTATTATTTTCCGTTATAACGGAAAATAATAGCATTCTTAAGATAGAATGCTAAATAAAATGGCCATTGAGCGGTTAAAAATAATTAAAAAAAACTGACCTCATCCACTTGATCGCACAGCCGGTCTCCTCTTCTTTCTTCAGGACCTGCAAAAGGACCTGTGATGACATCACCGTGCTCACCACGTGGTGAGCGCGGTGACATCATCGCAGGTCCTTTTGCAGGTCCTGAAGAAAGAAGAGGATACCGGCTGCGCGATCAAGTGGATGAGGTGAATTTATTTATTATTTTTAACCCCTCAATGGCCATTTTATTTAGCATTATACCTTAAGAATGCTATTATTTTACGTTATAACCATGTTATAATGGAAAATAAGAAAATCATCCGAACACCGAACCGGGTTCAGGTACCCAAACTCGCAAAGTTCGGTACAAACCCGAACTTTGCAGGTAGGGTTTGCTCAACCCTAATTGTAAGTATTTGATGCTTGTAGCTTATTTTGTATAATAATACCCATTATGTTTTTGGAACCTGAAAACAGAAAATTCGCAAATCAGTCAGTGATATAAACTAGGTTAATAGGTTGTCCAGTTTCTAGCATAAAGAATCATTTTATTGCATTCATAATGACAAAAAACAGAATGGGCCAGCTGATGTTGGTCCTGTGGGTCTCCGCACTATGCATATTGGCAGTAGGCGTTCCAGCCCTCCTGTGAACTCATCATTAGTACCTAGTTTGATCACAGAATACTATTGTTTGCCATTGATGGTTGTATCAGAGTTTGCTCTCCCCCATCAAGAATGTCTGTTACTAAATGGGGCAACGGATCTCCCATGAACAGCAGCCAACAACCACCTTTGCTAAACTATGGGTTCAAATTGAAAGATCTTGGATTCACAAACCACAGGAGAATACCAAGTATCTGTATGACCATTACCAGGCCAAAGGGGATGCCTGTAAAGCAGCAATTCTGTCAGTGTAAAGCCTCATGCAGTATAAAGCCTCATGCAGACGTCCGTGGAATATGATCCGTGAGATACCGGACTGGCATTGCAGGAGCGCACGGCATCATAGCAACCAATGACGCCGTGCGCTCCTGCAATGCCAGTCCGGTATCTCACGGACCGTGTTCCACAGACATCTGCATGAGGCTTAATGCTATATGATCCTGTCAGAGGAGCAGAGTCCAGAAAGGGACCTCTCACTGACACACACTGCAGGTTTATTGCATTCAACTCACTTGTGAGTGTCTGCGCTTAAAACCATACTTGGAATACATTACATACAGTGCAACAAATCATACAGGGTAATACAGTGCCACAAACCTCTTACATCCAGTAATGTCTCCTCAGATGTAGACGTTGTCTTTCCTCATCTTCTCCATTCAGACCACACCGCCATGAAGATTTATTTCAGACATTTCTTCTCTCTGCAGATTTTGACATACAGACATCTTAGTTTCCTACTTTTCCATTATCCTCCCTCCTTCTGAACATCCCATCCAGTGCCCGCTGTGCGTTCAAATACTATACTGCAGAACTAGTCCCCCTGAAAATACTATTACCACACAGACAGTGGCCCCTTAAATAATTATTAGCACACAATGCCCCAAAAAATAACTGCACCCAACAAATAGAGTCATCGACACTAATAGTGTAAGCATAATGTCCCCCAAAAATAATTATGCTAAACTACTGGGCCCCCACAATAAGAGTGCCACCAAAAGTCCCACCAATAGAAATAATTGTCTGCCAGAGTGCAGTTAGTGTTAACAATACATTAACAGTGCCCCCAATAGTAATAATGCCCCCACTGTGCCCATACTAGTAATCACGTTACCCATAGTCCTCCAGTAGTAATAATTCTCCTTATGATGTGTTCCAGTAGAACAATGCCCCTAATATGTGTTAGTACAAAAATACCCCCTTATAATGTTCACCAGTACAAAAAAATACCTCCTTATAAGGTGCACCAGTACAAAAAATATCCCTTCTAATGTGCGCTAGTACAAAAAATACCTCCTTATAACGTGTGCCAGCACAAAAAATACCCCTTTATAATGTGCGCTAGTACAAAAAATTCCCCCTTATAATGTGTGCTAGTGCAAAAAATGCCCCCTTATAATGTGTGCTAGCGCAAACAATCCCCCCATATAATGCAGGCTAGTGCAAAAAATACTCTTATAATGCATGCCAGTGGAAAAAAAAAAATACCCCCTTGTAATGTGTGCTAGTACAAAGAATACCCCCTTTTAATGTGCACCAATAGAAAAAATACCCTCTTATAATGTGCCTTAGTACAAAAAATACCCCTTATAATGTGTGCCAGTGCAAAAATGCCCCCTTATAATGTGTGCAGATTCAAAAAATACCCCCTTATAATGCATGCCAATGCAAAAAATACCCCCTTATAATGTGCACCAGCAAAACAATGTGCACACAAAACTGCGGCATATATCTGGACCAGATACTTAGGCAGTTCGTTGTGTCCCTACCTGCATATACGAAGGACACAATGGACTTCCTTAACAAGATCGATAAACTCAATCTGGACCCTGACTGCCTGTTAGCTAGTATCGACGTTGAGTCGCTTTACAGTTCTATCCCACACAATTATGGACTTATAGCCGTTGAGTATTTTCTTAAGACAAGAGGTATACACTGTAGGGCACATAACATCTTTACCCTTCAGTTACTGGAATTCACTGTGACTCATAATTTTTTTCTTTTTAACACGCGGTTCTACCACCAGCTCAGGGGGACGGCAATGGGGAGCCCCTGTGCCCCCACCTATGCCAACCTCCTCCTGGGCTGGTGGGAGGATACCTGTGTGTTCCCTGACCGACCAGTTTGGTGGGCTGACAAGATCATATTTTGGACACGATATATTGCCGACATCTTCTTGGTGTGGAAGGGTTCACCGGGGGAACTAAAAAGGTTCATTGCTGAACTTAATAGCAACGAGATTGGCCTCCGGTTCACCTATGAACTAGACCCCAACACAATCACTTTCCTAGACATAAGGGTAATCAAAGAGGGTGAAAGATTTGTGACGGACATGTATAGGAAAGCCATGGCCACTAATTCTTTGCTTCACTGGAAGAGCCATCACCCTACTCCCCTCAAACGGGGTATACCAAGAGGTCAATACCTCCGAGCAAGGAGGAATCTTTCGGAGGGTGAGTCCTTTTTCAGTGAGGCAAAGAAACTACAAGACAGATTTTGGGGTACGGGGTACCCGCAGGCGGTTCTGAAGGAGGCGTTTAAAAACGCGCAACAGAAAAACCGGACTGACCTTCTGGTCCCGAGACATAGGGCCTCAGAGAAACAACAACCGCTGCGGATTATCTCCACCTTCGACATAGCTAATCACGAAGTGATGACTGTTTTGAAGAGATACTGGCCTATTTTACATATGGATTCCGATTTGTCCGATGTGATCATCCATCTGTTACGTACCGTAGAGGGAAGAGTATAAAAGACCGTCTTGTCCATAGTCATTTCACACCACTGGCAAAGAAGGGTACTTGGTTGGACCGAAAACCTATAGGTGTTTTCAGATGCGGTTCATGTAAGGCATGTGAATACATCTCAACTGCCAAGACCATTACGTGCTCTGTAACCAAACAGGGATTTTGTCAACTGTAGGAGAAAGGGGGCAATTTACATCTGCCAATGTACATGTCCATTGGACTACATAGGTAAAACAGTGAGAGAAATTAGGAGGAGGATCTGCGAACACGTAAATGACATAGTCAAAAAGAATGTCACACCTGTGGCATTACATGTTAATGACTGTCATGGGGGTGACCCGAGATGCCTAAGGTTCTCGGTTCTTGAACTGGTAACCACCTTCTCCCCGGGGGGGCGACTGGAATAGGAAGATCCTTCAGAAGGAATGTGAATGGATACATTGGTTTCGGTCCCAGTCCCCCCTCGGGATTAATGAAAGATTAACCTTTTCCTGTTTTCTCTGACTGTGATGACGTGACTAATTGGTGCCCCTTTCCTAGTTTCTGCCGGATACTGCCGGGCCCGATGTATTTTTAAGTATCCCATAACTGGCCGGATGCATGAAGCATCTTAAATGCAGTATTACTAAGATCAATGAATATTATATTTTCATTTTGATAATAAATTACACTCTTTATTGATTTTTTAGGGTGTTATGGATGGTATAATACTGTGGCTCCATAAGTCACCTCATCTCATATCTATAGCTCAGTATTTCTCCTACCAACTATTTTTACCCATGTAAGTCACCGCTGTGAAGATCTATATACTTTGGGCCCCCAAGGCTTTCTATTCTTCAGGGAGGCTGGTATTTCTATGTTGGTAAGATATACTATACGGTTAATTCCGGTATCCTGCACCTGCATGAGAATAAGTATAAGTCCTCTCGATCCAATCATGTGACTGTGTGTCACTGCGTTCCACCGACCGGAAGCATGTGACCGGAAATGCGCGCTCAAAGCTGAGCGCTGTTTAGCGTTCCACCTACCAGAAGGGCCCGTATCCATAGACCGGAAGTGACGTAACCGGAAATGGACGCTGCCGCATCTAATCGATGGGTGGGAAATTTGAATGAGGTGAGTGCATATAAAAAAAGGGGGCACCTGGCGTACACAGACGTGGGCCTATGGAGGAGTTGGGGTGACCGAACCCTAAGACGGACCCTACTAACTGTAAGTAGGGATATTTATCCCTCTCTAGTCCGCACTACCCCGAATAAGATTTGTGACTATGAACTTTGACTTTTCACACTTTTCTAGCTTTTCTGTGTCTATTGAGGGTGTCCATTCTGGATATCCAATAAACCTTTGGACCCTTGATGTTTATACAGAAAATGTGAGTTCCCTTCTATTCAATTGTGGATTTTGGTGGAGGTAATACATGTGATATGTTGGACCATGTACCATATATTTCTTTCCTCCACAGATGCCTGCAAGGAACTTCAGCTACACTGGTTAACGATCTTTGGCATGCTCTTTACTGTTGCACTGAGTCCGTATGGCTGAGTTCTCCTCTTGTTACCTATCAATGGTGCCCTGACTATCTATGTGACATCTATATAAGAACGGATATCTTAATATCAATATAGACCCCCTGATGATCCCACAAAGTGGGGGAAACGCGTCAGGGTTTTTTGAATGACGTATATGTGTATAATTAAGGTTGTGCTGTGTACCTAGCTAGCTGTAACCAGCAGCACTAGGGCTGTATACACAGTACACCATTCGGCCCTTCATCTATAGGGTACGATGTATGTGTAGTTTTTAGTTTTTCGTATTTGTCCACATCTAAGCACAGATCTAATTATTTTCTTACCCTCCAGGACCACCATACTAGGGCTGTGTGAGGATCAGACTAGCCCAGGTTCGAGGACAGGGAGTCGCCACCATTAGGGGTCGTCCCTGGGCTGAGCAATTGTCCAGGCAGAGATAATAGGGATAGTTTCACTCTATGTGTAAAGGTGCTTAGTGTGGTAATATATCTGAGTGGACCCTCAGTGATTATTGTCCTGTCTGTCTATTTATCCATTTAATTTTAAGGATTAGAATTAAAGTATATGACTTTTAATGGGTTATATGATTTGTTGGACCTAGCAAAACAATACCCCCTCATAATGCATGCTACTGCAAAAATGCCCCTTTATATTATGTGCCAGTGAAAAAAATAACCCCTTATAATGCATGCCGGTCCAAAAAATGCCATCTTAAAATGTCTTCCAGTAGAAATAATGCCCCCTTCTGTTTGCAGTACAAAAATGCCCCCTCTTAGTTTCCCCAGTAAAGTCAATGTCCTCATAGAAAAGAACATGACCCCTTATGTGTGCCAGTAAAAAATGTCTCTAGTGCCCTCAGTAGATGCCCCCACCGTGGGTATAATAATAAACTCAAATACTTAACCCATTCAAGACCAAGCTAGTTTTTACCTTCAGGAACAGGCCATTTTTAGCAAATCTGACATGTGTCACTTTAACTTTAAACGCTTTGACTTATCCAGGCCATTCTGAGATTGTTTTCTCATCACATATTGTACTTTATGACAGTGGTAAAATTGAGTCAAAATTTTAATTTTAATTTATAAAAAATAATAATAATAATTACCAAAAATTCAGAAAAATTAGCAAATTAAAAAATTTCTATTTCTCTACTTTTATAATAGACAGTAATACCTCCAAAAATAGTTATTACTTTACATTCCCCATATGTCTACTTCATGTTTGGATCATTTTGTGAATGCCATTTTATTTTTTGGGGACATTAGAAGGCTTAGAAGTTTAGAAGCAAATCTTGAAATTTTTCCGAAAATTTCCAAAACCCACTTTTTAAGGACCAGTTCAGGTCTGAAGTCACTTTGTGAGGCTTACATAATAGAAACCACCCAAAAATGACCCCATTTTAGAAACTACACCCCTCAAGGTATTCAAAACTGATTTTACAAACTTTGTTAACCCTTTAGGTGTTCCACAAGAATTAAAGGAAAATGGAGATGAAATTTCAAAATTTCACTTGTTTGGCAGATTTTCCATTTTAATCCATTTTTTTTTTCAGTAACAAATATCAAGGGTGAACAGCCAAACAAAACTCAATATTTATTACCCTGATTCTGTAGATTACAGAAACACCCCATTTGTAATTGTTAACTGCTGTACGGGCACACGGCAGGGCGCAGAAGGAAAGGAATGCCATATGGTTTTTGAAGGGCCATGTCACATTTAAAGACCCCCTGATGCACCCCTAGAGTAGAAACTCCAAAAAATGAACCCATTTTGGAAACTACGGGATAAGGTGGCAGTTTTGTTGGTACTATTTTAGGGTACATATGATTTGTTTCAGTTTTACATAATAAAGCATCTTTGAAAAAAATTATTTTTTTAGTGTCTCCATATTCTGAAAGCCATAGTTTTTTTTTATTTTTGGGCGACTGTCTTATGTAGGGTCTAATTTTTTTCAGGATGAGATGATGGATAGATTAGTATGATTTTGGGGTGTGTATGACTTTTTGATCACTTGGTATTACACATTTTGTGTTGTAAGGCGACACAAAATTGCTTTCTTTACACTGTTTTTATCATATTTTTTTATGGTGTTCATCTGAGGGGTTAGGTCATTTATATTTTTATACAGCAGGTTATTACGGATGCGGTGATAACTAATATGTCTACTTTTTTTTATTTATTAACGTTTCACACAATAACAGCATTTTTTAAACAAAATAAAAACATGTTTTAGTGTCTCCATATTCTGAGAGCCATAGTTTTTTTTATTTTTTGGCCGATTGTCTTAGGTAGAGTCTCATGTTTTGCGGGATGAGATGAAGGTGTGATTGGTATGATTTTGGGGTGCGTATGATTTTTTGATCGCTTGGTATTACACTTTTTGTGTTGTAAGGTGACAAAAAATAGCTTTTTTAAACTGTTTTTTTTTACGGTGTTCACCTGAGGGGTTAGGTTATGTGATATTTTTATACAGCAGGTTATTACGGATGTGGCAATAACTAATATGTATACTTTTTTTATTTATTAAAGTTTTACACAATAACAGCATTTTTGAAACAAAATAAAATCATGTTTTAGTGTCTTCATAGTCTGAGAGCCATAGTTTTTTTATTTTTTGGGCGATTGTTTTAGGTAGGGGCTCATTTATTGCGGGATGAGGTGACGGTTATATTGACACTATTTTGGTGGGGAAATGCCTTTTTGATTGCTTGGTGTTGCACTTTTAGTGATGTAAGGTGACAAAAAAATAAGTTTTTATTTTACTTTTTTGACAGTATTCACCTGAGGGTTTAGGTCATGTGATATTTTTATAGAGCCGGTCTATACGAATGCAGCGATACGTAATATGTCTACTTTTCTTTTTTTCCCCACTTTATTTTGGAAAAAAGGAAGCTTTTTTTAACTTTATTTTACTTTTTCAGGGTTTGATCCCTGTTTTAATTCAGTACAATACATTCTGTATTGTACTGAATTGAACTGTCAGTCTCTCACAAAGTGAGACGCTGACAGTTTCCTAGGAGACCCAGCGCTCAGGCTGGATCTCCTGGGCTTCCGTAGGCTGGCAACTCCAATGCCTGTGTATAGCATCGGGGCTGCAATGGCAACTAGCGCAGCGGCTGTGGGGGAGGATGGAGTCAGAGGGAGCCCCCTCCCTCTGTATACCCCGCACGTGCCGTGGTCAGCGCTGACCGCCGCACGTGAAAGGGTTAATCCGCTGGCATCACTGCACACAGCAATGCCGGCGGATGCATCAGGGGGCCCATGCTGTGGATTGGGCGGGTGCAGCTCCTGCACCCGCCTGATCCCATCACGTTCATGCACGTGAGGATGCGGCAAGGAGCCATATTTGCTCACGTACATGTACGTAATAATGAGGGAAGGGGTTAACTCTGCTGTCAGTAATGCAGTGCATGCCTCTTCTGGCCTTTTTCTTGAGCTGTACGCTGCCCAACTCAGTTGGCGCAATGATGATTACATCATCGTGCCCCCTGTGCTAGCCTCTGATAGGCTACAGGCACTAGGCCTGAAGCCTATCAGAGGTAGTGGCGGGGCAGGGAGACATCATTCCTGTGTTCCACTGGCAATGGGGGACCATGCCACTACACCACTGGGTGCTCCTAGAGAGCAGCGTTCCCAGAAATTGACTGTTCCAATGTAGTGGTTGCAATTGACCACAGCATCTAAGGGTTAAAGGTCCATGATTGGATGTTATCACTAATTACAGACTCCACCACCAGGTGTCTGACCTGACATGTGACACTACAAACACTGGGCACAATACAGCAGTGTCTTTGTATAGTAACAGTTCTTTAATGTACAATAACTGGAACACCACGCAACAAAAAAAAAACTTTTCGTCTGCTACTAGGCAAAAACCATTTGTCCTATACTAAATCGAGTGTGCGGATTACAAATCCGTAGTCAGAATTCTTGTAACACGTCACAAAATTTTGCCATGCATAAGTATGCCTAAATGAATTAAGCACTTGGAAAGCATTGAATAATTTTGAACAGAACGAGTTTAACTCCTACATCAAAGTTTGCTTAGTAAACAGTGTATGAAAATGTAATGGAATAACAAAATTTCAAAAAGTCTAGTTTTTCAGTTGAAAAGTCTTAGGCTACTTTCACACTAGCGTTCGGGTGTCCGCTCGTGCGCACCGTTTGAAGGGGCTCACGAGCGGCCCCGAACGCATCCGTCTGGCCCCAATGCATTCTCAGTGGAGGCGGATCCACTGAGAATGCATCCGCCTGCCAGCGTTCAGCCTCCGCTCCGCTCAGTGAGCGGACACCTGAACGCTGCTTGCAGCGTTCGGGTGTCCGCCTGGCCGTGCGGAGGCGAGCGGATCCGTCCAGACTTACAATGTAAGTCAATGGGGACGGATCCGCTTGAAGATGACACAATATGGCTCAATCTTCAAGCGGATCCGTTCCCCATTGACTTTCAATGGAAAGTCTGAACGGATCCGCTCAGACAACTTTCACACTTAGAAAATTTTCTAAGTTTTAATGCAGACGCATCCGTTCTGAACGGATGCGAACGTCTGCATTATCGGACATCAGACGGATCCGCTCCGAACGCTAGTGTGAAAGTAGCCTTACTTGAGCAAGGCCCAGTACTGTTAAAAGTGCTTCAGGCATCTGCTTTTGCGTTTGTGAATGGTCATATTTTCCCATTGCAAAAACGAGCAGTAGTCCCCCATCATGTTGGGATTCCAGCGGCCTTGATACCTGTTCTCATTGTAGAAATATCTTTATGGAACCGCTCTCCATGTTCGTCACTTACGTGTCCCAAATTGGGTGGGAAAAAGTCAAGATGGGAATGTAAGAATTCATTGGAATATCTCCAATATAATGTATTCATATTATAACTGGAAATTTTTTCCCGCTTCCTACTACATGGTATGCAACCATAAATAGTGCCATTAGAAAGTACAACTTGTCCTGCAAAAAATAAGTCCTCATAAGGCTATGTGAATGGAAAAAAAAAAAGTTAGGACTATGGGAAGGCGGGGAGTGAAAAATGAAAACACAAAGATGGAAATTCCCATAGTCCTTAAGGGGTTAAAATCTAGACGTGTCAGGCAAATTCCTAGTTCATATTTGGAATCAGCGCGCTCATTTTAGTATAAATCACATGTTTTTCTCTCAGTAGCAAAATCATTATTGAGCGGTGATATGCCTTTAAATGGTGAATGTGAGGTTGGATCGGCACTCAAAACACTAAGAGAGATGTGGAACCAAACACATTTATTTAAACACAATAAAATAATGCAATCTAGGTACTGTCATCGATTATACAGTCTATCAATAGAATATCGATTATAAAAAATCGATTCTGAAAAATCGATCAAATAAAATCGAATCGAATAAAATACACGGAATAAAAATAAACATAAAAATGCAATATTCTAAATCAATTGCTGTTGAACTGCTTCTGGAGACCTATGTATATCGGTGAAAGTCCCAGTACAAAAGACCCATATGTATGGGAACGTCCCAGTGGCAGATATCAAGATATATAGGGCCCTCAGTCCTTGAATAAAGGGCGAAATTTCGCCTAAATTTCAGGCTTGCATAGTCAATCGATATAACCCGCTTTCAAGAGTGAATGTATATTTTGGTTACTCACAACCCTTTGCGCTGATCAAGAGATTTGTTTTCTGCATGTGGAAGTTATTTCAGGTGGCGTCCCAATCCAGCAGTATTGGTTTCTCTTTGCCGCGGCTCTCAGGATCTCGTCTCAGATCTCGTGGGACTTGGTCGGTCTGTAGGTTTTCGTGAGTCAAGCGAAATTTTTCTCCTTAGTAGTAGGATTTAATACATGGCCATGTATAGTTCGCAGTCGAATTCACGCACAGGTATTCCGACCAGACGCGTTTCAAGATAACTTATCTCTTCCTCAGTGGGTCACCTGTGATCTGAACATCTCGACTTTTAAACTCTCCTCATCTACCCTTAATTATTCACATCGGGTTTCAACATGTGTTAGTAATTTCGTTGAGTAGTTGTAATGCCCGATTTTTTCAGAGCGAGGGTCTCCGAATTTTCAGGGATATCCGATTTTTTATTTATACGTGCTCTGTACTTACAGGTGTTTTGCCAGACTTATCGGGTACAAGGGAAAATATAACGTGTACAAAAGAAAAATATGTATAATATCTACATTAAGGGTCATGGTCATGACCGATTTTGGCAGCATACAGTTCTACATTGCAATATTTTACAGTTCTTGCGTTATTCACGCTTCTCGAACCAATCCCAGATCGGCCGGTATTCTTGCCAGTTAATCGAACTCATTCGATCTTTTAGATTTTTTAGATTTTTTAGATTTTTTCATTTTTGACTCATATCTTTATGATATGTGTGTTTTTGATGTGTTTTTTTTTTTTTCAGTATATATGCGTTTTTTGTGCTATGTGTGCAGAAACTGTTGTTTAGTGTTCTGTATGCGGGATTTTTTCAAAAACCTAAAATAAATCTATTTGATCCCATTTAAGTGAATAAGTGACATAAACTGTGTGGGATGGTGTACTCCTTATAATTTTTTGTCCAGAGCACCAGGCGTGATTGTCCATAGTGAGCCATCTGTTTACTATTTTCAGCAAACTTTATATGCCTTTAAATGCCTGCAAATGATCTAATAAATCTAATATATAAAGCTTAGTGTATGTGTGTGTGTGTGTGTGTGTGTGTGTGTATGTCCGCTAAAGGAATCCGCACTGTCGCATTTACAATCACGAAATTTGGCACACAGGTACATCAGGTGTTCGGGAATGTTTTAGACCAGGTCTCAGCTCTCTAGGATGTACCATTTCTGAGATATTCCCAAAAAATGCATTAGCCAAGAGAAGCTTGGTCACATGACCCTTATCAGCCAATAGAAGCTCGCAGGTCCTCCAGCCTCCACATACACAGTTTTACTCCAGGTTTCCATAACAACCCAGCCATTTATCTTCACTGCTGTAGGAGAGCTTTAAAGGAAATCTGTCACAAGGATAATTGCTATTGAAGTAAAGCCCCCAGGTCCCGCTAAACCATGCCCTGATCTGGTTAGGCCACACCCCCTCCACTCCCGAGCAGACGGGGATTGAAAAAATGAAGTTAAAAATCAACTTCTAGCCGTGCTAAGCCACACCCTGTTCTGGTTTGGCCACCCCCCCCCCCCCCCAATCCACTCGCCAACAGGAATTGAAAAAATAAAGGTAAAAATCAACTTCTGTCAGCTGCAGAGGTGGGAGGGAGGGTGACTTTCTCCCTGCAGCTCACACTCAGACAGTACAGTGCTGCTGTCTTAGAATGAGCTGTTCAAAAAGACACGCCCCCAATCCAATAAAAGCCACTGTTAAGGGGGCGAGCCCCTGTGGAGGTCACTGTCAAGGGGATGGTATGCTGTGAAGGTCACTGTTTTTGGGGTGGGGTGCTCTAGATGTCACTGTTATAGTGGATAGTGTTGATATGTTTTAACGACACACACAAACATTAAATTAAATAGATTAAATATACCCGAGCGAAGCCGGGTCCTTCAGCTAGTCTAATATATAAAGCTGAGTGTATCTATGTATGCATGTCCACTAAAGAAATCCGCACCATCGCATTTACAATCACAAAATTTGGCACACAGGTACATCAGGTGTCCGGGAATGTTTTAGACCAGGTCTCAGCATTCTAGGACATACCGTTCCTGAGATATTCCCAAAAAATGCATTAGCCAATACAAGCTTGGTCACATGACCCTTATCAGTCAATAGAAGCTCGCAGGTACTCCAGTCTCCACATGCACAATTTTACTCCAGGTTTCCATAACAACCGAGCCATTTATCTTCACTGCTGTAGGAGAGCTTTAAAAGAAATCTGTCACCAGGATAATTGCTATTGAAGTAAAGCCAGGGCCTAACAGCATTTAGTACCTTATTTCAAGATGTGCCTTTGTTCCAGCAATAGATAATTTTATACTCTGAAAATCTAGTTTATTTGGTATGCAAATGAGCCAGTAAGGTGCCCAGATGGGCGTAACTCTTGCAGGAAGGAGCCCAGACACCCCCTCTGCCACAATGTGTCCACCCTCAAAAGACTTAAAACTCCACCCCTAGGTCCCTCTAAGCCACGCCACCTGATTGGTTAGGCCACGCTCCCTCCCACTCCTGAGCCGATGGGGATTGAAAAAATGAAGGTAATAATCAACTTCTGTCAGCTGCAGGGGTAGGAGACAGGGTGACTTTCTCCATGCAGCTCACACTCCGACAGTACAGTGCTGCTGTCTTAGAGTGAGCTGTTCAAAATGATATGCCCCCGATTTGGCTAGGCCACGCCCCCTCCCACTCCTCAGCCGACTGAGATTGAAAAAATGAAGTTAAAAATCTACTTCTAGGTCGCGCTAAGCCACGCCCTGATCTGATTAGGCCCCCTCCACTCCTGAGCCGACTGGGATTTAAAAAATGATGGTAAAAATCTACTTCTGTGACCTGCAGAGGTGGGAGAGAGG
Organism: Bufo bufo; assembly: GCF_905171765.1. Lineage (NCBI taxonomy): Eukaryota > Metazoa > Chordata > Amphibia > Anura > Bufonidae > Bufo > Bufo bufo. Next base: position 257,033,919 of record NC_053392.1, on the reverse strand, counting down.
GTTACTTTCTCCCTGCAGCTCACACTCAGACAGCACAGTGCTGTCGTCTTAGATTGAGCTGTTCAAAAGGACACACCCCCAATCCAGTAAAGAAAACTGTTAAGGGGGTGGGCGTAGTGTTAATATCTTTTAACAACACACACAAACATTAAATGAAATAGATTAAATATACCAGAGCGAAGCTGGGTCCTTCAGCTAGTATGCAATATAAGTGGAAACATTTAATTCTCAATGTTATGAAAGGCTGAGCAACAGCTGGAGAGAAAAATGTGCCTATTAGATTTCTTATTTTATGATCGGAGTCATTAGATGGGACAATGATTTTAATATAATTCTGTGTTTTGTAAGAGCTCAAGGGAACGTGTTTTCAGAAAAAAAAAGTGTAAAACATCTTTTCACAAAAAGCAATGACTATAGAATGCCTACAAATTACTATTTTACATGGATTTACTAATTCTAATATCTCTATATGGGTCCATTCACACGTCCGTAAGTGTTTTACAGATCCGCAAAACACTGACACCGGCCATGTGCTATTGCGGACAAGAATAGGACATGTTCTATTTTTTGGTGGAGCCACGGACCTGAAGTTCGGGGCAGCGGAACGGAAGTGTGGATGCGGACAGCACACTGTCTCAGCTCTCTAGGACGTACCGTTCCTAAGATATTCTCAAAAAATTACCTACATTAGCCAATATAAGCCTGCAAGTCTTTCTCCTAAAATCCCAACTGCCATACAAACGGTCACATGTCCCTTATCAGCCAATAGAAGCTTGCAGGCTCTTAGTCTGCACATACACACAGTTTTACTCCAGGTTTCCATAACAACCCAGCCATTTTTCTCCACTGCTGTAGGTCAGCTTTAGGCTAGGGCTACACAACGACATGTATTGCCTGACAATATGTTTCACGACACATAGGGCACAACTATACTGCGACATTGATGTCGCACGACAATTTTTATAATAATAGTCTATGGTGTTGCACTGCGACATGCTGCAACTGTGACAGTCACAGAAAAATCCATCCTGGATGGATTTTTTGCGAGTGTCGTGTCGCAGTATGTCTCATGTCGCAGTGCAACACCATAGACTATCATTATAAAAATTGTTTTGCGACACTAGTGCGACAAAATGTCGCGCGACACATGTCGACGTGTAGCCCTAGCCTTAAAGGGGCTGGGCGCTGTGGAGGTCACTGTTAAGGGGGCAGGGGCCACTATTAAAGGGGCAGCTGCTGTGGAGGTCACTGTTAAGAGGCAGGGGCCACTATTAAAAGGGCAGCTGCTGTGGAGCTCACTGTTAAAGGGGCAGGCACTGTGGAGGTCACTGTTAAGGGTGCGGGGTACTGTGGAGGTCACTGTTAAAGGTGCAGGGTACTGTGAGGTCACTGTTAAGGGAGCGGGGTACTGTGGCAGTCACTGTTAAACGGACGGGTGCTGTGGAGGTCTCTGTTAAGGGGGCAGGAAACAGTGGAGGTAACAGAAAAGGGGACGGTCCCCTATGGAGGTCAGTGTTAAGGGGCAGGGTGCTGTATAGTTCACTGTTAAGAGGGCAGGGCCCTGAGGAGGTCACTGTCAAGGGAGTGGGGTGCTGTGAAACTCACTGTTAAAGGGGCTGGCTGCTGTGAAGGTCAAAGTTAAGGGGATGGGCTGCACTGTGGGGGTGTCAGTGTTAAGGGGTGGGATGCTGTAGGGGTCACTGTTATGGGGGATACTGTCGATATCTTTTAACGACACACACAAACATTAAATTAAATAAATTAAATATACCCATGCAAAGCCGGGTCCTTCTGTTAGTGTATATATATATATATATATATATATATATATATGTCGTCTATGTGTGCCACCACTTCAGCCATGTGCTGGGGTGGTGGCGATACATCGACGACATTTTTCTGATTTGGGTCGGCGCCACGGGGGACCTCATCGACTTCCACGCTTTTCTTAACACTATTGATCCCAGTGTTAAATTTACATTGTCATATTCTGAGTCAACAATACAATTTCTAGACACTCAGGTCAGCATTCAAAATGGTAAACTAACAACTGACTTATATGTAAAACCAACAGATAAAAATACACTGTTGCGCTATGAGAGCCACCACCCAAAACCTATGCTAAGGTCACTCCCCTTGAGTCAGCTTCTCCGTGTAAAGAAAATTGTACAAGATCCATTACAAGTAGATATGAGATTAAAAGAAATGGGTCAAAAATTCCAGAAACGTGGATACCCCAAAAAACTCATTCAAGAACACACCAACAGGGTTAAATCCCTCACCAAAGAGACCATCAAGGCGGGACTAGTTGATCCTAAACGATCCCAGCCTCGGATCCCTTTTGTTTCTGAGTTCAGCACCAACAGCACGAATATTGCGGCCATTATTAGAAAGCACTGGCGAATTCTAGCCAGCAATTTTGAGCAGATTGAGGAATTTAAATCCCCACCTCTTTGCTCATATCGACGTAGTCGCAATTTGGGCGACAGACTGGTCAAATCTGATATTGGTACATCTAGGGAGACATGTGAGACCTATTTTGGGTCCACTAGGAAGGGCTGTTACCCATGTTTCAATTGTATTAACTGCAAGTTAATGCTGAGAGGTGATACATTTCTCCATCCAATCTCAGGACAGAGCGTTAAAATTAGACAGTACTTAACATGCGACTCGTCGTATGTTGTCTACTTGCTAATCTGCCCCTGTAATCTTTTATATACTGGGGAGACCACCTGGGACGTAAAAACTCGCCTTAACAAACACCGTTATTCTATTCGAAAACAAAAAATGGATCTCCCGGTGTCAAAACATTTTGTTGAGGCTAAGCACACACAAAATGATTTGAGATTCAGAATTCTGGAACAAATAACCCCCTCCAGACGAGGAGGTGACCGCATTAAACTCCTAAAAAAACGTGAACTGTATTGGATCTACACTTTAGGCACTCTGAAACCTCAGGGTCTAAACGTGGAATTCAGGGTTGTCTAATTGCTGATTATGTATATTCTTTCTTTCATTTGGATTGCGTATATGGAAAATAACATGTGCTATATATTAATTGAATTTTCCCTTATCTTCTTTGTTCTATATAGGAAAATACCATGACTTCATATTATGAATGGACATATATGGTGAAGACTGGAGGAACTGTGTCGGCGATCCCTATATACAACTTTGTACTATTCTGTGATGCTGAGCAGTCCAGTGACCGTCCCTGTCTGTCTTGTGTGACCCTGGCTCCTATTTTTGGGTCTTGGATCACATTACACAGACGGTCAGACAGTCCTGTTTTGTTTTCTTTCTTAATGAATTTTTTTGTATACATTTTCATTCTTATATGATTACTGATGCATTGGATCCGTGCGCTCTTTCTGGCCAGTGTGATTTTTCCATATTTTGGATTTGTCCCCACATGGCTATTAGGAGCGTCATGGTGCGGATGTGCCGATACATCTGGACGACGGGGTGGAGTTGGTATGACTGCCACGCCCCCCTGTCGATACGGATACCTTGACGGTGACCGGCATTGAACCGCCGGCCCCCGATTCATGGACCGGCTTTTCTGCTATAACACTGCGGTATTTGCTCCACAACTTAGTGATGTTCTAAACTGGATGGGTGACAGTGCCGTGTTGCGCATGCGCCCTAATGCGATGTTCCCACAGTGGCCATCTTTGTTATGGTCTGTAATGACACTCAGCTCTTGTACAAGTCTCGCGATAACAGATAGTGCTGCGCATGCGCCGTTGTTGTTTCCGGACGCCAGCAGTCTCCACCATGTCGTTTCAGCCAGCATTGATCCATTCAAAGGTTTTTAATCGATTCTATTTTATTTACACACCTGTTCACTGTTGTAATGATTACCAAATATGCAAGATTTGGATATATCTCACACAATATGAATTACATTATGTATTTCTATATATTCACTTATGTCCCATCATATTGACACTAGGTATATGGATGAATTGCACTATTCATATGATTGTATTTTTTATATATATTTATCTTATTTGTTTCTATGACATTTTGATTGGATTTGCAATCATGTTAATCACTGCCACTACTTATGTATGTTATCATGCACATGTTACTCAGCTGGACAAAGGCTCCATAGAGAGAGCTGAAACGTTGCTGCTGGTTGGGTGAATAAACCTTCCACTTTCTTCACTATTTGGAGTGCTGCCTTCATTTTTTTGCATTGTATATATATATATATATATATATATATATATATATAAAGGACGTATATATGTGTGTGTATGTATGTATGTATGTATGTTCTACGATCCCTCAAAAACGCAACCATCAATTTCAACTAAACCTGGTATACACATCCCTTGCTACCTGGAAAGAAATCTTGTGTTGGTCATACGCCCCTACACAGCAGCTGCATGGAGTTTGTATGCTCCAACTGTTTTTGCTACACACATATTGTTCTGTAACTCAAATACTCATCGATCAATTTCTACTAAACTTGGTACACATATCACTTACTATCTGGAAAAGAATACTGTGGAGGTAACATGCCGATACACAATGAGTTAAATACACAGATAAATACATCTTGGATGAATTTTTTGCAACTGTCGTGTCACAGTCGCAGCATGTAACATGTCGCAGTGCAACACCATAGCCTATCATTATAAAAATTGTTCAGACAAAATGTTGTGCGACATGTCGTGTAGCCCTAGCATTAAAGGGGCAGGGCACTGTGGAGGTCTCTGTTAAAGGGGCGTTCACTGTGGATGTTACTGTTAAGGGGGCAGGCCACTGTGGAGGTCACTGGTAAGGGGGTGGACACTGGAGGTCACTGTTAAATGGGCAGGGTCCACTATTAAAGGGGCAACTGCTGTGGAGGTCACTGTTAAGGCAGCAGGGTACTGTGAGGTCACTGTTAAGGCAGCGGCGTACTCTGGAGGTCACTGTTAAAAGGGCAGGGCCCTGAGGAGGTCACTGTCAAGGGAGTGGGGTGCTGTGAAACTCACTGTTAAAGGGGCGGGCTGCTGTGAAGGTCAAAGTTAAAGAGGACCTTTCACCTAAAAAAAAAATTCAAACTAAGACCATAGCTTTACTTACATGCCCCCATGATTTCTTGATCGTTATTTTTCTTTTCATACTGGGCCCCCGTTTGTCGCTATGCTCCCCGGAATAATTCCCGCTGTTTATGTTAATGAGCTAGCCTCAAATGGGCTGGCTTTAAAAGTTCTTCTCGGCGTGCCTTACATCTTCTCCCTGGCACGGAGCGCATCCAATCAGCGCGCTCCGCTCTTAGCCAGGGAGAAGACGCTCCAGTTCTCGCGAGACTTCAGAGAACTGGAGCGATTTCGTCTATCCGGAGCCGGCGTCATCTTGCATTCCTCGGTGAGCATCGCAGACGGCAGCAGCAGCACCCGGATCCCGTAGGTAAGTTTGTCAAACACCCCTAGACAACGAGCAAAGTTGTTCATATGTACCCCCCTAGACAAACGAGCATGATGGGGGTTGTCCTCCCTCCCCTATGACAACGAGCATGATGGGGGGGGATTCACCCCCCACCCTATGTCAATAATAATGATGGGGGTGATTCCCCCCCCCACCCTATGGCAATACTAATGATGGGGGTGACCCCCCCCCCCACCCTATGGCAATACTAATGATGGGGGTGATCCCCCCCCCCTATGGCAATAATAATGATGGGGGTTATCCCCCCTCCCCTATGACAACGAGCATGATGGGGGGGATTCACCCCTCCACCCTATGGCAATAATAATGATGGGGGTGATCCCCCCCCCCACCCTATGGCAATACTAATGATGGGGGTGATCCCCCCCCTATGGCAATAATAATGATGGGGGTTATCCCCCCTCCCCTATGACAACGAGCATGATGGGGGGTATTCACCCCCCCACCCTATGGCAATAATAATGATGGGGGTGATCCCCCCCTATGGCAATAATATTGATGGGGGTTACCCCCTCCCCCCCCCTATGGCAATAATAATGATGGGGGTTATCCCCCCTCCCCTATGACAACGAGCATGATGGGGGGATTCACCCCCCCCCACCCTATGGCAATAATAATGATGGGGGTGATCCCCCCCCCCACCCTATGGCAATACTAATGATGGGGGTGATCCCCCCCCCTATGGCAATAATATTGATGGGGGTTACCCCCTCCCCACCCCTATGGCAATAATAATGATGGGAGTGATCCCCCCTATGGCAATAATAATGATGGGGGTTATCCCCCCTCCCCTATGACAACGAGCATGATGGGGGGGATTCACCCCCCCCCCCACCCTATAGCAATACTAATGATTGGGGTGATCCCCCCCCTATGGCAATAATAATGATGGGGGTTATCCCCCCTCCCCTATGGCAATAATAATGATGGGGGTGATCCCCCCCCCACCCTATGGCAATACTAATGATGTGGGTGATCCCCCCCCTATGGCAATAATAATGATGGGGGTTATCCCCCCTCCCCTATGACAATGAGCATGATGGGGGGGATTCACCCCCCCCCCACCCTATGGCAATACTAATGATTGGGGTGATCCCCCCCCTATGGCAATAATAATGATGGGGGTTATCCCCCCTCCCCTATGGCAATAATAATGATGGGGGTGATCCCCCCCACCCTATGGCAATACTAATGATGTGGGTGATCCCCCCCCCCCTATGGCAATAATAATGATGGGGGTTATCCCCCCTCCCCTATGACAACGAGCATGATGGGGGGGATTCACCCCCCCCACCCTATGGCAATAATAATGATTGGGGTGATCCCCCCCCCACCCTATGGCAATACTAATGATGTGGGTGATCCCCCCCCCCCCCTATGGCAATAATAATGATGGGGGTTATCCCCCCTCCCCTATGACAACGAGCATGATGGGAGGGATTCACCCCCCCCCTATGGCAATAATAATGATGGGGGTTATCCCCCCTCCCCTATGGCAATAATAATGATGGGGGTGATCCCCCCCCCCACCCTATGGCAATACTAATGATGTGGGTCATCCCCCCCCCCCTATGGCAATAATAATGATGGGGGTTATCCCCCCTCCCCTATGGCAATAATAATGATGGGGGTGATCCCCCCCCACCCTATGGCAATACTAATGATGGGGGTGATTCCCCCCCCCCTATGGCAATAATAATGATGGGGGTGATCCCCCCCCCATGGCAATAATAATGATGGGGGTTATCCCCCCTCCCCTATGGCAATAATAATGATGGGGGTGATCCCCCCCCCACCCTATGGCAATAATAATGATGGGGGTTATCCCCCCTCCCCTATGACAACGAGCATGATGGGGGGGATTCACCCCCCCACCCTATGGCAATACTAATGATTGGGGTGATCCCCCCCCCTATGGCAATAATAATGATGGGGGTTATCCCCCCTCCCCTATGGCAATAATAATGATGGGGGTGATCCCCCACCCTATGGCAATACTAATGATGTGGGTGATCCCCCCCCCTATGGCAATAATAATGATGGGGGTTATCCCCCCTCCCCTATGACAACGAGCATGATGGGGGGGATTCACCCCCCCACCCTATGGCAATACTAATGATGGGGGTGATCCCCCCCCCCTATGGCAATAATAATGATGGGGGTTATCCCCCCTCCCCTATGGCAATAATAATGATGGGGGTGATCCCCCCCCTATGGCAATAATAATGATGGGGGTTATCCCCCCTCCCCTATGGCAATAATAATGATGGGGGTGATCCCCCCCCACCCTATGGCAATACTAATGATGTGGGTGATCCCCCCCCCCTATGGCAATAATAATGATGGGGGTTATCCCCCCTCCCCTATGACAACGAGCATGATGGGGGGGATTCACCCCCCCCACCCTATGGCAATACTAATGATGGGGGTGATCCCCCCCCCCCATGGCAATAATAATGATGGGGGTTATCCCCCCTCCCCTATGGCAATAATAATGATGGGGGTGATCCCCCCCCCACCCTATGGCAATACTAATGATGGGGGTGATCCCCCCCCCCTATGGCAATAATAATGATGGGGTGATCCCCCCCCCTATGGCAATAATAATGATGGGGGTTATCCCCCCTCGCCTATGGCAATAATAATGATGGGGGTGATCCCCCCCCTACCCTATGGCAATAATAATGATGGGGGTTATCCCCCCTCCCCTATGACAACGATCATGATGGGGGGGATTCACCCCCCCACCCTATGGCAATAATATTGATGGGGGTGATCCCCCCCCCACCCTATGGCAATAATATTGATGGGGGTTATCCTTACTCTCCGCCACTGTTTTGTTGATGGTCATAATATATATATCGGACAGTAGAGGCATTGCCCGAAATATCACCCCCATCGACCATCTCATTATAACTGTTACTCACACCTTATTACATGGAATTATGTACCCTTCAAATGAATACCATGAATACTATTTTAATAATCAAAATCTCAAATTTTTTATTTTGTTAAAACAGGTATAAGAATGGATAGTGACTCGCATCAAGTATCATCGAGTGCGTCAACAACAAGAGCTGAAAAAGTAAAAAACTTATTACATTTGCATTTTAATTTTGACTAGAATTTATTTGATAATTCTGATTATTTTTTTTTGTCATGTCTAGTTGGAATGGATAAAAAAGCGTCTCCAAGAAAAATATGGTTGTCCTGACAATTCAGAACCCTGTTTTCCTATAAACCCCACTAGACCCTCAAACTCGGAGGACAACGTTGAAAGTGAAGAGTCAGACTACAGACTTGGAAATAAGCTATGGTGTACTTGTAACAATTGTGAACCAATGCCAACGCCAGTCGTATCAATATGCTGCCAAGAAGTCTCAAATATTGAACCTTATTTAGAAGAAATGGGATGTATAATCGAACATGACTACTTTCATCAATTCTGTCAAGATCGAGGAAAAGTGGAGGTGTCGATGAGGTCAATAGGTCAAGTGTTGCATCCACCCCCGGACAAAGATTTGAACAGGTTAGTAAATGTTTGTAAAGGATGGTTCAACAGATTATTGAATTGATTCAGAAACCTGAATTTGGCTTTTCAGTTTCTATTCAATTCTACTGTATGTAAACCTGATAATTTGTTTAAAAATAAAATTTTAAAGTATTTACTATTTCATTATAGGTTACTCAGAAAAACAGCTTATCGTGGGTTCACATCGTGGATACATGGCTATCTTGGCGTGGCCAAAAGAAGACCAATTCCTTCTTGTGCTGTTTCCGTCATAAGAAAAGTTTTCCCTGACCCAGAGCAGGATTATTGTGGGTTTCTGATGTTTAGAGAAGAGCCAGCGGAGTATCTTGCCATGGAGTAGATAAAGGGCATCTGTCATCATAATTGAAGCTATTACAGTGGCTGACCTGTTACGTGTATACTGGTTCCTTAATTTTTTTATTTGTCCAAAATTCACCAACGAATTATGTTGTAGTACACGCAAATGAGACTCTATTTGCAACATTTGGGTCGTCGTTAGACCTCTGCTCTCATCATGGATGCGGAACGGGACACCTTGGAAGCACTACCTTACTGGTTCAGGGGGGTTTCGTCCTATACTTGCAGCGGATCGATTTACTTTAATGGAACCGCCCGTATGACAATGGGGCACACACGTACTTGTAAACTAGGACTAACAGCGACGACCATGTTTCTTATAGAGATTTTTTTCTGTGTCTATTTTCCCTTTTTCTCCCAAAAAATACTAAATAAATCTTATTTTATGACAATAAACTAACTTTTACTTGAATATTGTTATTTATTATATAATAACACTTGAACACGATTGTCGAAATATAATGAAACAGCATAAAACATGTCACCATTGTTACAAACTATTTACTATACAAATAAATACATTTCATAAAATTATTTTTAAAATGAAAACTTGGGCTCTTTCAAATGAACGTTTGGTTCTTCACGCTCGCCTATTTTCAGATACGCAAAACACGGATGCTGCCTGTGTGCCTTCCACTATTGGCTGAAGGCTCAGCCCATAATGAACAGACATATTCTTGTACTCAAAACTGCCAAGAAGAGGACAAGTTGCATTATTTTTGAAGGGACTCGTAACAGAGACCGATGCTGACAGCACATGTAGTGCTGTCGGTATCTTTCACTGACCCATTAAAACGATTCTTTTGGATATACAGACCGTCTACATAAGCAAGTAAAAGGCCTGTAAACAGAACCATAAAAACGTTCTTTTTAAAGAGACCTAAGTCATACTACCTGTATACACTTGTGCATCCAAACAAAATTTAAAATAAAAATTTAGAACTATATATAAATATATATATTTTTTTTTTTTAACAAGGCCTCCTCCATATCCCTTCATAGCCTTGACCAATCCTCACACAATTTTTTTGGACATTCACATATAAATTTTATTTTTTTTAAAGAAAATACTTTCCCTTCCAAATATATATATTTATATAAATCTGTCCAAAAACTTATTAGATATTTATATATAATTTATTTTGCAAATATTACTTGATATATACCAGGGATGTCAAACTCGTGGCCCTCCAGCTGTTGCAAAACTACAACTCCCATCTTGCCTGGGCATACTACAGCTATCAGGGAATAATGAGAGTTGGAGTTTTGTAACATCTGGAGGGCCATGAGTTTGAGATCCATGATTTATACATATCATACAAAATTTTTTTAGTTCCTGACATGGTTACAGCAAATGTAAGTTGTAAAAAAAGCATCAGAGGTCTCTGCAAGGTTGGGGCTCTTCACACTGCTGTGCGCTCACATGTTGTCCGCTGTCTTGAGTCCAGGTGGTGTCAAGAATGGGGTGGTACTGGTTCTCCACCTGAGTGAAAAAAAGTACTGGTAAGGCATTGGATGGAGAGGTAAAGAAGCAGACACAAACCGGACCTCAACGGGATAGTCAAATAACTACCACCTACCGTGGAGACGCTGATACAAATCACACTCCACGGCTAGAGAGCTTTCCTACCATGCGCCCGCTGTCCACCTGTCCAAAAAAGTCTGGAAAGGTCAAGAAAAAATATATACTTATTAATAAACGCAAATGAAGCATCAGAGGTCTCGGCAAGGTTGGGGCTCTTCACACTGCTGTGCGCTCACATGTTGTCCGCTGTCTTGAGTCCAGGTGGTGTCAAGAATGGGGTGGTACTGGTTCTCCACCTGAGTGAAAAAAAGTACTGGTAAGGCATTGGATGGAGAAGTAAAGAAGCAGACACAAACCGGACCTCAACGGGATAGTCAAATAACTACCACCTACCGTGGAGACGCTGATACAAATCACACTCCACGGCTAGAGAGCTTTCCTACCATGCGCCCGCTGTCCACCTGTCCAAAAAAGTCTGGAAAGGTCAAGAAAAAATATATACTTATTAATAAACGCAAATGAAGCATCAGAGGTCTCGGCAAGGTTGTGGCTCTTCACACTGCTGTGCGCTCACATGTTGTCCGCTGTCTTGAGTCCAGGTCATGTCAAGAATGGGTTGGTACTGGTTCTCCACCTGAGTGAGAAAAGTACTGGTAAGGCATTGGATGGAGAGGTAAAGAAGCAGACACAAACCGGACCTCAACGGGATAGTCAAATAACTACCACCTACCGTGGAGACGCTGATACAAATCACACTCCACGGCTAGAGAGCTTTCCTACCATGCGCCGGATGTCCACCTGTCCAAAAAAGTCTGGAAAGGTCAAGAAAAAATATATACTTATTAATAAACGCAAATGAAGCATCAGAGGTCTCGGCAAGGTTGTGGCTCTTCACACTGCTGTGCGCTCACATGTTGTCCGCTGTCTTGAGTCCAGGTCGTGTCAAGAATGGGTTGGTACTGGTTCTCCACCTGAGTGAGAAAAGTACTGGTAAGGCATTGGATGGAGAGGTAAAGAAGCAGACACAAACCGGACCTCAACGGGATAGTCAAATAACTACCACCTACCGTGGAGACGCTGATACAAATCACACTCCACGGCTAGAGAGCTTTCCTACCACGCGCCGGCTGTCCACCTGTCCAAAAAAGTCTGAAAAAAAAAATACATTGAAAGGTACAAGCATTTTCAATTTCAAGTGTTTGTGGCACTTTACGATTCACAAATCGCTTTTTCTCAAAAACCACTCTGTAAAGTACATGAAGTGTAAAATATAGATTTTCTAGATTTAGAAAATAGAAAAATAAAATAATAATACTTACCTTATAAATTCTTGATGTCGAGTTGATACCGCATATCCTCTACTTCATTGTTGAGCTGCACATATAAAATAACTTTTCAAATAGTAAAAATTAATAACAAGAATAACTAGTAAACGTAACTAAACCGGAAAGTAACGGATGAGCTAAACAAAATTTTTGAACTTTTTGAATAATTTTTGGTTTTTATGGATTTTAAATTATTTATTTTTTGCCAAATCTAGACCAATGGTGACGTACAATATCAGCTTTTTTTGGGCGCTCAACAATTGCTATGTTAGGCGGAAGATCGGGTGTTCGACTGTTCCATTCAGGAGTTATGTCTCCCAAGGCTATTTTCAAACAGTCGACTAAAATATTCTCGACATGTTGTACACTCATCGGTTCATAGACGTTTTTCACCGTCCAGCGTTTTTTTCCCTTCGGCAGAATTAATTTTGTTCGTTTGGTACCGATGGGTGCGGAGACTGATGTTGGTAGATGAACAACAGCTTGATCTCTTCCTATATTATTATTATGTGCCAGGATGGCTAGTTTTGTTCGTGCTTCCATGCCGTCAATACCAAAATGTATCCTTTTAGTACGATATTTTAATACTAGACTATGGAAGGCTTCTAATGGTCCCGTGTGGCAATTACGGATCAAGTGGGGAACATCACTGTTAAACTGTTTATTTCGAACAATCTCTTCTAATCTGTGAAAAGCATTGCTTTCCTTTTTTAACCATAAAACAGAACTGTTTGGAATTTCTAATTCTGCATGGGAACATTTTTTATAGTGTTCTCCATCCTCCCACTCATGCTTGTTGACTATGTGATAGAGAACAGAATTCCAACGTTCCCTGAAGAAAAGTTCGTTGTGATCACAAGTTTTCACGGTCCACCAGAAATGGTTTACAATTTTATCAATCCATGGTTTGAGTTCCTGTCCAGCTCTTCCGTTACTTGCCTTTATCAACTTTTTCTTTATTGACTTTGCGTAATGCCAAATGTCAAACTGATGATCTATGTCAGGGTACAACTCACGCATCACCTTTTGTATACTGACATGTCGATCAGAGACAAAGACACAAACGTCAAAGCCATTGGTAATCACTCTTTCCATAACTGTTTTAAAACCGAACTTCTCCATTGCAACCGAAGAGTTGCACTGGCTGCGATGAACAACTTCAAAATCAATAATTTTTTCAGTATACAGTTCCATAACAGTATAAATACAATATTTAGCTGAGTGACCAGGACTATCACATTGGCCATCTCCAGCTAAACACATTGGAAAAGTATGCATTTCTTCTTGAAATTTTCTCTTTTGTTGCTGCCAGGCAATATTGATTGCAGGGAAAATAAATCTCGTTTGATATCTATAGAAGGTTGTCTCTGAAAATGTTGTCAAACCAAAAATATTAAACAACTCGTCCACCTTTTGAAAGTTTAGTCCACTGCACAAGATTGATGCTGCCAAAAGGACATTCCCACTCCAAAAACGACCAATTTTTGGTTGGGTATTCCATAATAAAGACTGGTGCCCTTTCCTGCAACTCCCGCGAACTATTAAAGCACTACCCTGTCTTTGTTTGGAAAATGAATTGACGGTAAGATTGCAACCTTCGGGATACTGACACTTCACCTGCCGTAAGAGGATATCTAGGCAACTTTGGTTAATTATGAATTTAGGTTCATTAACCATGTCTTCAACATGTTGTTCATGAAAGGAAGATTCATTATCAGTTTCATCAAAGGACTGTAATGCTAACAAATCAGAGGAACAGTGGCTAACCATCAAAGGGTCGTACGAGGTATCCCTACAATCAAGAACTTCGCCTCCGTCTACATGAGAAGTAGTGTACTCATTATCCGACTCATCCATTTCAGCTGTCAATGGAAATATTCCACTAACATTATCATCATCACGGTTACCCACCTGTTCTTGTTGCACCAAGTTGTGGTCATTTTTCCCACAAATTGGAGAAAGAATATTACCAAATGGAATTATATTTTTAGGTTGATTTACAGTAGTGGAACACTCCGGCAAAGGTGTAGATTCTATAACTATATCGGTAAACGGACGTACAGGGGACTGTTCTTCCGTAAGCACAACATTTCGGTCAATACCAATAAGTACAGAATTGGTCAGATCAAAATCTGTCTGAGTGCAAGCGTCCATGAATTTGGTAGTTGGAATTTCAGCATTGTCTGTAACATTTTGAATTTCATGTTATGAAACCAAAGAAGTTTGACCACTAGACTCTAAAGTTACAGATGATTCAGATGATAATGCTCTGTTGTCTAATTGTGGTTCTGAAACTTTTGCTTTAGTCGTTTTTGTTTTAGGCACTTTTCGCTCAAAATCTGATAAATTTTCAAATATGGTTGGCTTTGCACTGTCACAAAGTGCACGGCCACCAACATTGACAATGAAATTATTAGGAGCAAAATGTAAAGAGCATAATCTATACTTATTATATCTTTTTTGCTTTAATACCAAAATTTCTTCTGCTAGATAATTAACATTCTCAATATCAGAAGGCATTAGCAGTGACAACCATTCTATAATTCTATCCTTACTGTATGGAAAGCTATGTAATTTTATTTCATTGCCATTGACCATTCGCCCTGGGACAAATTTGCAGTTTTTGACCCAACACGTTGAAGGCATTTTGCAAATTCCTGTGAAAAAAAAAAAGGGATTAGTAAATACATTCTGAGTGCGTACATAATGAAAATTAAATGTTGACTTACCATGTATGTTGTCCGTAAAAATAAACTTGGTATCGTCAAAACGTAGAACTCTTAAAAGATGTATTCCAACGGGGAATAAACTTTGTGCGCAAACAAATTGGGATAATCTTCTTTTTTCCATTGTCTATTCTTTAAAGGAATATTTTTCCGTTCGCTTCTTGTTCAATACTTACCTAATGTATTTACTTACCATCATTTGTGTTAAAAAGTATAAACACAAAAAACAGTTTAACAGTTGAACCGCCAAAAAAACTTTTGAAACCACGGATAGGGTTTCCGAACTCCAAAACTTTACGGAACATGTTTCTTCTTCCAGCGAGGAACGTTGGATTGAAACTTACCGGTCTGGTTGTAAAACGCAAATCCTTACCAAAAAAATTAGAAATATTAAAAATGAATGAAGAATAATGAGTATATGGGTTTCTATTATTATCATTACTATTTTTTGCTTACTATAACAGACATAACCGAAAAAGTATTTTTGTATTATAATTACCTTTTTCAAATGGTTTAAATTTTGAAAATATGAATAGATTACTAACAGTGTTGAGATCCTAAAAAAAAAACAAAAAAAAACGATGATACTTGATGCGTCACTATACATTCTTATACCTGTTTTATGGATCTATTTTGATGATTAAAAAAATGCATTTATGTTATTCATTTGCAGGGTACATAATTCAATGTAATAAGGTGTGAGTAACAGTAGTAATGCGATGGTGGATGGGGGTGCTATTTCGGGCAATGCCTCTACTGTCCGATATATATTATGACCGTCAACAGTGGTGTAGAGTAATGTCCACAACTTATGATTGGAAGAGGGTGGTGGTTGTGAAGCGTATATTTCAATAAATTTGTCCAAAAATGGCTACTATGAATGTACTATGAATGGCTAATATTCTTTTTCTCACAAAATACTTGCAGTGGTAAAACCTGAGGCAGCAGTAATGTGACAGAGGCTAAAGTGATGATTACAAGCTGGTAAACACAGCTTGGAGTGAAGATTTCAAAGACACCAGAAGTAAATAGATTCCTCCATCAACAAGTAGTTGGAACAGCTTGTCTGGGTGTCTGAATATAGCTTTTAGAAGCAGGAGGGTAAACCATGGCAGATTATGATAACAGGTGGGGCCACAGGGCTTATTTTATACAAAAAAAAAAAAAAGGACTTGGGGTCCCCCCTAGTTTTCATAACCAGCCAAGGGGCTGTGTGTTGACATTATCAGGGTGAGAAGGTCCATGGTTTTTGGCGCCTTTTCAGACTATTAATAACAGCTCACAGCCACCACAAGAGCAAAACCATAAAATAAAATTGTTTCACACTTGGCGGCAACCTGGCTCTTCACAGGACCCCGTGGGCTTTGGGTACCGGGATAATTGTCTTTGGGTTTTACTTTTGGCACAGTTATGACACTATACCACACGCTGGCTGACAATAAGACCCGGTAAAAGTTATGGTAGCGTCTGGACAGAAGCAGCCATTACTACCAATGCAAGTACTGTAGAGCAAGAATACAAGTAGCCATCTCTGAAACAAGTTTATTGAAACAAAGTAAAGTAAGACCCTGTTGACCATTTTAATGAGTTAATTTTTAAATTTACTATTTTCTGCTCTTCCTCCGCTCAGATGAAGTCCAAGGAATAATCCTAAAATAAAAAAAAATAAAAAAAATAAAAAAATCAGTGGATCAACATATGGATCCACATATGGTCATACAGGAAGACAGTTTTTGGGAATTCACAGACTAGAATGGGTTTCGTAATGTCCCAGACTAAGAAAAATTAGTCTAAATGGCTTCCTCTATGCAGTGCTATGAGAGGAGGGTGGGGGGGTTTGTATAACCCCCATCATGCTCGTTGTCATCGGGGAGGGGGGATCACCCCCATTAATATTATTGCCATAGGGTGGGGGGGGGATCACCCCCATCATTATTATTGCCATAGGGGAGGGGGGATAACCCCCATCATTATTATTGCCATAGGGGGGGGGTCATCCCCATCATTATTATTGCCATAGGGGGGACGATCACCCCCATCATTATTATTGCCATAGGGGAGGGGGGATAACCCGCATCATTATTATTGCCATAGGGGGGGGTGAATCCCCCCCATCATGCTCGTTGTCATAGGGGAGGGGGATAACCCCCATCATTATTATTGCCTTGGGAGGGGATAACCCCCATCAATATTATTGCCATAGGGTGGGGGGGATCACCCCCATCATTATTATTGCCATAGGGGAGGGGGGATAACCCCCATCATTATTATTGCCATGGGGGGGGGAGATCAACCCCATCATTATTATTGCCATAGGGGGGGGATCACCCCCATCATTATTATTGCCATAGGGGAGGGGGGATAACCCCCATCATTATTATTGCCATAGGGGGGGGTGAATCCCCCCCATCATGCTCGTTGTCATAGGGGAGGGGGGATAACCCCCATCATTATTATTGCCATGGGGGGGGGATCACCCACATCATTAGTATTGCCATAGGGTGGGGGGGGATCACCCCCATCATTATTATTGCCATAGGGGAGGGGGGATAACCCCCATCATTATTATTGCCATAGGGGGGGTCACCCCCATCATTATTATTGCCATAGGGTGGGGGGGTGAATCCCCCCATCACGCTCGTTGTCATAGGGGAGGGGGGATAACCCCCATCATTATTATTCCCATAGGGTGGGGTGGGGATCACCCCCATCATTATTATTGCCATAGGGGAGGGGGGATAACCCCCATCATTATTATTGCCATAGGGGGGGGGGATCACCCCCATCATTATTATTGCCATAGGGTGGGGGGGTGAATCCCCCCATCATGCTCGTTGTCATAGGGGAGGGGGGATAACCCCCATCATTATTATTGCCATGGGGGGGGGGATCACCCACATCATTAGTATTGCCATAGGGTGGGGGGGGATCACCCCCATCATTATTATTGCCATAGGGGAGGGGGGATAACCCCCATCATTATTATTGCCATAGGGGGGGGGATCACCCCAATCATTAGTATTGCCATAGGGTGGGGGGGTGAATCCCCCCCATCATGCTCGTTGTCATAGGGGAGGGGGGATAACCCCCATCATTATTATTGCTATAGGGGGGGGGATCACCCACATCATTAGTATTGCCATAGGGTGGGGGGGATCACCCCCATCATTATTATTGCCATAGGGGAGGGGGGATAACCCCCATCATTATTATTGCCATAGGGGGGGGATCACCCCCATCATTATTATTGCCATAGGGGGGGGGATCACCCCCATCATTAGTATTGCCATAGGGTGGGGGGGGATCACCCCCATCATTATTATTGCCATAGGGGAGGGGGGATAACCCCCATCATTATTATTGCCATAGGGGGGGGGATCACCCACATCATTAGTATTGCCATAGGGTGGGGGGGATCACCCCCATCATT
Organism: Bufo bufo; assembly: GCF_905171765.1. Taxonomy (NCBI): domain Eukaryota; kingdom Metazoa; phylum Chordata; class Amphibia; order Anura; family Bufonidae; genus Bufo; species Bufo bufo. The sequence goes on along the minus strand of NC_053392.1, from coordinate 257,015,579 downwards.
ATTATTGCCATAGGGGAGGGGGGATAACCCCCATCATTATTATTGCCATAGGGGGGGTGAATCCCCCCCATCATGCTCGTTGTCATAGGTGAGGGGGGATAACCCCCATCATTATTATTGCCATAGGGGGGGGATAACCCCCATCATTATTATTGCCATAGGGTGGGGGGGTGAATCCCCCCATCATGCTCGTTGTCATAGGGGAGGGGGGATAACCCCCATCATTATTATTGCCATAGGGTGGGGGGGGGGGGAATCCCCCCATCATGCTCGTTGTCATAGGGGAGGGGGGATAACCCCCATCATTATTATTGCCATAGGGGGGGGGATCACCCACATCATTAGTATTGCCATAGGGTGGGGGGGGATCACCCCCATCATTATTATTGCCATAGGGTGGGGGGGTGAATCCCCCCCATCATGCTCGCTGTCATAGGGGAGGGGGGATAACCCTCATCATTATTATTGCCATAGGGGGGGGATCACCCACATCATTAGTATTGCCATAGGGTGGGGGGGGGATCATCCCCATCATTATTATTGCCATAGGGGAGGGGGGATAACCCCCATCATTATTATTGCCATGGGGGGGGGATCACCCCAATCATTAGTATTGCCATAGGGTGGGGGGGTGAATCCCCCCCATCATGCTCGTTGTCATAGGGGAGGGGGGATAACCCCCATCATTATTATTGCCATAGGGGGGGGGGGGGGGTAACCCCCATCAATATTATTGCCATAGGGGGGGGGATCACCGCCATCATTATTATTGCCATAGGGTGGGGGGGTGAATCCCCCCCATCATGCTCGTTGTCATAGGGGAGGGGGGATAACCCCCGTCATTATTATTGCCATAGGGGGGGGGATCACCCCCATCATTAGTATTGCCATAGGGTGGGGGGGGGATCACCCCCATCATTATTATTGCCATAGGGTGGGGGGGTGAATCCCCCCCCATCATGCTCGTTGTCATAGGGGAGGGGGGATAACCCCCATCATTATTATTGCCATAGGGGGGGGGATCACCCACATCATTAGTATTGCCATAGGGTGGGGGGGGATCACCCCCATCATTAGTATTGCCATAGGGTGGGGGGGGAGATCACCCCCATCATTATTATTGACATAGGGTGGGGGGGTGAATCCCCCCCCATCATGCTCGTTGTCATAGGGGAGGGAGGACAACCCCCATCATGCTCGTTTATCTAGGGGGGTACATATGAACAACTTTGCTCGTTGTCTAGGGGTGTTTGACAAACTTACCTACGGGATCCGGGTGCTGCTGCTGCCGTCTGCGATGCTCACCGAGGAATGCAAGATGACGCCGGCTCCGGATAGACGAAATCGCTCCAGTTCTCTGAAGTCTCGCGAGAACTGGAGCGTCTTCTCCCTGGCTAAGAGCGGAGCGCGCTGATTGGATGCGCTCCGTGCCAGGGAGAAGATGTAAGCCCATTTGAGGCTAGCTCATTAACATAAACGGCGGGAATTATTCTGGGGAGCATAGCGGACAAACGGGGGCCCAGTATGAAAAGAAAAATAACGATCAAGAAATCATGGGGGCATGTAAGTAAAGCTATGGTCTTAGTTTGTATTTTTAAGGGGATGGGCCGCTGTGGAGGTCCCATTTTAAAGTGGCGGGGCACTGTGGGGGGTCAGTGTTAAGGGGTGGGGGACTGTGGAGTTCACTGTTAAAGGGGCGGGGTGCTGTAGAGGTCACTGTTATGGGGGATACTGTCAATATCTTTCAACGACACAAACATTAAATGAAATAGATGAAATATACCCATTCAAAGCCGGGTCTTTCTGCTAGTATATATATATATATATATATATATATATACACTGCTCAAAAAAATAAAGGGAACACTTAAACAACACAATGTAACTCCAAGTCAATCACACTTCTGTGAAATCAAACTGTCCACTTAGGAAGCAACACTGAGTGACAATCAATTTCACATGCTGTTGTGCAAATGGGATAGACAACAGGTGGAAATTATAGGCAATTAGCAAGACACCCCCAATAAAGGAGTGGTTCTTCAGGTGGTGACCATAGACCACTTCTCAGTTCCTATGCTTCCTGGCTGATGTTTTGGTCACTTTTGAATGCTGGTGGTGGTTTCACTCTAGTGGTAGCATGAGACGGAGTCTACAACCCACACAAGTGGCTCAGGTAGTGCAGCTTATCCAGGATGGCACATCAATGCGAGCTGTGGCAAGAAGGTTTGCTGTGTCTGTCAGCGTAGTGTCCAGAGCATGGAGGTGCTACCAGGAGACAGGCCAGTACATCAGGAGACGTGGAGGAGGCCGTAGGAGGGCAACAACCCAGCAGCAGGACCGCTACCTTCACCTTTGTGCAAGAAGGAACAGGAGGAGCACTGCCAGAGCCCTGCAAAATGACCTCCAGCAGGCCACAAATGTGCATGTGTCTGCTCAAACAGTCAGAAACAGACTCCATGAGGGTGATATGAGGGCCCGACGTCCACAGGTGGGGGTTGTGCTTACAGCCCAACACCGTGCAGGACGTTTGGCATTTGCCAGAGAACACCAAGATTGGCAAATTCGCCACTGGCGCCCTGTGCTCTTCACAGATGAAAGCAGGTTCACACTGAGCACATGTGACAGACGTGACAGAGTCTGGAGACGCCGTGGAGAACGTTCTGCTGCCTGCAACATCCTCCAGCATGACCGGTTTGGCATTGGGTCAGTAATGGTGTGGGGTGGCATTTCTTTGGAGGGCCGCACAGCCCTCCATGTGCTCGCCAGAGGTAGCCTGACTGCCGTTAGGTACCGAGATGAGATCCTCAGACCCCTTGTGAGACCATATGCTGGTGCGGTTGGCCCTGGGTTCCTCCTAATGCAAGACAATGCTAGACCTCATGTGGCTGGAGTGTGTCAGCAGTTCCTGCAAGACGAAGGCATTGATGCTATGGACTGGCCCGCCCGTTCCCCAGACCTGAATCCAATTGAGCACATCTGGGACATCATGTCTCACTCTATCCACCAACGTCACGTTGCACCACAGGAGTTGGCAGATGCTTTAGTCCAGGTCTGGGAGGAGATCCCTTAGGAGACCGTCCGCCACCTCATCAGGAGCATGCACAAGCGTTGTAGGGAGGTCATACAGGCACGTGGAGGCCACACACACTACTGAGCCTCATTTTGACTTGTTTTAAGGACATTACATCAAAGTTGGATCAGCCTGTAGTGTGTTTTTCCACTTTAATTTTGAGTGTGACTCCAAATCCAGACCTCCATGGGTTGAAAAATTTGATTTCCATTTTTTTATTTTTGTGTGATTTTGTTGTCAGCACATTCAACTATGTAAAGAACAAAGTATTTCAGAAGAATATTTAATTAACTCAGAACTAGGATGTGTTATTTTTGTGTTCCCTTTATTTTTTTGAGCAGTGTATATATACAGTCCTGATCAAAAGTTTAAGACCACTTGAAAAATGGCAGAAAATCTTATTTAGCATGGCGGGATCTTAACAAGGTTTCAAGTAGAGCTTCAACATGCAACAAGAAGAAATGGTAGTGAGACAAAACATTTTTTGAGCATTCAATTTAATGAAAACAACGAATAAACTGAAACAGGCTGTTTTTCAGCTGATCAAAAGTTTAGGACCACACCTCCAAAAAAAAACGAAACCCCCCCAAAATAGAAATCCAACTTCCAAACATGAACTCAGTAATGAGTAGCTCCGCCGTTATTGTTTATCACTTCAAAAATTCATTTCGACATGCTTGATGCAAGCGTTTCCATGAGATGAGTGGGAACATTTCTCCAAGTGGTGAAGACGGCCGCACGAAGGCCATCTACTGTCTGGAACTGTTGTCCATTTTTGTAAACTTCCCTTGACATCCATCCCCAAAGGTTCTCAATTGGATTTAGATCAGGGGAACACGCAGGATGGGCCAAAAGAGTGATGTTATTCTCCTGGAAGAAGTCCCTTGTCCTGCGGGCATTGTGTACTGTAGCGTTGTCCTGTTGAAAAACCCAGTCGTTACCACACAGATGAGGGCCCTCAGTCATGAGGAATGCTCTCTGCAACATCTGGACATAGCCAGCGGCCGTTTGACCACCCTGCATTTCCTGAAGCTCCATTGTTCCACTGAAGGAAAAAGCACCCCAGACCATTATGGCGCCCCCTCCACTGTGGCACATAGAAAACATCTCAGGTGGGATCTGCTTGTCATGCCAGTAACGTTGGAAACCATCAGAACCATCAAGGTTAAATTTTTTCTCATCAGAGAATAAAACTTTCTTCCACCTTTGAATGTTTGGTGCTCTCTTGCAAAGTCCAAACAAGCAGTTCTGTGGCATTCAAGGAGACGAGGTCTTTGAAGACGTTTTTTGTTTTTGAAGCCCTTCAGTCTCAGATGCCGTCTGATGGTTATGGGGCTGCAGTCAGCACCAGTAAGGGCCTTTATTTGGGTCGAGGATCATCTAGTGTCTTGACGGACAGCCAATTGGATCCTCCAGCTCAGTGCTGAAGAATTTTTTTTGGGTCTTCCACTTGACTTTTTTGTTCCATAACCCTCAGGAACATTTAAGAAATTCCAAATGACTGTCTTACTGCATCCCACCTCAGTAGCGATGGCGCGCTGTGAGAGACCCTGCTTATGCAGTTCAACAACCCGACCACGTTCAAAAAGGGAGAGTTTTTTTTGCCTTTGCCATCACAACGTGTGACTACCTGACAGAAAATGACAATGAATCCACATCTTTGCACAGATTTGGCCTTTTAAAGGCATGTGGTCCTAGACTTTTGATAAGCTGAAAAACAGCCCGTTTCAGTTTATTTGTTTTCATTAAATTGAATGCTCAAAAAATGTTTTGTCTCACTACCATTTCTTCTTGTTGCATGTTGAAGCTCTACTTAGAACCTTGTTAAGATCCAGCCATGCTAAATATGATTTTTTGCCATTTTTCAAGTAGTCTTAAACTTTTGATCAGGACAGTATATATATATATATATATATATATATATATAATATAAAGTGCCCGCAATCCAGACCCAGATCCACAGGTCAAAGGAATAAATTCTAGAAGAGATCACAGCACTCCATCCTAAATACTGAAAAGCCATTGATTTATTCTCATATCCATAAACATGTGACGTTTCAGCTCCCACCTGGAGCTTTTTTCAAGCATATTGTGACATACAAACATGGCCTCTTTAAATAGGCCCAAAACAGGAAGTGACATAACAGTGCATGCAAATTACAACCAATTAATCCAAAAATGGCATAATTATTCTCAAAGTCATATTGTAAAGACATGATCCAAAAAAGTGCTATGGAAAAATCCAGTTCATGTACGTGTCATAAAGTGCCAATATATGGCTTTTGATCACTATTTTCATGTTTTCTGCTACATTTTGAATGACTATCTATTGAAGAAAGCCCACTTGATGTTTCATTACAAACCTATTTCCTTTGATTCACTAAGGTCCCTCCTCTAACACTTTGTAGCTTCCTCAGTGCCTCCTTCTAACATCTTGCTCATTTGCTCAACAACAGCCGTAAAAAGCAAAAGTATCACTGACTACTTGAAATACATATTTCAATCAAATCTGAAATACTTCTACATCAGATATTCCACATTCATCACTACTCTTCAGCCACAAAATGCATTCAATTCCACATCCCTTGAACAAGGAGACCTCATACATATACATGTATTTACAATGCTCTCTGCAATGCAGAATCAACTTCAGCCGTGATTTTATTATAATGAAACTGCTAAAAGAATTGCTAATGCAATAAAGACATGGTGTTGTATGGGAAAAAAACAAGATTGGCTTGTCAGAATGTGAAATGATAACAGGCACAATTCACCATGTACCTGGCTCAGAAGTTGTTAGTTTAGATGAAAATAAATCATTGTTACTTATACAATTCATCTGGCGTTTGTCCTTGAATGTTGCGTCATGATTCTCACACGGTCTGTTAGGCAGTTTCTTCAGTAACTGTCATTTTGTTCCCACCCTCACACATTGTAACTACATAGGAAAGACTTGCCGTGTGTCAGCCACAAACTACTGAATCAAACATTTGTTATTTCATTTTGCAGACCTTCTCACTTGTCAGATGTGTTAAAGGGAACCTGTCACCGGGATTTTGTGTATAGAGCTGAGGACATGGGCTGCTAGATCGCCGCTAGCACATCCGCAATATTCATTCCCCATAGCTCTGTGTGCTTTTATTGTGTAAAAAAAACAACTATTTTATA